>NC_090941.1:78376587-78698729 GCF_040938575.1 Ambystoma mexicanum
TTGTAATTAATTGTTCACCTATTTATACTCACCCCTGAAATGATTTCTGGACTCTCTGCCTTTCAGAAGAGTCTGCCTCTACTCTCACCCCTGGCTGGCCAGGCCCTTCTTGCAGCTATGTACAACACAACCCATCTCTGCCAGCACACTGCTCGGATTTGAATTAGGTACAGCCTTCAAAAGAACTCTTTCTGCAGCTAAAACATTCTGAGGCCCAGCCAATGTAGCTCGCCAGACACAGTCATGCAGGACAGCCCTCTCTCTCCATCCAGCCAGCCAGAAACCGCATCTCTCTCGTCCAAGGAAGCTAGAAGACCTTCTTCCTCCTTTCTCCCTGTTTTAAACCTCTAAATGAACCTCTGTACATTTTCTTTAACATGTCTTTAAGATTTCTTCTCCCTTTTTCCATGATGACATCTGTCATCACCCTCAAAACAGCCCATGTAATCTTCCAGCCCCCAGTGTCCTTAGGACAACATTTTGCTAGAATGGCATCCTGGGGTATGGGGGAAAAAGTTACACTTCTTCTCCTCCTTCCTTCCCTTTCCTGCACTAAAATCAATGAACGCTTATTTTCAAGGACCATCGCAATGTTACAATGCGTGCTCTGACACTCGCCTTGCAAGGCACTCCAGAATCCTTCTCAATTTTGCATTATTTTCTGAAGCATTATTTTCTGAACGCAGCAAAGCCTGTGTTTGTGCACTTGCCACAATGCCAGCACTTTTACCCCCAATACTAATTGTTAGTATCAAAGCACAGAATATACACACAGAATATACTGCACACATCCTCTAGCTTATAACCTCTCAGTTCCTAAGCACATTTATTTTAGATCTTCACTGAATTGAAACATTTGTTCAAATGAGAACTAAAAAAAATAAACAATTCTATGCTTTTATTATAGACAGGCGATGTGAAATATACATACATCTCTTCCTCTCATGAACCATGCAATTGAGGAAAGTTTTGCGGTGTAAAACCATGGCCTTCTTACTGGTCCGCAGGCCAACACAAGTCTTCATTCAGGTTACTTTCTAGCAGGACAATTCCAGGCAGTGCAATTTCAGGAGACCTATATACCAAACTTGATTTTATCCTTCTGGGGTACTAGAATTATTTAGCATGGAGCATAAAGTTGATTGGCCAGCACTCTGGGCAACAGGAGAATTTGTGGAAAGTTACAGACAAGTGCATGCAATAGGGAATCAAAAGTGTATCTTTCTGTCACTATGGCTAGTTATGTGTGCTGGCACAGCATTGGCATTTTGCTTTTAGTGCTGCAAACACATCTTGCTCCGGTGTCAGGCACTTAAAGCTCCCATCCTGAGGAATTTGTGTACCTTGACACCATGCAGTTGACAGTGCATTGCCCGTTCCAGGCAGGAAGCTAAAACTGTGCTGAATGGCCAAAGGCAACAGCTTCCACACTTCCAAGGACAGTTGTCTGGATCACTTTACTCCCTGTTTTCTGGTCTAAAACATGGAAATTGTGTTGTCCATATGCAATTTCACCATGTTTCTCTTTATAAACATCAGGAAGAATCTGCCAGATAGCTCTTTTAGGGCCTTGATGTGCAGCAAGCGTTATCATTGTTTCCAGTTACACCTGACCTGAAGCACAGATGTGCTACTCAAACGACAGGGACATGTCTGTACGTATGAAGGAAACCTGACTTGGATCTCGAAAGTGAAAGCCTTTGCTGATCTTGCAATGCTAGACCACTAGATCAGTTTGGATGAAAATCAGTCCCAAGACTGTCATTTCTTCCAACCAGCCTGTGACTGTACCCATTGGTCATCAACAGAATATTTGTAGCAACCTAATCAAGCATCAACAACGGGGTACTAAGGCTATGCAAGATGACAGTATCCCCAAGGGAGAAGTCAAGGTCCTCAGTTAGCAGATAGCCATGTGAAAGATATGAAACACCAAATATGTTGTACATCTGTTGTTGGATGGTTGAGAAATAGGGATTGAAGAGTATAGTTTGCAAGAGGAATTGTGCTTGTTGTGAAGGATGTGAACCCGGAGGTCCTTTAAAACGAGGTGACACTCCACAGGGTGGATGGGGATGGAGAAATTACTCAACATCAATAATAAAACCGACTCAGGAGTTGGCAAAAGACTTTGTATGTTTTAATAACAATTATCTAAAACAGGGAGTCCAACGGACACCATAGGATGTCTAGCAGTAAGGTCTCAGCATATTTCATAAAAACGCACTTATATACTAAAAACTCATCATCATTGACATCATACTGCGTGGCAAACTAAGAAAACTTATGTGGGACTTTGATTGGGCAAAGGGAAACATCTAGGTATACTTTCTATGGGTTTTGGGGTTGTGATTGGGTCTCTACTATCAGATGGACAACTCTGCCCACCCCGATTGCAAGTAATTTTGAGCGTCATCAAATACACAACGTATCATTGGGTCTCTAAACTATAGGACTCTTTGGTTTTTGGCCCTTTATAATTGGTTGGCACGCTTGTACTCTTCTGGAATATTCCACTCGTTAGCAGCATGCAAGCAGGTACTCCAGGTGCTGTTGACCATGCCTCCCCACCTAGTTAGCCCATCATCCATCATCACACAAGCTGTATGCCATGAGAATAGTCTTTTGAACTTGTCCTTGCAATTATTACTGCTCCTGGGAATAGAAGGGAGTGTGAGCATTGCCTTACAATGTGGTCTCAGCGTACCTTTCCCAAAGTTTATTTTCATCTGACCATGTGACTGCAGACCATGTTTTGAGCTCCTTTGTTGTATTTAATGGTATTAAATTAACAAAACTTGGTACTCATTGGCATTCCGCTGCACCTTAACGGGAGCTCAGCTCTTGCCTCTCATTCATTGCATCTTTCCACGATAGATAACCAGTTTCTTGGCTGCTCTATTCCTTGACACTGGGCCAGGCAGACCATCTCAATTCTCCTTCCATTTCCAGCCATGCTTATTCTGCTGTGCGACACTTCAAGTTCCTCCATTCACAGGATTTTCAGTTTGCTAAAATATGATGTGGAACTTAAAGATTCCTATGCATATATATACCTTGGTGGCACTGCCTGCACTATTCACTATGTATCCAACACTACCTTGAATCCAACGCCATTTTAGGCAAAAGACAATCAGGATTCCGCAAAGGTCTCGGCACAGAAATTGCCCTCATAGACTTGAAGAACCAAATTACCAAAATAATGGACAAGGGCAAACCTGCCCTTCTACTACTCCTAGATCTCTCCGCTGCGTTTGATCTTGTTGATCACGCAATCTTGAATGCTCATCTCTCGGACACAGCCCACTTCTCGAACAAAGGCACTTCATGGATAACCTCTTTCCTAGAAGGTATGGGCATGAAGTTCTACTCCGACCAGGCCAATGCAACGCCCACCACTATCCACTGTGGAGTGCCACAGGGATCCTGCACCGCACCTACCCTATACAACCTATTTACAAAACCACTTTTTGACATGTTGGACTCGTTCGGCATAGCTTACACAAACTATGCCGACGACACCCAAGTCCTACTCCCTGAAATTGCAGGTGCAGGCTGAGAGGCTGCTTACAGAGCAAACAGCAAAATTAAATCGCGGTGAAGACTTGACAAGTTAAGGGACTTGGAATATGCTGAAAACTAAAGTCTATTGTTTGAATCTTTGAGCTTCTAGCACAAGAAGGGGAAAATGTAACTCATTGTCCTCCGTTTGCTGCTCAGAATCTCTGTGTAAGGTGCCAGGCAAAACACATGTTTTCTGGAAGATTATGGAGGTTTGGTCAGAGGAGATGGTGTATGATTGGCATGTGACATCACAGTCAGGGGCAGGCAGTTCTTACACGTTCCATAATGGAACTTACAGGAAGGGGCAGGTTGAAGAGCGATGCCTTAAAAGGGAAGTGCAGAGAATGAAAGTGGGGAGGCTGTCTCTGAGAGGATCTCACTTCCTTTGTTGACTGCGGCTGTTTGGCAGTTTGGCTGGGGCTTCCTGCCGAAAGGGAGAGAAGCAGATGAGAAGGGCTTTCTGTGTGCGAGCCCTGAAGAGAGAAAACCCCAGCAGCAGTAGAAGGTGGGGCAACCCGAGCCCAGCAGACCTAAGGCACACAGAACTGATCCTTCCCTGAATTTACTATTGAGAATATTTCAAGGTTTTCTTAGGTGAGGTAAAAGTACTAAGTGAGGTGTGTGTCTGTATGATTGCACATTTTGGGCAACTGTAGGCTGGCGAACCTTTTCACTTACAAATGTAGATAGCTATTTTATGTGTTCTCTGCTCTGTTCAAGAAGCAGATTTCACATATATAAACTGAAAGCTCAAGGCTCTGCTAAAGTGAAGGATACATTTCAATGCTGTAGATACCAGTGTTTTGGACTGCAACACTACAAGTGTAATTGAAGTTCATTGTGGGAAAAAGGGTTTAGAGCCTGTCACAAAAACACCTTCTTTTCATTGGGTACTTGAAGCTACATGTTTTTCAGGTATGGATGCACTTTCACTCCTTCTTTGTGCAAATGCGGTGTTGGCAGGCTCTTTGTGATGGCACTCAGCGATGTTCAAGGTCCGAAAGTCAGAACCCTGAATTGATAATGCTAGCCAATCACCATGAATAACATACATGTTATGTGACTGGCATGGATAGGGATGTGCCAGTACTCATTCCCTAACTCCACTGTGAATAGGAAATATCCAGTTTGGAGGTATGGGTATGCCTTATGGAGAGTGGGCATCCTGAATATCTGTTTCTTGATAAACATATTCAATTCAATTTCAAATCTTTATTCTGCTCAAAGCCATAAAGACACACATTTATATAGACATCATAAATAGATACAAGATACAAAGATTTGAAAACAGTTATCATGATAAAACGACATAATAAAACAGGGATAGAATAACTTGCACCCCTGGATGAAGGTCTGTCTTAACCCCTTTCACATAAAATCAAAATCCACACTGTTCAAGGAGCGCTTTCGAGTACAGCTCCACTGACTGCATAATTTCAACTAACACGTTGTTCTCTCCAGCCAAGCTTGGTGGATGTATTTGGCAACATTACCAGCAATCAACAAAGCTTGGGTATTAGCCAAACAAGACATTGCATTCGAAACAGTCGTTATTCCTGCTGCTCTCAGGATTGGCTTTAAAAAATATTAACCGCAGTACTTAACACTGTTTACAGAAGAATAAAAAGTGCCATACAGTTTCAATAGCAGCAGCGCAAAATGACTGTTCCTTCTCTCTTCCAGGATTTCGTGAAGAACGCCACTCTCAGTATCCCCAAATGAAAATCAAGGTACAGAGCACAGACGTATTGGGGTTCCATACGTTTAGTTATGTTTCATACCTAAAATCATCTTCACGGCTCAGATAAACAGGCCCCAATTTCAGTTGCCGGCAGTTCTCAATCGTAGCCCTTCTACTGTGCACTGTTACTTCTTTCTTAACCCTGCAAACAGCAGCTTTATTGATGAATGTACGGTTTGTTCATAGCTCTTGTTCACAGAGATTCAACAAGGAGCTCCTTACATGCCTGACCCACATTAAACCCCTGTGACCATCCAACTTCAACACTTGGACAAGAACATCACGATATGATACATCAGTCTTTGTAAATTGAAGATGTGACGCACAGGTAAAACCCCTTTTGATAGTTCAGGGCTTTTTCTAAAGTGCCCTTGCAAAGAAGAGATAGAACTTCCTTCACGAGTAGCGACATTTATTCTGGAGAGTGTCAGTTGATGGAGTGGTTTTGATGAATTCCATGGTTTGACCTTGCTTGACAATCTAATGCATCCATTTGTCTGCTGTTTTCCGTAACCCAAAATGCAGATGTTAACCATTTTCTGACCAGGTTGCTGAAGTCAAAGACCAGGTCATATAGTGAGCCAGGCGTGTTTAGTTGTAAGGGACTTTCCCTGACCCAAGTCCCTGCTCTTCATTCCTACTTGCAAAAGGGATAACTGCAGTTATCTTTTGGGTTTGTGCTAGATGATGTTGTTTACCGCCAATGGTAGGTGAATGATCCTGTATCTGGGCCCTTGCATCTCACCCCCTTAGCCAGATCACAGAATCCTGTATCATCCATGTACACTCTGGGATCTATAAGATGGTTGGATGTTGTTTCTCCCTCGTGAAAGATGTTCAAGGCCCCCTCTTGTTTTGTCTGAGGAAATAATGCACAGGTTGTCCAGTGCCACATCTGGCAGTCATTTCATCATGATGTTATGAATTTGGGATTTGTATTTCATGCATCAAAGCTGTCATGATGACACATTCTTACTGATATATTCTAATTGTTTAACAGAACATCCTGGTCATGTGGTGTAGCTAGAAATCTGGGAATGGTGCTCTCACAAGCTTAGAAGTGTTGTGTCAGGGGCCTTTTACTTCTTATCCCATAGATGTAAGCTGTCCAGTATAAAAAAGGGGCTTTCATTATTGGCCAAATGGTGTCTAAGATGGTATGGTGGTAATCAACATATGTTGATGTCGTACCAAGTAAATTTAAAGCATTCCTTTTCATTTTCATTCATTTAAAAGCCAAAGATATTTGAAGCCTTCAAGATCCACCAGATGCAAGGACATGTGCAGACTTGACCTCTGCCGGTGCTTAAAGGAAAGAACGAGAACACATGCCTTCTCTGTCTTTGCTCCAAGTCTCTGGAACCTCCTCCCCATCAACTTCAGGCTAAACCACTAGCTTCTACAGTTCACAAAGGACCCAAAGACCCCCTGTTAAAGCAGTAGATCCCCCCTAACAACTAGGTCTGCACACCCTGCTCTCCCCACTGATTCCTCCTCTGGTTGAATGTAGATGCCTTGCTTACAAATTGCCCACCTTCCCCCTACCCTATTGTTAGCTTGCCAGGCCCTTATTTCTCTGCCCCCTCACCATGTTGTTACCCCTATGATTTTAAAGTGCTCCATTGCTTCTCAAAGCTAGGTCTATGCTCTTATAAATATTATTAATATTACACAATAATAATAACAATAATACACATCATAATAATAATAGTAATAATAATAATAATCATCATCATTTGATAAAAAAACACACCAAGAAATCCAGAGGAGATCCAGCGTTATGTGGAGTTGGGGTGTCTGGCTTCAGTGCCACCTAGTATTCACACACATCTACATTGGCAGGAAGTTCACATTCTTCATGGGGATAATCATTGTCTCAGGCTTAAGAAATGTCTTCATCTGACAAGCATATTTAACTTCCACATAATAATGTTCGAATTGAACTTCCCATTATTCCAAATCTAGGCATGACAGAGTGACTCTTGATGTAGTCGTTCTGATCTGTGATCTATGAGATAACATACAGGGGTGCCTTAAGATCTGTTTCCTGGCCCCTATGCAATGGGGAGAGTGACACCTTTGTTGGCCAGTGAAGACGTTATCTATCTGACACTGCCAGAGTCGATCTTGTACCTAGCAGATGTTCTGTCCAAAATCCTCACCATATCCTAGGGAATCAAGGACACTGTATGCTGCTTTTTAACCACATAGGTTCCATTTCTTAAGTACATAGGATTCACAGAAACCTGCGCTCCTTCAATTACCTCTCAACTCCCTTGCCATCAACAGGCCCATCCATGCAGTCGAAGATGTTTTCGTTTAGGGATCTATGCCTCTTTTTAATTCACAGAACCTGCATTGATGGGCTGCTTGCTGAAAGCATGATCTCTCCTCAATGGAACATTGATTGATGGGAGCATTGTCTCTGATAATGGAGTATTAGTTCCTGTGGTAAGGTGTGTCCTTTTGGCCCTCTTTTATCCTGGGGTCCATCCTCTGAATGGACTCTCTTCTTGTACTTCATGGACAGACTTGATCTTTCTTTCTCCAGATCGGACGGGGCAATTCTAGTGGATTTATCATTCGATCGTCATGAAGGAAAAGCAGCAGACATCTTCCCTTGGGAAATATCTGGGAGATTGTGCAAATTGGACTACTCTGGTAGATCATCAATATATTTTCACTAAGGAAGATACAGGTTTAGGAATTTTAACCACTAGTTATGTGGATTACCAAGGAAAACAAGACTTTTAAAACATGTTTCATAAAAACGTAAATAACGATCTTCTCACCCAATGGCCATCTTTTCCACTACTGCCTTCCACCTATGACACATTTCAATCATGGCTGTTACAAATGGGTAGCTGGAGGTCATCGGAACACAGCAGTGGGTTCTTCAGAAGCTGCAGGTTTTAAACTCTCTTGGGGGACAAAATCGATAGATTAGAGGTATTTCATGAGTTGTGTCTTTTGTATATTCATTGGACAACCATGTACAAAGCACTTTCTATTTGCGCCATTAAGCAAGTGGTCCACAGCATGTTGTTCTGTCTCAACGACTTTCCATGCAGAAGAACACACACGCCACCGAATGTTTGGAATTCAGTAGTTAGTTCATTTGAACGCCTTAGTCCTCTTCCATATAAACGACAGCACTTGAAAAGTGGTGAGTGCACCACCAATCAGCCAAAACTAAAAATCATTGATTGCCATATCTGCTATGTACACCTTGAAGTACTTGAAAAATCCTCTAGCAGGACAGAGAAAGTAAGGACCATAAAAGAAACGTAATTGCTGCAGTAAATGCTTGCATGCGAATTTACTACAGAAACCAATTTTTTATTTGTACCTCATTTAAAATCCTAGCGAGGACAATAAAAAAAAGCTAACATAGTCCAACCAAACTATTGTGTTCAACCACTAACATTCCAAATGACATGGATATCCGTGTGTTGCCTAAAATCCATTTGAATAGTTATAATCCTGGGGGGTGACTCTGGGTGACCAGGAATTCTTTCCAGGACGAATTATTGTTCATGAAAAGGGACAGTTCAACGAGAGACACATATTTTCCAACAGTGAAGGGGCAACGAAAGATGTTTCAGCCAATTCTGCTGTATTAAGAGCGGAGCAGAGACTGTCAAAAGGATGTCTGCTTGGTGTAAAATCAGTAAGTCAGGTTGTATATTCAGTTATGTTATTGTGTTCAGTCACTGAATGAGCAAAGGACCAAGTTACCAGGCTGCATGTGAATTAAGGTGCCACAAAAAATAAGTTTTCCCACCATTCTGTCAGAAAACAAATGCCAAATAATTCCCTAGCAATGTAGCAATCTTCTACTGTGGTCTATGTTATTATACCACAATCAGAACCCTATTTGGCTACCATTATGTTTGTATAACACGTTTACCCTATTTGACCACTCTAAAATGTCCCCTTGTTTAAGGCTAGGCAAATACATATATATATTCTGTAAAGCACTATCTTTATACCTTAGATCGCCATTTGAGTTGTAAATATATACAGTGAAATACGCAAATAATATGGTGATGTTTGAGGTGATGGCAGTTCATTAGCTTGCAGATCCTTTAAGTGTCTAGTTGTCCTGTTAGAAAGGCTTTGGGTAGGCCAGCTAAGTGATAGAACTGTGGAAACTAGGATAACCAAGAAAGTCAAATCGAAGAGAAAATGATGAGTGACAATGAGTTGTGTGACATTTTCAAATTGTACAGTAAAATCCAATAAGAATTTCTCATCACTTCTACTGAATGTCATTTGTATTATGTTGTGACGGATTGCCACCTGCAAGGGTGTGAAAGCCCTAGCTTTTAAAAAAAACTTTTATTAAATAAAATGAGGTGAACAATTCTGTTTCTGAAAGGTAAACCTGCTAACAAGGCCCCCTTTACTAAGTGGTTCATGTCAAACATATAGTACACATGCGCGATTGCTGTAACTAGTCTCCTGACATCTACAGAAAAGGCTCTGCAGTGGCACAGAGCAGGTTCAAAGTTCACAAGTGGATTACTGACTGCTGCTGGAACACAAAGTTCCTGCAGACAGAGATGGCTTTTAATTCTTCTGCCCCTCTGATCTAAATTGTAATAGTTGTATGTCTTTGCTAACCTGGTGGCACATAATCATTTAAATATAAGATGTGCTTGGTTGTGGCATGGTGACTCTTAAGGCCAATTATATGCCCACAGCAATTTGATATCACATTAGTGTCTGATCTGCGAACAGGGCCCGCTATGACAAGACTGATATGGAGCGCCTGGAGACCATGCAAACGGCAGCGGTGCACAGTATAAATCAACATAACATAGCATAACATATATATTGGTGTTTAGGCTGATTGATCCACAGCTGCTATGTGGAACAATAGCCAGGATGCTGACCCTTTGATTCTCCCGCAGGAAAGGTAACAACCTCCTGCTAACTTAGACAATTTCCCCAGGAGTTCTCCTAGGAATGGTTCGTCAGAGGCAGTGCTGACATAACAAAACCAGCCTCACACCATGGTGCTGATCACTGGAGTCCATTTTAAGCCAGCAGTCAAGGGAAGGGGGTGGAGGTAGAGTAGCCAGAGAGGGCAGGGAGGCCTGGAGTAGCGTTCCATCATCTTGTTTTCTATTAGGGCTTGTTTCCTTTTTCCTGTCCTGTCAGTTCCTGAGGGCAATGTTCTCTGGGTATGATTAAATACATCAAAGGGCATGTGTTACAACAACAGGGATTGGATCCCTTACAGCAGGTTTGCATTGGCCCAATCTCCCGTAGCATTTTGCATTTAATTGGAGATGAACACCCCCACCCCCCATTTTTTTACTCATTCATTGGCCATTAAGAGAAGAAGAAGGTTAGACTTTTGAACCTCTTTTGGGAGTGCAGTCCATTTCAAAGGCCTCTGCCGCAGAGTTGAAGACATAATGTATACAAGGAAGAGGAGTGCTCTGTCCCCTAACCATCCCCAGGGAATAGTGGGAAGGACTGCTTCTGGACAAACAAATATCTCTGCTGGCTGCACTGGAACCAGGATCCTGTACAATGTAGGTGAAGGATCCTCTGTAAGTGCCAGGCAAGCCCCCTGTAATGGACGTGCAACAGAAGGACACATCCTGTCATGGAGCACCTTGATTGGCACTCCCAGTAACCCAGAAGTCCAAGAGCAGTTGGAATACTATTTCACCACCTTGAGCCATCTCTGACCAATTTAGACTGCACTAAATGTCTGTTAAGCTGACATCTGGCTTACAGTGTTGCCTTTTTCCCTCCAGGCAAACTTTGAACCACGTGCTGCAACTTGAGCCATCCAGACACGGGCTCAATCCATTGCCATGGACCATCTCAAACAACCTGACTGTAGGATTGAGCTTCTGGGAAGCAACTGATTCGGGTGCAGACTCAATGTGCTTGAAGCCATCAAACTTGCATCATGAATTTCAATTTGACCAAGCAGAAGCCATCGTCACACCGCAGATTCAAATGCTGTCGTACCACTGGAAGACATCATCTTGTCCTCTCAAATGCCGAATCGAACATTTGGGTGCCCTCATCATTAAACAAACTTGATGATGACCGCCAGTGGGATCTTAGCTAAAGTGCCCAGAAGCCCAGCTTGATGCTGGCGAGCCCCCAAAGACAAAAATAAGGCACTGTGAATAAGCCTTGTCCAACCCTGGTCCATATTCGGTATCATAGTGAAGCCACCCCTTCTCTGCTTTTTCCCCTAAGACTTTCTTGAACATTAACATTGTGCCAATTAATTACCTGAGCACCGCTGCTCATCTACCCAGAGTTGTTTACAGGGATACGTTTTTGGTAGCATTTGATTAAGTTGAGTGCATTTTATTGCTTCATTAAAAGTCTATATTTTTATAATTTCTTGATTGGATATTATTTTATGTTGGAACCATTGTACTTGTAGTACTTGTGTACTTAAGATACTGCCTTCCCTTATACTCTGCTAGCAGAAAAGGCAAAGGAGGTATGCATTTCAGGCTCTGTGTGTTTCCCTTTATGATTTTGATCACTGCTGGTTTAGTAGTTGGTCGGGGTGAGTGGGTGTTTTAACCACTACTCATTCCTGTACTCCTGCAGAGAAGTAGTAATTTCATCGAGAATGTCTTCCCAAGTTAAGTAGATTAGTTCTTGGACTGCTGCTTCATTGACCGCCATACTCGGAATGATTAATTTGGGCAACCCAGTCAATATCCCTCTGTGACTCTGAGGTACTATAACTATTTAGTGCAACATGTTCATTAATCGGTAGGTAAGGGTTGGATGGCGGTGGCAGCAGCACCTTATGTTTGCAATGGGACATCATTGGCACATATAATCTATTCGATTGAAGTCTCTTTACTTAGAATCTGCATTTATGGGGTTCAATGGGGCCCGTGGTACCACCTTACGTCTACATGTCCAGGCGACTGTGAATAAACAACAACGTAATCATGCACCGGATCCGGGTGCAATTCCAGCAGACCTCTTCAGGGGTGAACCAGATATGTGGGCCCCTTTGCTGAACAGATGTTTCAACGCCTTCCTTGAACTTGGTGAATTTCCACCTTCTTGGCTTCAAGCAATAATTTACCCCATTTTTAAAAAAGGGGACCCAATATGGCCACTTTCATACAGGCCGATCTCATTGCTAGACACCTCATTTAAAATCTTTAGCCGGGTGGTTATGGAGCACCTAGAACAGAGGATCTCAGATAGTAAAGTGCTCACAGATATACAGTATGGTCTCTGCCCAGGACCAGAGACTCGAGACCAGGCCTCAAATCTGTTTTTCGTGGGTGTAACATCCACTTTTGTTAGGGGCAAACCACTCTACCTGGCGTTCATGGACCTGAGCAGTTGGTAAAGGTGTTGCAGATTATTCATGAAAACACCTCAGCCTGTGTTAGATTTGAGGAACAAGGTCAGTGCACAGACTTTTTTGGAGTTGCCCTGGGTGTCCAATAAGAGTGTGTGGTTGCACTGGTGCTATTTGCTCTTTATATCAATGGAGTCTATCGGGCGCTGGTGGAAAGTCATGTTGACTACATCAAGGTGGGTGGGCTACCGCTCCCAGTATTGGGTTACACGGATGATATGGTTTTAATTGCCTGGACCCCCATAGCCTTACAACAATTGGTGGACACTTATACTCGGTTCATGTTAAGTCTTAAGCTGTCAGTGAACTCCAAGAAATCTGCAGTAATGGCTTGCTCGGGTTGAGGTGGTAGATTTCTAAAGATGCGTACAATTTGGAGTGGTGACGAGCCAATACCCTGGGTTGCAAGCTTTGATCATCCAGGAATGACTTTTTTCGAAAATTGGAGGGGGTCCAGCCACATAGAGAAACAGTGCCTGAGAATGAGGCAGGCTCTCGGGGGCCTGTCCCGATTCCAGAATATGTGTTCGGGACAACCAATTAAGATGGTCTTGGAAGTGTACAGAGCCCAAACAAAGGCATCCACCAACTACAGGTCTGCCCTGTTGGCCATGTAGAAGGTCGCCCAAATTAAATCTGTTGAAAACACCTTTTGTAAAAAATTGTTAGGCTTACCAAGTTCTGCACCGAATTTTGTCATGCACATGGAACTTGGCAGCCATCACATCGGTGATGAGTGGCAGATGGCCCCCTTGTCTCATTGGGTGGCAGTGTGGTCGAACCCAAAAGCAGCTGTAACACACACAATCATAAAAGCACTGATGTCCAGTCCCTTTAAATTCAAAATTCTGTGGTTATTGTACATATCCAAATGTATTTCTTTGTTGAATGCCCAACATTTGCTATGTCCTCTTACCTTGTTGTCACCAACCACAGTGTAAAAGTATAAGCAATTGTTTATGGTATCCTCATGTCGAATAGAGAAACCATGGCGCTCAGGGTCAAGGCAAATCGAAAGGACATGCTTATTTCAGCCGCAGAAGGTGTTCAGTCATATCTGATGCAGTCATAGACCCTCTGACCGCTGGGAATTGACGCGGGCACGCTTTAATTCTTTATGGCTGAGGTCTTGCACTAAGAGCTGGTTAAGTACGGATCAGTGCCCAGCCTGCATGCTTTGTTTCTGGCCTGAGGAGGACCTTTTGCACTTTGTAAGGTTTTGCCCGGCTTACCATAATATCAGAAAAAGGACTTTTGCACCTCTGCTCAGAACTGCAGGCTTCATTCAGGTAAGACCTGCCCTGATATTCTTGCTCCGAGCTGAGACCACTCGTGTGGCTAGGGGCTTTGTAGAGTTTCTAAGAAAAGCCTGGCACCGGCGGAACAAATTGATTGCAATTTGATTTGAACACATACATTTTTTATCTTGTCTGTTTTTTAATGTTCTTTTATTGTATTGTACGAATTTAGATTTATGAGGAAATGTCTTTTTAGCATTATTGAGTGTTGTTATGTTTTTTATGCATTGTCTGTAATATGGTTAATGGATTTACTTCCGAATAAACTTTTTTGATGTTGATAATCTATTCGATTGAAGTCGATTGAAGTCTCTTTAGTTAGAATCTGCAAGCAAACCAGTGTGAGAAACTCTGTTGTTTAAGTGGCTAATCTTTATGTGTAATATATTTTACACTCGGACTGGCCTATAGGGCAATAGGCCCATGGGCGAACTAAAAATGCAACATGCTGATGTGTGCCAGTTTTTTGGGGCAAAATGGGCCACTTTTCTGACCAACGTGGTTCAGTTTGATCAGTTAATTTAATGTGCGATTAGTAGCTTTGACCAGTGTTGCTGAATAAATATTCTTTAAAATGCACAATTTGCATCAGATTTTATCAAAAAACTCCCCCTTGGGTACTATGCAAACAGTGTCACAAAAGGAATGAGTAGCCATTTGCAACAGCAGGCCGCTTTTTCATTGGTGCTGGAGACAATTTTACAGGCCACTAATAATAATAATAATTTAGCATTTATATAGCGCTGCAAGCCCTCAGGTATCTGAGCGCTGCTTATTATTACCCACGGTGTGTGATGCTCATTTATCGGCCTCAAAAGGATGAAAAGCTGCACTTGGTCCTGTCAGGATTCGAAAGTGCGTCAGGAGGCTCTGCACGGATACTGAAGCGAGCGCTCTGCTCGCTGTGCTATTTGACCGGCTATTTGACCGCTCGGACACTGCTTCCAAGTGCAGCAATGACAGATGTTATTCCTTCATCCTTTTGGATAGTAGATTTACCGGCCTCGAAGGTCAGATCAGCCACAGGACTAACACTTGTGAAGTGCAGGCTACCGTAATGTCACAAACCATTGCTTTAGTATTGTCGCTATCCTTGGCTAACTGCCGAAACCATCTCTGTTGATAAGGAAGCGGAATATACAGTGCGTCTGACAGAAGAGCTCCATCATTGCTTCAGTTCAGCAAAAGAAGGTTGCGGATTTATAATTGTTAAATGAGTTCAGTGGGTTGTGCACCTACTCAGTCACGTGTTCATATCCTGCCGTTCTGGACAGGCCTTGCGTTTTATTTTCCTGTTGTCAATGGCATTAATTATATTGTGTTTGGCAATAATACAAGCCATAATTCATTCCAGTTAGCTTTTTGAGCTATATTAATGGTCGTTATTATTAAGAGGAAAGACAGATTTCAAAGGCACGCGATCTTTGGTAATAAGTGCCTTGAACTTCAGAACAAGTATGTGGAAGCATTTATCAATACGAGTTATTTCTTACCTCCAATAAGGCCCGCAGACACATATTTTCTGTCACTTTGTGCAGCTTTTAACAGCTGCGTGTGTTTGGAAGAGCGTTTTTCTGACAGGCCTGTCTATTCCTCTGGCTGCCTGAGTGATTGCTCTGTGGCTTTGGGGATGGTGGGTCCAGAGTAAGCACAGATGTCAAAACAACACATGGGGTGTGTGTGCGTGTGTGTCCTGCGCGTTGTGTGCACTACTACAGGGATCAACAAAAAAGCATGTTATGTTTGTTTTAATGTTTCATGTAAGTTATACAGCGCATCAACGCAGTATGACGCATTCATCTTTGCATCTCTAATGCGAAATAAAAGAAATAAAAGAGAGGGCACGCTTGCACGCCTGACATCCTTCCTGTCCAGACAAGCCTTGAACAAGATTCTCTTCTGTTTCTAAATACTTGCCTGCTTTCAAAACAAACACACATCTCTCATTTACGAAGGATACAAATCACTTGGCATGTTATCATGAATTTGTAAAGAAGAATAGCAAGTGCAAATAAAACCTTAATGCGACACTCAGCACACAATAGCAAATGGCGCCCACGTTCACATGCTGAGCTAAGTGACCATTGCACAGCATCTATAAATCATATGCCTTGCTGAGCCGCGTGGACTGCCTGCAACAGAAATGAGCGTTGAAATTACTCAAGCACAGACGCTTTCACGAAATACTTGATGGATTGCCAGTGTAATCTTTATTGTTCTGATCTCAAAATCCGACCTTCTTTAGATGTTCTTGTTTGCAGGCATTGTTTGGAAGAGTGCCCTTGTCAACTTGGATCTGTCTGATAATGGTTTGAAGCTGGGTTCATCTGTGAAGAGAAGCGGTGAGGAAGGCAAGATATGTAACAACCAGCCCATTTTTACTAATAGGTGCCCCATTAAAAAAGGGGAGGTAACTTTAAGTACATGTGGGTGCTCATTTTGGGGTTCACAGGAGCTCAGCGGAGAGGCTAATGACAAACATTGTACAGTTACGTCTTTCTTAAAGGAATAGTTCGTTCAAAAATGGTATTTTCCTGATGGTTCGGGCATGTATTTTTAAGCATACTGTAATCAATCTTAAATTTTGTTCCTATGCCTCTTACTTTAGTTTTCCTCACTCTTACACATGCAAAAACAACGGGTTAGACGCGGGCCATCTTGTGCTAATCTTATCAGTTGATGCATTGCCCTAAATTCAAGTGCCCTCGCGGCAAGAATACAGATGGCCCGCCCCTCAAACTGACATCACTAGCCGCTTGCGCACCTTTTCACAATGCAAATGCACATCTCGTGTCAACGTTCTCTGTACGCAAACTATTGACGTGTCTCCATAGAAATGCCAGGACGCTTCTTTCCTCAACAAGTATAAACAGACACCTTTCTGAGCAGACAACATTGTTTTTTCAATCGTTTTACTGTATTTAGTTTAGATCATCCGTGACTTGTTTCTGCTCTGTCCGGCTATCTTCTTAGTACGTCGCCCCGCAAACAGGTACTTATACTAGCAGAACTGAGTATTCCGAAGAGGAACTAATTTAAAGAGAAAGAGAAAGAAGCAGAAACGATGGGGAATTGGACGATAGTTGGGAAGATGAATCACCAGAGCATGGGTCTGAGCCTAGTCGCATGCAAGACATTTCCACCTGGTGTACCTGCAATCGTTGCGAGGTGGAGAACGGCTGCTGCCAAGAAAACTCTGGATGTTCACCCTACATAGCCGAAGACACATCACCGCTATTCGTTACTGAGCTGCATGACTTCCTGGCAGCCTGCCTCACAAGGTCTCTGTTGAGGATTATGATGGTGCTTATGCATGAACTTTGTGCAACATTTCACCCTAACAATCCAAGTAACGAGTAAGTATACTCTAGATGTGATGCAATTTTGACCACTGAGGTGACTAACATTTCATGATAATCTGCTACATTGTCGTAACTTCGATCGATCACTGATGAATGAATTTAATATGTAAATTGAATACATTTTGCTCGCTTAATGCAAATCAGAGTAGTCATTGCTTACGTGTCTTTCAAGTTCAACTAAAAAACAATATTTCTCTAAAGCCCAAACCGTTCTGTCTTGAATGGGTGTTCACTTTTGTAATCTGTCGATACTACAAAGCCCAAGTACATTTTTCCAGAAAGTTACTTTTCTAATGGCAACTATACCAGAGAATTTAGGATGCATTTGCGGCTACGGTGGTACAGTTATCTGGTTCATTCAATTAAAATATTTATGTTTCTCTTTCAGAGGTGGTACAGTATGGTGGCCTACCGTTTGTTTACATGGTGGCTTTATGGGAGGCTTGGATTTCACATTCAACAAGTAATACCTGCCTGTGTCATTTGAGCCATTTGTGCCAAATTCCCCAGTGGAGAGTACAGTGGATTTTCACACACTATGCCACAACCACAAGCATACAATTTGTAGTTAGTTTGTGCCATCAATATCACCAAACTAAATAAAATACAAATGAGCATATACGAATAGTTGTTTGAATTTTTCAGTATGTCAAGAACCCTCTCAATCGTCTAAGAGGGCAATGAAAGAATGGTTGTGCCCTTTTGCACCCACATTGTCCCCATCGACCCCCCTCCAGTAGTGGGTGGGTGGGAACGCTCAAGTTGCCAAACACTGTGTAAAACTCAAAGGGATCCTCCAGAATCGCCTCTCTAAGACCCCGCCCCAGCAATCAACTTAAGTTTGTGTCCCTTCAGCAGTGTTCAAGGCCTTATGCTCTTGCCTCATGCTCACCCATCCCCCCTCCAGTATGAATGGCAGCTCACAACTATGACCGTGCGCACCCAAGGGGGCTGGGTGGGTGCGATCACTCAAGTTGCCAAACACCATGTACACTTCAAAGGGATCTTCCGCACGGTAACCATTGTTCACATGACCTCCCCAAACCCAGTGTCTCCAGACTCCCCTTTTCAAGACTCCACCCCAGCAATCAACATAAGTGTATGCCTCTTCAGCAGTGTTCGGGGCCTTTTACACTCACCTCATGCCTATCCATCCAGCCTCCAGTATCAATGGCAGTTCACACCTATGACCGTGTTCTCCCAAGGGGGTTGGGTGGGTGGCAACGCTCAAGTTGGCAAACACCATGTACACTTCAAAGGGATCTTCTGCACGGCAACCATTGTTCACATGGCCTCCCCGGACCCAGTGTCTCCAGACTCCCCTCTTCAGGTCCATCTATCCCCCTCCCTCCCCAGTATCGTTGGCAGTTGGCACCTAAGACCATGCGCTCGCAAGGCAGCTTGGTGGGTGTGGAGTCTTAAGGTGCCACAAGCTGTGGAATCGCAAGCCTCTGTGTAGCATTGAAAATATACATTACACATCATACAAAATTATGCAGACTCTTTGTTTTTGTGTTGGCAATAAAAGTCTGTGGCTTTTACTAAACATAACAATAAACATAACAATAATACACCAAACAAGATTACTGTGTTCATGTCACAAATCAACAGGTGTGCAGCGTTATCACAGTTCTGAACTTTTTGGGCACCCACGAAACAGGAGCAGGCCCTCCTTGATTTACCACCTGCCCCCATTTTGGGCTCTCAGGTCCCTGTGTTGGGGACCTACACCTTGTCTGGTGAGCGCTCTTGCACTTGCTGGCAGCTTCCTTACAGGCCTATGCCGCCACACCGGAGTGGATAACTCGGTTACACCCAAAAGACCCTTGCTCTCCTAAAGCTCTATTCACACATCCTTGTGACTAGTATGTTTGAAATCCCTGTATGGAATAATTCCGTCCCATTTATTGAAATGTGTGTTTCATTTTTGTGGAAACGCTCTTGGTCAGAATAGATGCTTCCACCAGGATGTGGTAGTTTGTTTCTTGACTCTTCGGTCCACTTTCCTGTCCTACCCACAAAGGAATGTCCCACGATACATGCTGATTTGTAGGTTTTCTTTTTCCTGTTAAAAGATATTCGTTATGCTCACTCTGGTTTTATACATCTTGTAAAACAATGTGATTTCCAACCTCCTATCTTATTGACTTCTTGTGTTCCCATGCCCCCACACCATGCTGATGTGGCTGTGACTATCCTCAAATATGCGTCCCATATTCTGTGATATCCATTGTACACAAGGCCAGACCAGACACAGTTTCTCCTGACTCCCCTCTTCAAGACACCGTCCCTGCAATCAACATATGTTTTTGTCCATTGAGCAGTGTTCAGGGACTTTCGTGCTCACCTCGTACCCATCCATCCTCCTCCCTAGTATCAATGGCAGTGGGCACCTATAAACAGGGTCATACTGGGCCATTACTTTGTCTCGGACACCAATGAAAATATGGCACACAGTTTGAAGTCGCTATTCTTTCCTTTTTGGACACCATTTGAACATTAACCAAAGTTGAGTATTTTGATGAAAAGGTGATGCAAATTGTGCATTTAAAAAAATATATATTCAACAACAGTGTTCACTACTATTTGTCGCATATTGAAGTAACTCATAAAACTGGCCCACATGGCCAAAAAAAGTTGGCCACTTTCATTTAAAAAAATGACTCACTGAAGCATTTTGCATTTGTGGGTCAACCCTGGCCCTACTGCCCTATAGGCGGTATGAGCAGGCCCATGCCTGTGCGCTCTTAAGGGGGATGGGTGGGTGGGTATGGCAGGTTTGAAACATTGGCATTGAGACTGAGTGGGTGTCAACGAACACGTCAAACATTCACATACACACCCACTTTTCTAAGTCTTTATAAACACCTTGACATTTACCAGGAGAACATATCTGAGATCGACAAGGTATATTGTCATTGATCTACCTGTTCCCCGGATACCTGTTCCACAGCTACTTGTTCCCCTTATTGCTGAATAGGCTCTTTTGTACATCCAAGTAAGGGTAGGTAACCTATTTCCGTCTCTATGTTCATCGATCGCTGCTCTGAATGTTTCTATCGATTTCCACCTAATGTACCCAGTATTCTAATGTTCATTTATCTCAAAGACTTCACCATTATTGAATGTTTGATATATTTTGATCTCGGTAAATAGCACATTGCATCACTGTGCACTGTGATAGAATGGAATGTTTTGTGGTCCATGTTTGCAAGCATGTTTTCTTTTGATGCTTGAAAGTTAATTCAATGGACGAGTAATACATTATGATTTGCAGTATAACAATCAAGTCAGTAAGAAAGTTATTGCTCTGTTCATTCGACTAGGTTACACAGGTTTTCTTTCTTTCTTTGAAACAAACTTTACAGGCAAAGCTGTGTAATAATTGCTTTATTTACATTCATACAGTATTATTTATAATAATTATATTTTTTTATGCAGATTTTACAGACGTTTCAAGAATGCCTGCATGTATCATTATCGTTTGCCCTTCTGTGAGCCATGCCAAAACTCAGGGCACATTCCTGCATATATTCCCGAAGGATATTTATTTAATAAGAAGATGGATTACAAATTATGGTTTTCCAGTCAACAAGATTGAAAGTAGAGCCCAGGCTGTCTTGGGAGACGTGAGGGCCAATCGATTTCGCATCTACAGCCTGCACTTTACTGACGATATGTACGAACAATCAAAATACACAAAAAAGCATCGACCCAGAATTCTTCTTAAATTGCTTCCAAATGCAATTCAGACTCGATCTCAGCACATGCTGGCTAGTAGTAGTGGACAATTATTTTTTTTATGTTTGTTGGTATGTAGGACAATGGTCTGTATACATATGTATTCTCTTTGATCTCTCGATTTAAAGTAGTGCATTGAAAAGGTAACTTCATGAATGGTTTAGAGTTTTTGGTGTTTATTTCCTTCAAAGTTGTATTACTCAAGTTTACATAGTTACCAGAATCACCAGAATTTTAAAATGTTTCACTTTAGTATACTTTATCTATCCCCTTTTCCGGAGCTTCTACTAAATCAGTGAAATGTGACCCTCAGTAAAATGTCCATAGTGCCCTTTAAAAGTCGCATAATGTTTCCAAAATGTGTTGGTTGATATGTCCTTTTTCACGCAGAGCACACTGATGGAAGAACAGACCCTCTCACCAGTGAAAACCACCGACACATCTAGTATCCTTATGGTGAGCCCTACTGACTTGCACAAAGTGATATTTTGGAGCGTTAGATGTGGCCACATTTGTAGTACTAATTTACATTTTCCATTGTACTATTTTCTGACAATGTACTGAAAATGAAGGAGCAAGATTCTGCATCAATTACTTTTCCGGAGTCAACCTCAACCTCATTCGTCTATGAAGTAATTATATTCTACTAGTCCTTTATATGCAAATTAGCAATACCTTCATGTGTTGTGCTTGGAATTTTGACATATTGAAAATGATCATGTATGGCATTGATTATTTACACAAAGTGGCATGTATGGATGTCTCTCTGTATGCACCATCGTCTGCATCTATTTTTTTTCAGTTCCATTTAGCTTTTTTATCCTTATTAAAACAAGTACTATGTAATAGGGGGATGCTGGAACTTTGAAAACTTTGACTACAATCACGTCCTCCTTTGCAACAGGTCCAGAGTATGAGGTATGCATACTTACAGTTTCCTGCCTTGAAGGAAAGTAAAACCTACAAAGGATATACTTTGAGACTTAAAGCACATTTGTAACCTTGCACTGTTTCAAACTTTTCTGATTTTGGTTCTAACGCTACACTTCCTCCATAATGCAGAATAGATTACAAAGGAAACATTACAAAGAAAACTACTTTTGAATGAAACATTATAATCACTATAATTTGCAGGGTGATTTCAGATCAAGTCCATGTGTCATCTCAAAGGTTATCAGGTGAAATCAGAAATGTATATTATGACCAAATCACATAAACTGTTTTAGTGGGTATGTTCTTCCGTATGTTCTTCCGAATGTTCCATTTGTGTTGCATCAACAAACCTTATAGTATATGATTGGTAATAATTTTAAACTACTTTGTGTGGAAGTGCTCTATTTTACATTTCAGTACGATTGACATTTCATTTTTTTAACTATTCTCTCCAAGGAATGTGCGCAAAATGTGGAATTAGAATAAGCACATGGACTAGAGGTATTCATAACCTAATATGAAATACAATTGGGCATCATATTGGATTGGGAATACAACAACTGAAGCAAAAGATGTTGCTTGCCAAATGGATTTCACAATGGAGCGACTACTATTTGAGGCACAATATGGTTCAGTCAACATTCAAACTTGTGATGCATAGGTCCAGTGGCTAAAAAATGAATGGAATATCACCTGCAAACCGAACAAAGTTACCATGGACCATTGCTACTTTTTGCAAACTCGACCAGATAAAACTGAAAACAATGAAGATGCATTGCAAGTGCTTGCAGACCCTTTGACAAAATGTTCCACCTAACAAACATTCAATGTTACCTGTTTCTCCAATTCATGCAGAAATATCACAGCCTAAACTAACAGAGGCTGAAGCTTCAACGCAATTGACTGAGGAACTTGCTCAAGATCTCGTCTTCAGTTCGCCTCATTTGGGGGAGTTGTCCACCACCGTCGAGTCACAAAATACAGTACTGCAGGATGATTGGCTATTAAAGGAGCAAAAATACATTGTATTCGACAGCTGCCTTCTAGAAATAGTAGAAATGCTGAAATGTGATCATAAATTAAGATGGAACATATGCGGGGAGCCATTAGTGAATGTTTCTTGTGTATTACAAGGCACCAACCTGAAATTCCAGGCCAGCTGTGTCCACCTCCATAATGCATTTTCATGTTCTGCTCAACCACTGCTAGGCAAAGTAATGCTGGAAATCTACATTGTTCAGCAGCGTTAAAAATCAGCGAATCAATTGCAAGGAAGTTTTTTCAATTTCTGTCAATTTGTAGGACTTGAGTTCCTTGCTAAAACCAAGTACTAAAAATATCAAAGGGAATTAATTTTCACCGCTATTAGTCATGCCTGGAAACTCAGACAGGATTTCCATGGACAGTACATTCTCTGGCAAACGTTTCAGGCTAGCTAGCGACAGAAAGTGTGACAGTCCAGAATTTTCTGCTGTGGGATGTTTTTACCCGTGCATCCAAGCCCTACCATAAAACTGTGCAGTACTGGCATGGAAAACATCATGATGGCCAGAACTCCCCAGAGAGTGCACAGGGAAAACATGAATAATAGGCTGCCACCCATTTTTGCCTATGTTGTGAGCACAGGAGGGCACTGCCTAAAACCACCATTGGGCTACACACACAGTAGCCTGAAACCATTGGGAATGGCAATGCTGATTGCCAAAAAGCAACTCAGAACTGTGGGGAATTCATTTTCTTAATCCCAAAAATGGTTGCATTACCAGTACTCACCACTATCAGAAAGCCAGCGTTTTAAAACCACCAGACTTTTGTGTAAAACTGAACAAATGAAACAAAACCAGACCAAGGAAAGACTTGCTAAGAGGTGGATACAATGTAAAACTATATTCTGAAATGACTTGAAGGAAGTCATTATTTAATGTATAGGTAAAAATTGTCAGTTTGATTTGAATGTAGAAAACTGGGAACAAAAAGTGACATTTAGCTGAAACCTGGCTTAAGAAAAATGGATTCTACCTGACAACTACCCCCGACAGGAGTTGAAACCTGCTCAGCCACTCTTCCCCTTGCCAAAAGTAGTTGACACCTCTCTGATTAGATTAGGGGTGGAGCACCTGGGAACCGGAAGGGACAGAACAATGCAACTCCCTTGACTCAGGCAAATGTTATATTGGGGGCGTCGTAAAATAGCTTCCTCTTGGGATAAACTGGGGGGCAGCTGTGCCTCTGTGAACAAGCTGGCTTGGGGGAAGTGGATACACCAGTTATTCCACCATGTGATGTGGGAAGCCACACTCCTTTTTGACCAGAGCATAATTTTAAAAAGATAGATAACTCATAGTGCGGACTTGTCAGAATTATATAAGTAATATCATTATTTTTGTGCTTTTTCTGTGAACATTTTAAGAGGCGTTAGGACCCTGTGGTGTATTCTGGGGGTTGCTAGCGGAAAATAGGGTCTCACTCCAAATGTATGCATGTTAAAAATCTGACACTTTATCATCTGTAACCCATATCCCTGGTGCACATTTGGTTAAATCTGGAAAGGTTTAGAGGTCGTTATCTGGATGAAAAGGGGAGAATTCTGTCATCAGTGGACACGACATCGTACAAAGACAGGGATCGGATGGTTTGGTGCTACAGAAAATATGTTAACTGGACCTATAATATT
Source organism: Ambystoma mexicanum (assembly GCF_040938575.1). Classification (NCBI taxonomy): domain Eukaryota; kingdom Metazoa; phylum Chordata; class Amphibia; order Caudata; family Ambystomatidae; genus Ambystoma; species Ambystoma mexicanum. The sequence goes on from NC_090941.1 coordinate 78,401,276, forward strand.
AGAAAAATGGTACATAGATAAATATGTATTTGGGTCAGAAATAGATTTGTGTGCAATCTTACAAGGGGAGGTTCCTCTGACCATAAAACCTACAGCATTACTCTGACTCACATTTCCTTCCCCCAATCAAGGGAGAGAGGAGGAATTAGCCAATGATAAGTGAGAGGGGCAGGTTTAATTATGACCAACGCACACACCCACTTTCCAAAACACATAAAAAGAGACTGCTGGGACAGGTAGAGACATTCAATTCCATTTGCTGCGGAGCATGCTGACCGACGACTTCACTTCCAGAGATCCAGACTTCAAATCCATCAATCTCCAGAACCTGTAGCAGAAATTAACTCCAGAATTTGTAGCAGAGAGGCCTGAATCCACCAGCTGAATCCTCTTCAGCAGGCCTCAAAACTAACCAAACTATTCAACAGCTGGGCGAGCTGTTTGAAGTTTTGCCGAGAATTTTTGCAAGAACCTGTAGCAGTACCCAGAAAGTAGTGTTACATCCAGACTCCAGAGAGGCTAGACCAGCAGAGCAGAGCTGACCCAGATCGCTGTGAGCAGAACCGTGCCTGATTGACCCGCCGAGCAGACAGAAGCGCAGCCGGGTGTTGACCAGATCCGTGACGAGGCCTAGTTCAAATTTATATTGTGAGTACCTAGCAGAACTGTGCAGAACCAATCTCTTAGTTAAAATAATCTAATCCGAACTATTTTAACCTAAGTAGAACTGCCTCCTAGAAATCGTGTCATCTGTCATTTTCAAAGCTGCACAACTGTCACCTGTCAATTCTGCAGCTGCAAGCTGTCACCTGTCATTTTGAGTTTACTTTAAATCCGAAAAACAACCTTTATTTAATCGTCCGTATCTCTGGAACCGTTTGGGCTATACTCCCTATACTTTTCCCGTAATCGCGAGACACGCACTTGCGAAATTTACCGCGATTTGCGATTTGGCCCGATTTCTTCATCTGTAGAAATCAGCAGCTTTTTGCTTCTCTTTGCTAAAATTTGTTTGCAATCTGCTAATCATTCATAGAGTATTGTTAAAGTGAGCCTGAACTAATATAAAGTAGCCATCACCTACCCTGAACCTCTAGAGGGAATTAAAAGCAATTTCAGCACCTTTTCACTTCCTTGCAAACCACATTAAAGTAATTTGCCTGGGTTTAAAACTCATCCCTGTTTTCCCTAAGCTTGCTGGGAGAACTGGAACTGTGTATTGCATTATAAAGTGTGATTTGTTGGGATTCTTGAAGACTGTGTGCTCTCCTTCCATTTCTGGTATTGCATAGGGGGGGAGGTGAATTGTCAAAAGAAAAAGTGATCATTTTAGCTTTTGCTAAAATCATAACAAGTTATTTCTGTACTGCATTTTATTCCACCTTGCGTTTCCTTGAACCATATAAAGCATTCTTTCCCACCTTGTTCTTCTGTTCCTATTCATAGTTACCTCTTGGTGATTACTGCTCATATTCACAAGTGTAATATCCATTATCAATTTATTTATAGAAGTGTGATATATATATTGTTTACATTTTCAAATAAACCTTTTAATTTGCAAAACAAACCTACTTCTTGGCTCAGTGGGGTCAGGGGGATTCTAAGAGGGGGGTGTTATACAAGGGTTGTCATCCAGAGTACTGAACTGGATATAAAAATACATCAATAAGAGTTTTCCTCAGCATCCCAGACTAGGCATTGACTTAGCTGTAGTGTTGATTGAATATCGCTTACAAAATTGGGGGCTCGTCCGGGATATTCTGGGTTAGAATGACCACTTGTGCAGATTAATACAGTGTGCCAACTGACCAGATACACATATCCGGTTAGATCACCACGTTGTTTTACAATGTGAAAGCATCCCTCAAAGGAACGCTCTAAGGAAACGGTCTGTTTTGCAAAATAAAATACAAACTTCTGTAAGTCAGGAAGGAACTCAAATTCCAGAATGACGACCTTGGTAGATATGAAAATAGCCAGAGAGCACTTCTTACATAAACTATTTGTTAGAGGTGAGTGGACTCATCAGGACCAAACGGTCTGGTTGCAGGCAATCGCGCAACAGGTCACTGAAACAGGGTCAGATAAATGGGGAGATCAGGGTCCCCTACATGTGGCCCTGAGTGAACTATATATGACCCCTAAAGCCAAAGATGAACATAATACGATTGCCAGGATAGCGGCATATTTGTATCTATATATGGGAGCCATGCAGGACAAATGTGCTGAAGGCCAAGATCTGGCAGATAGGCAACAGATGGTGTTAGAGAAGGCCCAATCTGATCTGGACTCTTCTGAGCAGAGGCTGCTCAGGAGCCAGGAGTCAGAAAAGGACAGCAGACAGTACATCACTAAAATAAAGGAGGATATGGATCTGCTGCAACAGGAAAAGGCGGACCAGGATACCAGATTTCTGGCCTTGCAGAAGGAGTACCAAGACGGTTTGGACTCCCTACTGCAGAGCCTGAAAAAGCTGGAGCAACAATTAGATTTCAATAGGGCATGTGCCGAGCAGGCAGTCACCCTGCAAAGCCACCTAGATAGGGAGAAGGCAGAGAGCAATAAACTGATTCTGAAAGACCTGGATACCCAGGCAGAGTTTGACCATGAGCGCCAGAAAGCTGGTGCCTTCCAAAGGCAAAGGGACGACCTGGCAGCACAGATGCAGGCTCTTAGTCAGGAAAGGGATACCTTAGGCCAGGAAGTCTGCCACTTAAAAAGGAAAATGGAAGAAAATCACCTGGCCCTCCAGGGACTGGGTGACCTCCAAAAAGAACACCAGAACTTGTTAGAGCACGCCAGGAGGGTGTAGGATGCTCTGGCAAGAAAGGAGCAGGCCAATAGGGACACAGCTCAGGAGGTAACCCTCCTGCAGCAGAGACTGGCCCAGTACTCCAAGACCAATCAGGAGGCACAGAGAGAAAACAAGGCTCTCTGTCAGCACAATGATAGGCTCCAGCAACAGGTAGCGATGCATGAGAGACTGATAGAGTCTAGTAAGGCCTTAACTGAGGAACTGAAAGCGCAGGCTCTTGCATTGCAACAGGGAGCAGGGGCTGGGAAAGGGAAACGCCTGAGCATAACCTCAGGAGCCCTGGTACCAAAGGCCTTCATCTCTCCCAGTCCCTGGACTCTGCCACCCCCATGTCCCCTCGCGCACATGAGCCCAGGGCCACGGAGATGGCAGATTACTATCCAGCTAGAAGTATGGGGCTCATAGGCCAGTACCTCCCAGGAATGGATAGGCGGGCATCCGGGTATGGGCACCCAAGCACAGTGCAATTTAGTGGGGGAACCCAGGAGAGTAGGCCCATTAAGGGCATCCTGAAAACCTCTGCCCAGTTAGGTCAGTGGGGTGTCCATCAAATCCTGGCAGCAAGGAGGGGTCTGAAGACTCCTCTGAGCATTACAGGACACAGGAGACCAGGTCCCCACATTCTGCCAGCCATTCCCAGGCTCGCAGAATCCGGGAAAACCTGGAAGATCAGACGGGCACCTCTGGGAGCAGCGCTTCTGAGTCGGAGGATGAATGGACCAGGGTTACCCAAACCAAAATGGCCAATAAGGCAAAAAGGGCCTTGATTAAGGACCCATTGAAACAAATAAAGGCAATAAGGAGTGTCATCACGCCTTTTCATAAGAACGCCAAGTATTCTGTTTGGGAACACTTGGAGCTCTATGAGCAAATGATGGAGACTTTCCATTTGAAGGACAGCCAAAGCTGTATTCAATATGTAAAGTGGACCTTCTCACCAGAATACTCCAGTTTCTTTGCAGGGCTGGAGGATCAAAACCATTCAAGGTGGTCCACTTACAGGGCGGCCATCTTGAAACATTTTTCTGTGCACAGAAATCCTCAAGAGGCTCCCAAGGCCGCCTACAATTTGCAATGTGGGGAGGATAAGGCCCCACAAGAGTTTGTGCAAGAATTAAAGCGTGCGTTTGCGCAGACCACCAGAAGGGTGCGCACGGATAGCAGAGAATTTATCAATACGTTTTTCCATGCCTTACCCAAATACATAATGACCCAGCTCGTGAGAGATTTTCATGAGAAAAGATCTTTAGACTGGGTCATTGAACAGGCTACCCGGATCTATGAGGTGCAGAAGCCCATCGAAAATAAAAATAATGCACCGAAAAACCCCAAAACCAACAGCACCCCTGCTGCTGCCAAGGTGGCAGAGGTAAAGGTTGCCCCCGTTTTGGATTTGGAGATGGGGGGGCCTAAAAACCTGCCTGCACCAAATAATTCACAGCCCAGAAGGCCCTCCGGCCAGTCACAGACAGGGAGTCGAGGAGGTAGTCCCACAAATGGGGTCCCCTGCCCCCCTGACTATGTAAGTCCCCGCTACAAGGGAAACCGACCAATCCTGGGTTATGTGTGGACTCCTCCAGCCCAAGGGGGGGGATCCAGCCAAGTACCTGACCCGGGGAACTTCCCTCCAAACTTCCCCCAGGAGGGCAGAAATTCACCAAATCCTGGGCAGAACTTTTTCCCCAGGTATCCACCCAATTTCCAGCCCCAAAATCATCCATCCTTCTTTCCCCAATTCCCTGAGCCCAGGCAACCTAATCCGGGAGAGGGGAGGCCAAGGGTGGAGGGGTACCAAAATCTTCCCAACCAGGGGTACTACCAGAGAAGGGATAGCTACCCTTCCCGGGATCAGCCCAGGGGAGAAAATAGAGCCTTGTATCAGCCTGAGCGGGTTTCACAACTTGAGCGCCAGGTCCAAAATATGGCATGAGATCTGGGTCACATACTGAGGGCTCAACAGAACCCTCAGATGAGCATGCCACCGCAGAATGCCCCAAACTCTGGACCTGGTGCTCCAGAACAATGACGGGGGCAGCACCCCGATAACCTACCGGTTCCCAGGGAGGAGGCACAAGGGGAAGGGGGGTGTAAAGCCTTGAAGGAAGCTTCCTTCCCAACTTGTAAACAGCCCCTGGAAAACCAGGAACCGGAAACAAAATCTCCTGCCCCTGAAAGCCTGCCTCCCAAGGAGCAGAGGGGGGTTAGGAGAAACAAAGGACCCAAACAGACCCACTTTGTGGAGGAGGTACAGGTCTTCCAATTTGAGGGAGAGGGATCTTCAGAAGACCCTGGGAAAAGGATCTTCTCCTTCAGAGATGGGGGAACTCCTCCGAAGGAAAAATGGGTCCCAAGGGATTCCAATCCAGACTGGGGAGATGTGGAGACTGAGCTACCGCCGCCCATCATCTCATCCCAGAACCCACAATACCAAAATCCCCTGGTTCAAACCCATCCTGGTGACTGCCTCCAAAAAGGGGGGGGTGGCCCAGAACCGGAACCAGGGGAACCCAAAATGGCTCTGATCTCCAGTTGCCAACATTTTCTTTCAGATTCCCAAGACTCTCCACAGAATTCTGCCCTAGTCTCCTCTCGCCATGTCCAAAACGAGAAAGTTAGCCCACCAGTTGCCCAAAAATGTGCATTATCTGTGCCCCCTTGAGGAGAAGGAGGGAAGATACTATGCCCCGGTACAAGTACAGGGGCAGGGTACAATTTTGGCACTGGTGGACACTGGATCCAAAGCTACCCTTCTGTCCAAAAGGGCCTTTGAGGAACTAAATGCAGGAAGGGGGGAGAATTACCGAATTCCTCTCACCTCTCTTCCTGGACAACTGTAGAACTTTGATGGGAAGGAAATTCCCATTGAGGGGACTGCAGACTAGGACATTAAAATTGGGCGACACAAGGTGAAACACCCGGTCATAGTAGTGACTCCCGAGGGCACCCCATGTTTACTAGGGAATGACCTCCTGAGAAGGTTGTCACCCCTAATAGATTGCGTAAACAAGGTCCTCTGGACCCAGACTAGCCGACCAATAAAATTAAAACAGAGTGTAAACCATGTTAGTTTAAACAGCACCTGCCACATGGTTGAACAAAAATCTGACCAAGTAGAATTTCACTTCCAGAACAACCAAATTCCAGACGTGACAGTAATAGCAGTAGGAAAACAGACTGGTGATGGGGGGTCCTCTCCATTTCTGAAAATTAACCTTCCTTCCAGTTTAAGGTGGTATTCCACACTGGGAGGAAACACCCTGAAATTCTTTACTAATCCACAATCAGAAACTCCCACTCCTATAGTCCAGAAAGATGTGAAATCAGCTCAGAGCTTGGCTGATATTCAGCAAATTGGAGAGCAGTTGTTCATCCTTGTTCAGTTAAATGATGGGAAGGACTCTGTTCTCGCTCGAGTGTGTGTGAACAACGGTAAGAGCTTCATCAGCGAAGCCATGTTCCGCCAACTCCCACAAGATCCAGCCATTCCCACATTTAAACTGATAGACAAATGGGAAATGGACCTGGAAGCACCTAATTCCAAACATCTCCTGCCAAGCAGGTGTATGCTCAAAATCTCCATTGGCAACAAGAGCATAGTCCATAATTGTTGGGTTGTGCGAGATGTCACTGCCGCCTTTTACTTAGGCAGTGACATTCTCAATCGCTCCGCCATTAGTTTGGACCTAATAAACTTCAAAGCTTGGTCCCGACTAGCGGATAATCCCGTGGGCTTTGATGATTCAGAAAAAGCATTTGGGTCAGCTCAATTGCTACCTTATGCAGTTGAAATTCAGATTAAAGAGGAAGTCACCATCCCAGAAAGGACCCGACAATTCTCCCTGGGAGTGAAAGCTAAAAGAGGACAAAAATTGAAAAACCCTGATGCTTATATTCATCTAAATGCTTCTCTCCAACAGCAAGGGTTGGGGGTAAACCCAACACCATTAGTCAACATAGAACATGACACCATTCCAATAGAAGTGGATAACAGCGACTTAAAGAGTATTATTGTAGCCGCAGGCACCATTATTGGAATGGCGGTTGATGACCGACATTTCTCCATTGATTTAGGAAATGAACAATTAGGACCAATCCCCAAGGACTGTTTTGACAGTGACAGTGATGACGACACAACACCAGACAGGATTTTCACCCGGCACGGGGGGAACTTCCTGGTGTACACTTCTTGCCCTTATGGTAAGGAAGATGTGACTTGTGACTTCAGGAAGGATGAGGTGATTTTCCAGGTCCATGAGGGCTGCCTTTCCCACCTGAAGCTTCCAGTCCAAATCAGCACTCTGACCAGGGACTTCTCCACCCAGCTGGAGGAGGCCGCTGAGATAGCCAAACCAGGAGTCTTTCCAGGCTTCAGGCAGATGGTGGAAGAGTCAACCTAGCTGATGCCTGTGTGACTCTGGAACAGAAGCAAAAGTTGAAACAAGTTTTCTTGGATTTCCAAGATCTCTTTGCGGTAGACTCATATGACTGTGGTTGCACCGACATCCTCACAACAACAATTCCCACGGACCCTGGAATGACTCCAGTGTTTGTGAAGCAATATCGTTTGTCTCTCGCATCCATGGAGTCCCTTACTGAAATAATTAAGAACCTTGAGTCCCGGGGAATAATCCATCCAGTACACAGCACCTTCAATAATCCGGTGCTGGGAATATTGAAGCCAAACGGCCAGTGGAGACTCTGCGCCGACCTTAGGGAGCTCAACAAACGGGTCCATACTTCCCGATGACCTCTTCCCTACATTGACCAAGTGCTGGCCCAGATCCAGGGGTCACAGGTATTCACAGCAATTGACCTGACCAATGGATACTGGACCATGCCTGTTAGTACGGAGGACCAATACAAACTGGCTTTTACCTTTGGGGGCCAGCAGTACACTTGGACCCGGACTCCCTTCGGATACCTCAACTCCGGCAATTAATTCAACATTTTCCTACATAAGGCCATGCCCGACCTGGGTGCGAGGGGTAACCTGGCTTATGTAGATGATGTCCTCATCAAAAGTTCATCTGTGGAAGAACACATAGCGGAGATCCGTTATGTTCTGACGCAGTTGAGGGCTGCCGGAGCAAAACTTTGCTTCCAGAAAGCAAGTGGTGTAGAACCCGTGTTAATTTCTTGGGGCATGAGATTACTCCTCAGGGCCTCTGTCCCCAAGAAAAGAAAGTGGAAGCACTTCAGAAGCTGAAAGACCCCACAACTCTGCGGGAACTAAGGAGCCTCCTTGGACTGACTAATTACAGCAGAAAGTTCATTGAAGGCTACGCAGAGATCACTAGACCCCTGATTCATCTCTTGAAGGGGGGGGTCAAGTGGGAATGGGGTCCAGGACAATCCGAGGCAGTAAGACAACTCAAGAGAATCCTCTCACTAGCGCCTTGCCTAGCTTACCCTGTCAGAAACAAGGAGTTCTTTCTGGAGACAGGGTTCTCTAATACGTGCTTGACGGCAGTATTATACCAAAAGCATGACAAGGTCAATAAAGTAATCTCCTATGCGAGCAAAACTTTATCCTCTGTGGAGGAAAAATTCAACGATTGTGAGAAGGCACTCCTGGCAACGGTGTGGGCATTGAAGAATTACCGCCCGTTTATCCAGGGGGAACACATCATAGTGGAGACTCCACACCAGCCTCTGCAATATCTCCAAAGTGACAGAATCCGGGCCGGAAATGTGAGTAATTCCCAAATTACTTCCAGGATTCTGTCAATGCAAGGCTTTCCTGTGGAGGTCAGATATGGCCAAAACAAGAAGAGTCCCCTCGCGCAAGGTCTGGCTGACTTGCATGATTGTGCCAGAGAAAACTGTCTCGAGGACGAAAGTCTAAAAATCAAGGACAACATGGAGGCATACCTTAATTCCCCACACAAAGTCTTTGAAGAAGACAAGTGTGAGGGAATGCCCACTGTCTATGTGGATGGATGCTCTTACCATGTTGACAACGACGGGGAGAAAGAACTGGTGGCTGGCGTAGGGAATGCATGGGTGAAGGAGTTCCCAGAACCCTTCGCTGGATACAAAATTGGTCCCCGAAGTAGTCAGGTGGCAGAATTGATGGCTGTGCATCAGGCCATCCTCACTGCTGTCCAGCATCAACTCCACGAACTGGTCATAATCACAGATTCGGATTATGTACGGAACGGGTTCGTGGAGCACCTGGTCAATTGGAAAACCAGAGGCATGTTATGTGCTAATAACAAACCCCTGAGACATGGGAAGTTAATCCAAAATATTGATGATCTGGTCACATCGAATGGGAAGACCATCTACTGGAAAAAGATCAAGGGTTATTCCAAAGTAGAGGGACCAGACAAAACTGGAAATGACTTAGCTGATCAGCTGGCCAAAACTGGGGCCATCCAAGGGGATCTAATAGAAATAGAGTCCCTGTTGGGGGAAATCCAGGTCACTGCTATCACTAGGTCCCAGACAAATGCTCACAATGATCTTTCAACTGCACAATGGAGTAAGGAAACCCCTGATGCTGATTTAATTACAGCTCAGAAGGGGGATCCAATAATTGGTAAGTTTTACCAACACATTGAGGACCCTGAGAACTTTCCCTTGACGGATACCGATTACATTGGGAAAGAGGACCTTAGAGTGTTGATGAAATGTCCAAAGATGTTCCGGATCCAAGACGGGTTGTTGGTAAGGAAATCCCAAGCTGGCCATGATCAGTGGGTGGTTCCTACCTCATTCCGAAGCCTGATGTTAAGTCACGCCCATGATGCGGCCACCGCCGGTCATAGGGGGTTTCATACAACGCTTGAAATCTTAAGAGAGGTTGCATACTGGCCACACATGGTCCAGGACCTCAACCAATATTTGAAGGGTTGTCTTGTGTGTGCACAATTTCAGCCAACATCCCTCACACACCGGGCACCTCTCCAAAATAGGGGGATGACACTGCCATGGTCAGATTTGCAAATCGACTTTGTAATCCCTGTGATTCGCTCATCTAGAGGAAACAAGTACATGTTGACTGTTACATGCTTGTTTACCAAGTGGGTGGAATGTCTCCCGGCCCCAAAATGCAAGGCAGAAACAGCAGCTGCCCTGATGATTAACCACGTCTTTTCCCGTTTTGGTCTACCTCAAAAGATTGAGTCAGACAGAGGTAGCCACTTCACCAGTGAAGTAATGACAAAGATGTGGGAGATACTGGGGGTTAAGAGGAAGCTACACATTGCTTACAGGCCAGCTTCTTCTGGAGCAGTGGAGAGATACAACCGAACCATTGTGAGCATATTAAAAAACGTTTGTGGCAGATTCTGATCCAAGTTGGGATATCCAATTAACTCTGGTCCTAATGGCCATCAGATCAACCCCTTCCTCTGCAACTAAAATGTCACCATTTGAGTTGATGACCGGACGCAAGATGGTGCTTCCCCAGCATTTGCTCTACAGAACCCAAGAGCAAACGTTGATAAATGCCTTCACAACTCATGAGTATGTAGAGAATTAAGGAAACACCTCCAACATGCTTTTGCCTATGCTCAGCGGAATCTAGAAAGATAGCATGAAAACCCACTACGACCTGAAGATCACCAGGAAGGAATATACTGTGGGGGACCGGGTCTATCTATACAATTTCCAAAGGAACCAGGCCAAACAGCGAAAATGTTTGCCTACATGGAAGGGACCGTGTGAAATTATAGACAACATCTCCCCTGTTGCCTATAAGATCTGCATCCCCAAAGGCAGTCTGGCGGAAGGGGAAGACAAGTGGGTACATATAAATCAGCTAAAGTGTTGCCATCCCAGGCACACTCTGCAACAACTGGAGGAATCCACTGGAATCCCAGAGGGGGCCGCTCCAGAGTGATTCAGTTCCAACCCTAAAATATTCCACATATAGCATATAAAATTCTGTGATCCTTGTATATATATATGTTCTTGTCTCCTAATTTAAAAAAGAAAATGTATATGTTCATATCTTCTGATTCATAAAATTTATATGTTCGCCACACCATTAATAGTGGTGAAGAAATGTCTACGAATAGGTATTGCCACTTTGCTTTATCATCCTAGGAGAGATGAAACCATGGAGACTGACCAAGGAGGACGACCGGGGACCGGGAGCAGAGACCCGAGGGGCCCGGGTACCGCCCAATCCTCCCATCAGGACCAGCAAGGAGAACTGATTGATCGACTGTAGGGAGGAAAAGATGCTGAACTGTGCCATCCATGGAATTGGAAGAAGAGGAGGCGAACATCCCAGATCTTGCGAGTTCCATCAGCGAAAGGACATAATGGCCATCGCAAGAGGGGGGGCTTGTGGGATGTTTTTACCCATGCATCCAAGCCCTACCATAAAACTGTGCAGTACTGGCATGGAAAACATCATGATGGCCAGAACTCCCCAGAGAGTGCACAGGGAAAACATGAAGAATAGGCTGCCACCCATTTTTGCCTATGTTGTGAGCACAGGAGGGCACTGCCTAAAACCACCATTGGGCTACACACACAGTAGCCTGAAACCATTGGGAATGGCAATGCTGATTGCCAAAAAGCAACTCAGAACTGTGGGGAATTCATTTTCTTAATCCCAAAAATGGTTGCATTACCAGTACTCACCACTATCAGAAAGCCAGCGTTTTAAAACCACCAGACTTTTGTGTAAAACTGAACAAATGAAACAAAACCAGACCAAGGAAAGACTTGCTTAGAGGTGGATACAATGTAAAACTATATTCTGAAATGACTTGAAGGAAGTAATTATTTAATGTATAGGTAAAAATTGTCAGTTTGATTTGAATGTAGAAAACTGGGAACAAAAAGTGACATTTAGCTGAAACCTGGCTTAAGTAAACTGGATTCTGCCTAACAACTACCCCCGACAGGAGTTGAAACCTGCTCAGCCACTCTTCCCCTTGCCAAAAGGAGTTGACATCTCTCTGATTAGATTAGGGGTGGAGCACCTGGGAACTGGAAGGGACAGAACAATGCAACTCCCTTGACTCTGGCAAATGTTATATTTGGGGCGTCGTACAATAGCTTCCTCTTGGGAGAAACTGGGGGGCAGCTGTGCCTCTGTGAACAAGCTGGCTTGGGGGAAGTGGATAAACCAGTTATTCCACCATGTGATGTGGGAAGCCACACCCCTTTTTGACCAGAGCATAATTTTAAAAAGATAGATAACTCATAGTGCGGACTTGTCAGAATTATATAAGTAATATCATTATTTTTGTGATTTTTCTGTGAACATTTTAAGAGGCGTTAGGACCCTGTGGTGTATTCTGGGGGGTTGCTAGCAGAAAATAGGGTCTCACTCCAAATGAATGCATGTTAAAAATCTGACACTTTATCATCTGTAACCCATATCCCTGGTGCACATTTGTGTAAAATCTGGAAAGGTTTAGAGGTCGTTATCTGGATGAAAAGGGGAGAATTCTGTCATCAGTGGACACGACATCGTACAAAGACAGGGATCAGATGGTTTGGTGCTACAGAAAATATGTTAACTGGACCTATAATAATAGAAAAATGGTACATAGATAAATATGTATTTGGGTCAGAAATAGATTTGTGTGCAATCTGACAAGGGGAGGTTCCTCTGACCATAAAACCTACAGCATCACTCTGACTCACATTTCCTTCCCCCAATCAAGGGAGAGAGGAGGAATTGGCCAATGATAAGTGAGAGGGGCAGGTTTAGTTTTGACCAACGCACACACCCACTTTCCAAAACACATAAAAAGAGACTGCTGGGACAGCTAGAGACATTCTATTCCATTTGCTGCGGAGCATGCTGACCGACGACTTCACATCCAGAGATCCAGACTTCAAATCCATCAATCTCCAGAACCTGTAGCAGAAATTAACTCCAGAATTTGTAGCAGAGAGGCCTGAATCCACCTACTGAATCCTCTTCAGCAGGCCTCAAAACTAACCAAACTATTCAACAGCCGGGCGAGCTGTTTGAAGATTTGCCGAGAATGTTTGCAAGAACCTGTAGCAGTACCCAGAAAGCAGTGTTACATCCAGAATCCAGAGAGGCTAGACCAGCAGAGCAGAGCTGACCCAGATCGCTGTGAGCAGAACCGGTGCCTGATTGACCCGCCGAGCAGACAGAAGCGCAGCCGGACGTGTTGACCAGATCCGTGACGAGGCCTAGTTCAAATTTATATTGTGAGTACCTATCTCTTAGTTAAAATAATCTAATCCGAACTATTTTAACCTAAGTAGAACTGCCTCCTAGAAATCGTGTCATCTGTCATTTTTAAAGCTGCACAACTGTCACCTGTCAATTCTGCAGCTGCAAGCTGTCACCTGTCATTTTGAGTTTACTTTAAATCCGAAAAACAACCTTTACTTAATCGTCCGTATCTCTGGAACCGTTTGGGCTAGGAACGAAATTTAACTTTCATCTGAAAGCTTAGAATCTACGCTTTCCAACAAACCTAGAACCGACTCCCTAATAACTTTTCCCGTAATCACGAGACACGCACTCGCAAAATTTACCGCGATTTGCGATTTGGCCCGATTTCTTCATCTGTAGAAATCAGCAGCTTTTTGCTTCTCTTTGCTAAAATTCGTTTGCAATCTGCTAATCATTCATAGAGTATTGTTAAAGTGAGCCTGAACTAATATAAAGTAGCCATCACCTACCCTGAACCTCTAGAGGGAATTAAAAGCAATTTTAGCACCTTTTCACTTCCTTGCAAACCTGATTAAAGTAATTCGCCTGGGTTTAAAACTCATCCCTGTTTTCCCTAAGCTTGCTGGGAGAACTGGAACTGTGTATTGCATTATAAAGTGTGATTTGTTGGGATTCTTGAAGACTGTGTGCTCTGCTTTCATTCCTGGTATTGCATAGGGGGGGAGTGAATTGTCAAAAGAAAAAGTGATCATATTACCTTTTGCTAAAATCATAACAAGTTATTTCAGTACTGCATTTTATTCCACCTTGCGTTTCCTTGCACCATATAAAGCATTCTTTCCCACCTTGTTCTTCTGTTCCTATTCATAGTTACCTCTTGCTGATTACTGCTCATATTCACAAGTGTAATATCCATTATCAATTTATTTATAGAAGTGTGATATATATATATTGTTTAAATTTTCAAATAAACCTTTTAATTTGCAAAACAAACCTACTTCTTGGCTCAGTGGGGTCAGGGGGATTCTAAGAGGGGGGTGTTATACAAGGGTTGTCATCCAGAGTACTGAACTGGATATAAAAATACATCAATAAGGGTTTTCCTCCGCATCCCAGACTAGGCATTGACTTAGCTGTAGTGTTGATTGAATATCGCTTACAGTACTGCGCGTACCGCTTTCAAGATATGGGATGTAATTAAATTTTGAGTTCAGTCATCGTGCAGGTGTCTGAATGTACATTGTCTGTGGCCATGGAGAAACATGGTTTCATTAAAACCATTGAACATCTGGAATCCAGGGTAATGCAAATAGACCTGATAGCCACTGACAGGCACGTTTTAATACCCAAGGCCATGCAAGAGCAGTTTCCACACATTCAAGACCAATTTGATATATGGCACATTGCAAAATCCATCAAAAAGAAATTACAGCTGCTGGTTAAAAAAGGGTTCGGAAAACTTTTTAAAGTGGTCTCAGTCTATCAGCAACAATTTTTGGTGGAGCTCCAAAACTTGTGACAGATCTTTAGAAATTCTACTTGAAAAATTGCAGTCATTGATGCGCCATTGTTCCAATGTACACTCATGGACAGAAAACCAACATTTCCTTGAATGTGCACATGGACCTTTGTCGAAGGAGCGGTAAAGCAAGAAGAAGTGGTTGGTGCCATGTTCCCCTCCACACAAAGCACTTGATAAGATTGTGTACGATAACACGCTCTCAAGAGCCCTGAAGGGACTCACTGAATTCTGTCATACTGGAGAATTGGAGGTATTCCATAATATGTGCCTAAAGTACAGGCCCAAAAGGTTGCATTTTGGCATAAATGGTATGGAGGCCAGAACAAGACTAGCTGCACTTGTGCACAACGAGAATGTTGGGAGGGAACAAGTGAAAACTGCAAGAACATTCGGGATACTTCAATACCTCATGACTTTTACAAAACGAGGCAAACAATGGGTGGCCAAGCCAATATACCAGGAAATGGATTTTGAATTTATGAACGATCTGACATTAACTGTGTTGGCCATGCATACTCATGGACTGGATCCTGATTTTGTTCCAAGGACACATACATTGCCACAAAACATTGCAAGCAAACCTTGTCTGCCAAAATCAGAACTTGTTGAAAGGTTGACTTCTAGATCTAAATGATTTGTAGCTGTCTTCAAAATCTGCTCACAGTAACATTTTAGATATGTTGCCCAATGGTTGGACATTGTACAGAAACAATCTAATGCTATTACACTTCCAATTACATTGCTAGATAATGTGTTACAAAGTATGTATTAACGCCGATATAATTGGGTTTATGATGCATTAATGTATATCTTTTACCTATCCTTCATTTATATTGCTTATCCTCTGTCTAGAAGATATGTGTCTGGGGTTGCTATTGGTACTATTGTTCAGAAGAGAATTGCCCTAGCACTTCGGTGCTGGACTGCCCATTTGGGTGGTAGAAAGACTGATATGCAAATGGATATTTCCCCTCTGCTAGACCCAAACCCCATGCACACATGCAATCCATGGCACTTGTGCCGATGGCCTCTGTTAGGTAATATTTTCATAGTAATGATACATCTTCCTGACCTGTGTCAACCCCAAAACTTTTAGCTTTACTAGTGGATTATTTGTTTTTATACCTCTGTGAGTGGGAACCTTTTTCCACACTCACAGAATATTTTACTCTTTTTATGGGCGTGATTTTTTGGGCTCTCCATGGTGTATTTTAAAATGAATCCTCTTTGACAACTTTTTTGCAATAAGTGCCTGTTGTTGCTGTGTTGCCCTAGGGGCTCTACTTTTAACTTTCTCTGGCTAACCTTGAGAGAACTACAGTTCCCAAGGGTAGAAAGGATCTTTGGATCCCTTTTACATTTTATTAAGTGAGTCCAGCACCCCCCCGCCCCCACCTTATATGAAAGGTTAGTTTACTTACCTTAGAAATGTTCTGCCATTCTGGAAAGTAGGTATATTGCTATTTAACTCTCCTGTGAATTGATAGTGCCTCTTATACACAAGTAATGCTGTTGGTTTCACTTTATTATTTTGCTTCCCCTGACATGCTGTTAGCCTGTCTGGAATAAGTCTGCCTTAGGCGTTACCTACCGAGAATAACTTTGGATCATTCATAAAGTGTAACACTGGGTTTTGCTTTCACTGGTCTGTTTTAGACAGACACAAAAAGAGTCTTAGGTTACACCTGCCTTTAAGTTGCTTATAGCTCCTGTAAAAAGGTATATAGGTTTAACTTACCTTGAGTTTAACTGTGTTATCTATCCTAAAATAAGTTAAAGCTATTGCTTCTCTTAATCTGTGAACTGAAAAGCGACTATAATTGATTATTACAGCCCAAGGTCTAACTCCCCTAGAATAACTGTGTTATCCTCAGTCAGAGGTATAGGTTTATATTGTGCCTAGTATCTGTGTTTCACTCTAAGAGAAAAGAATACTGTCTAGTTGAAATGACTATCTCCTGTTAGGTGTTCCAAATAAGGTTATATGCTTTGGTCTGTGTACCTTCAAGCATAAAGTAGTTTTTTTTATACATGTGGTCATATATAATGTGATAGTACTTATTTCCCCCAAGATTTATCTGGGCCTACTCATATTTAAATAAACCATTTATTTTGACAATACATAGGGCCTCATCACGAGTTTGGTGGTAACCCTTAAATCCGGCGGTTACGCTGTTACCGCCGGATTTAAGGGTCTGCCAAATCAGGGCTTCGGCGGATTTCTCCCCAGCTCTGAGCTGGGGGGAAATCCGCCAAAAATGTGCGCTTATACCGCCGGCGGGAAATCCGCTGGTGGTATGAGCGCGAAATTTCTCCATTGAGCCCAATTGGGAATGGGGCATTCCCGAATGGGCTCAATGGGGAATGGGGATTTCCAAATCCGCCAAACCCGTGATCCGGCGCTAATAGCACCGGTGGGTTTGCCGGTAGGGCAGATAGAGCCAGCGTTATTAACGCTGGCGTTACCGCCCAACTCGTGATGAGGACCTTTTTTATTAAAATTTCATTTGTATTGATTCTACAGCCCTCTCTACCTCCTATGATAAGCCTGGCTGCTCTATCTACACTACCCTGAACTCAGCCTTATAATGAGTGTGGAGTCTTGGATTGCTTCAGTTGAATAGTTATGATAAGCCCTTAGTTGGACTTCAGAAAAACTGTCATAACAGCCACCACTTATCAGATGCAATACGTTGTTCCAATAAAGTATATGTTTTTTATATGGACAAAGTGGAGGTGCTACCATTGACAATAAATACTTTTTATGAAAGGGCAATGGAAAGGGGTAAAATGAATGTAATTGCAGATATAAAATCTATCTCCTGGCTCCAGTTGGCTACATGGATCAAGCCCTTGCATCGTTTGACTGTTTCTCACCTGCACAACCGATACTTTTTACGCATGAATATCCCATAAAGGTATTCGATGTTGGCTAGGTTAGCCTGCGCTCCCCAGCTATTCTCACCTTATGAAAACTGTTCTGCCACCAAGGACTCATCTGACTCGAATAGTGGGAACCAATTCTTCATCCCCTCAAGCCCCTTCCTGACTTTCTACAGCCTTCCCAAGAAGACCCGCTTTTTGCTTCACCGGCGCGATCAAGCGCTTTGATGCACTACTGCACTGTTGAGCCCAAGACTACCCACTTCTTAGGGCTGGTTTAGGAAGTTACGGAACAACTCCAGAAAATTGTCTGAAGCTCCTAGTGTGTTAACCAATCCTTCTCTTTACAGGTTGTGGCTGTGTTTTCCTCATTAGGTAACGCATTGTATACATGCTGTATAGTAGAATATTGCGTCTGGTAACTGTTTAGGTAAAGTTTAATTGTATCTATTGGCCCTCTCAACAATAAATGTATATATATCTTTCATATACACTTGTCTAAGAGTAATTTGTGGTTTGTTGCTGTGTCTGCTCATTGTTGGCTTCCGATCACTATCCGATCACTATCACACCTCCTGAGACTTAGTCTTGACCGTCTGCCAATCTACCTAGATTGGTCTCGTTGTCCAGAAAGTTCAGCTGTTTCACTAAACCGACGGTGTCCTCCTAAACTTCTGCACATCAGGTAAGTGTTTAGAAATCCTTCTTAACACCCTCCTCCATCACTCGTACACCCATAGGCTCCTCCTTCCATCACCTATGCACTAGCATGGCCAAATGGCACAAGGCCTAGTCGGAGCATGAATGTAACTTATCTAGTATGGGCACGCAATGTCACCTGTCTCGCATGATGGTAGAGGGGGCTGCCTCAGGTGCGCAAGGGAGTATGAATGGACATGCATGAATTATAGTAAGCTCTGTGCAATTGAAGGCAGTTCCCTGTTACGCTCACACCAGAATGAATACAACCCTCTACAGAAAGAAGCAAAGAGATAGCTTGCAAGGATAACAAGGTTTAATTGTACAGAATACTACAAATATTAGGAAATTACTCTGCCTCTCGAGAACGTTCTGACTCTGGAATTAATGTTGTTGCCTTTGAAAGGCAACAGCGTCAGTAATGACATCATATATAGTGTCTGAACTCACACCGTTGATTGGTAAGACAGTATACATGATCCTGCTCAATAGGATGCCAGGATACAATTGGTTTGTTTCTCAGCTGTCTGTCGATTCCCATGTGGGTGAGCTGGACTGATCTCTCCATGGAGTGAAGGTCAGGTCTCTCATAAGTTACATTGTGAAAACTAAGATAATATGCTAAGCCTACTACTACATCACTGTGGCATGCACCTTGGAGGCTCAGGGGCTGGTCCAAGGGTAAGGGAGGAAGAGATACAGTCACACTTCCCCACACATTCTGCGCTTTGTGCCATGAAACAGTGCTGGATGAGGGAGAGGTGGGGTTTCGATTGAATTTTCTTACAGAGATGATATATCCCCAGAGGTAGCAGCAACACATAACTTTCTGGATTATCCTTAGGTTCCTGTGGAGAAACATATTTTACACAGCTATTTGTCCAGTTTTTTTTATTTTTTTATTTGTGGCATTCTTTGACAAAATCCAAAATCCAAACATAGGCGTCTCTGGTTGCAGTCACTGAAAACAGGATGCTATTGTTATTTAGCCTTGAGCGAAAGTCAGCAACTGTTTAAAGGAGACAATGGCCCTCATTACGACCCTGGCGGAAAGTGACTGACCGGACCGCCACAGCGTAAATAGCGTTTCCGCCATTGCACGAAGGAGCAAAGTGCGGCCCATTCCGACCCATCGGGCACGAGCACCACGCCATGGCGGAAGTGCAAAGTCCGCGATGGCGGAAATGACCCCAAAACGGCCCACACCGCCGCCGTACGGCGCCCTAGGTGCAATACCGCCACCCATCTCAGCGGACACCGCAGTGAGCGCCAACCCGAAAGTACGGTGACCGTAAATATACGGAAACGGAAGTAAAAACATGGGCCCGGAACGGGAAACATCCCGCCGTACACCTATAAAACCACAAAATCCACACAACCACTAAAAACACTACCCTGAGACACACCCCAACCCGTCATCCACCCTAGCGAAACCAAGAAAAATGGGAAAAGTAGCGAAGAAAGCGTGCGACCGCAAGCGGCAGGTCCACTTCTCCCGTGAGGAACTCACCGTGCTAACAGAGACCCTCCAGGAGAATGCTGCCGTCGTCTTCTCCACGCAAATGACCAGGACGGCACTTGCGAACAAGAAGGCCATATGGGCTCTGGTGGCACAGCGGGTAAGTGCGGTGGGGACCGCACCCCGCAACCCACAGCAATGCAGAAAGCGATGGGACGACCTGCGGATACGCGTCCGTAGCATACTTTCTGCCAACCGCAACATTGCCACAGCCACCGGGGGAGGTCCTGAATCACCCATCAAGTTGACCCCCTGGGAAGAAATCTGTGCCTCCACCATTGGAATGGAGACCATAGAGGGAGTCGGAGGGATGGAGAAAGGAGTGCAGACATCCGAAGATTCAGGTAGGTGGGCCAAATAAAACAATGCTAAATCCACAATGTCCAATCATGTGAAGTACCATGTGTCCACATAGTGCAACAGAAACACATGTCCAGGAGAACGTCCACACACATCGGCCTGATAGCGCACTTTAAAACTCACAATAAATACATAAATAATTAAAAACCCCTAAAACACCCACTACACGTGCAGCAGGCACACCCTAACTGCAGGCTGCCAAACAACTGCACCCTCACTCCACACACAAGTGAAAGCACCTCCAAGGCCCCGTCCCAAATCACCCTCAGGTACCACCCCAATGCATGTGATACAATGCCATTCCAATTCCCACAGACCCATTAATAACCCTCGCCCTCCTTTACTCCACCACAGGGTCCGATCCAAATGACGAGCATCAGGACACCCCTACCAGCACACCTGCAAAGAGGGCCAAGACCAACGGCCAAAGACCCTCCACCTCAGCTGCACGCATCAAGACACGGCAGCAGCACAAATCAGGTGGCAGCACAGAGGAGGGAACATCAACAGGCACCCCAGCAGCCAGCATGCCCACAACACCACCACCACAGGTCCCCCCAACGGATGCCACAGAAGGCACTGCCTCTGGTGGCAGCAGCACCATAGGTGACACCCCATTGATGGCAGCATGCTCCGACACAGAAGACGGGGATGTCGAAGTCAGATCCATCCATGACCTGTCCCAATCCCCCTGTCTGTCCCATCCCGTACAACATGAGGATACCACGCAGGGGCACCCACAAGACGACGACTGGCCATCCCCCACAAGCCCTGTGGCAAGGCAACATGAGGTCACCAGCCCCTCTGTGACACCCCCGCAAATGGCCATGGCCCAGCAGAGGCAACAGTCCCTCGACCAGTTAATCGTGCAACAGCAGCAACTGGCCACGCTCCTCAAGGACCATGCCGATGAATGTGGGGGCACTAAGGCAGACATAGAAACATCAACTGAGACACTTAGGGCAGAAATGGAGAGGAGTACAGAGACACTAAGGGCACAAATGGAGAGTAGCACCGAGAGCCTGAGAGTCCAAATGGAGAGTAGCACCGAGAGCCTGAGAGTCCAAAAGGAGAGTAGCACCGAGAGCCTGAGAGTCCAAATGGAGAGAAGCACCGAGAGCCTGAGGGGGGAACTGCATGCGACGTCCAAAGACGTATGTGCCGAACTTGCCGCAGTGCGCCGTGTGCTCACTGAGCTCTCACAAACCCTTAGGGACATGCATGGACGTGAGCAGGCAGAGACATCATCCGTTGCAAGTTCCGTCCAGGGCAGCCCCCAACGTAGATCCGGGAGGAACCTGCGCTCCACAGGCAGGGGTGCCCCTGATACCCGCAGAGGGGGCTTGCAATAGCGACTGCCCACTGACAATGAGCATCTTTGGACACTGGTGTTCGGGGGGGAGGTAGGAGGGTGGAGGGGGTGTTTTGGGCTCACTTGGGTGGCGGGTCGATAGGGTGTTCAACATGATATCACATATGCCATAAACAGTGCACGATCAACCAATGAGATGTGTGGACAATTATCTTTGTGTACTAGGCCATCATAGGCGTACAGTCCATATTGTGCATGTACCAGACACACACAGTGCCACGAGTACCGTGTCCATGTATCAGCCACCAGGCGTGAGTGCTAGAAGCATGCATCAATGAGATGCTGACGAATGTCACGGCCCTCCTGTGCCTCGCAGACTCCTTGAGGTGCTGCCACATCCCCACCCTCATCATGACCATCATCAGGTGCTTGCAGTTCTGCGTCAGGGGGCATGGGCACATTTCTACGTACGCACATGTTGTGGAGCATGACACATGCCATGACCATCTTTGCAACCTTCACATGGCGGTACAGGAGTGCCCCGCCAGACCTGCTGAGGCAGCGGAAACGAGTCTTCAGTAGGCCGAATGCCTGTTCAATGACTACACGGGTACGTGAGTGGGCATGGTTGTAGTCCTCCTCATGCTGGTCCCGTGGGTTCCGGACTGGTGTGAGGAGCCATCTCTTCAGTGGATATCCAGCATCACCTGTATGTGGACGATAAACGTATGATGTGGAATGCCATTGCTACGTACGCACACCCCCCCCCCTTCCTGCCAGGTCATTGCCGAATCACATACCCCACATTGTCATGCATGTAATGAGACTCACCGAGTAGCCAGGATCTGTTCCCTGCGTGTCGCTCCATGTAGCGTGGTATTGTAGAGTTCCTCAAGACCATAGAATCATGGGTTGATCCAGGGAATCGGGCACAACAATGTGTAATGATCCTGTTGGAGTCACACACCATTTGTACATTCAGGGAATGAAATTGTTTTCGGTTGCGGTACTGGGCCTCCATGGCATGTGGGACGACCAATTCCACATGGGTGCAGTCGATGGCACCAATGCAACCCGGTATGCCGGCAAGTGCATGGAATCCCACTTTTGTGTTGGTAATTTCCTGCTCCGAGCGTGGTAGAGAGATGTAGTCGTCTGCGTGCTGCAGGAGGGCATCGAGCACTTGCAATAGTGTCCGTGAGAACAGTGGCTGAGAAATGCCATGCAACTGTCCGACTGTGTGCTGGTAGGTGCCTGTGGCCAGGAAGTGTAGTACAGACACCACCTTCAGTAGGGGTGGGATGGCGGTTGGGCTATCTATCATGCTGACAAGGTCAGCCTGTGTCATGTCCACAATGGCGGTTATGGTGTCCCGGTCCAAACGGTAGAGGGTGTGGATCTGCTCATCAGTGAGGTTGAACGGATGTGCTCGGAGGCGTGGGATTGCGGGCTGCCTGCGTGGTGGTAGTGGCTGTGCTGGCGGCCCTTGCTGGCCCTGCCTTGGCCTCCTCCTCCTCCTGCGTCCCCTCCGTGCGGCCGGTTGTAGTTGGTGTTCGTCTTCTTCTTGGAGTTGGAGTACTTGCAGTGCTATCAGGTCCCCCAGGGCCAACATCGCGAGTCCTGCCGGTAGCATTTCGGAGTGGGTGTGGTTGTGGGAGGAGACTGGGTGTGCAATTTATGTGTCTTCAGGCTGTATGGCCTCCACCTGTGGTGATTCATTCCACCTGTGCAAGCTGCTCTCCCCTTTGGCCGAGCACGTCCCGCACACAACGCTGCAATTCGAGTAATGGCATCTTGCTATAGCAATCATGTATTTGTACCCGATGGCCGTGTAACATTTGTTGATATGTACATTCGGCTATGGTCCCATTGTTTCACATACAATCTTTGCAGTCACGAACAGACTTGTGAAGGGTCAGTGGAACGTAGTACTCGAGTAACGGTGGGCCCTCATGCATCACTGTACCGAGTTGCAACGACGGGCGGGGCGTCCCATTTGTGAGTGAAGGCAGTTGCCATTTTCACACACAGCCGCACTAGATGGATTAATTTGTGATTTCAAACGGCCACAGATGCCTTTTCGACGTGATGTTGCAAATGAGGAATTCGAAGGGCGGCGCTTTCGGTTTTCAGTTAGCGGCGAGGAGATGCCCACAGGTCTGACTGCAAATATAACGTTCTATTGTTCAATGTCCTTGAGACAGGGGCCATGGCGAGGATGCAATGATTGATATGAATAGTTTGGGATGCGCAATAGCGACGTGGGCGATGAGGCCGGACGTTCCCAAATACATGTTACTTCACAACACTGGAATTACGGGCTGGGGCACTGTGGATTTTGCAGGCTGCATAACGCACAGACTCAATGGATATTTCTAATGTTATGTGAGTAAATATTCAGGCGTTTTCATCCCGGGATGAGGGAATGATGAATGGATGCATGGGCAGATGATTTGATACAGAGTTTGCCATGTACAGGGCTTCTTGGAATCTATCCGCCTCCCCTGCGCTATGTGATGCAGGGCTGCCATAGTGGGACCATCGTCTATCTGGCCTTGTTGAGCCCTCCCTGTCTCGACGCGCCTTCAGACACTTGTGTCCATGCACGTCACCAATCCCATCTGATGGATTCTGTTTTAACAGACGCATGCACAGGTACACTCGTTTGTGATGGTGTTTGCACCTCAATATAGATGGTTATGAGTCGCAAGTGGTTTTGGGGTGGTGATGATCCTTTGGAGTGGGCTAGCATGCATATGGCTGTGGATTTAGTGTGATCATTGGAGTGAGTTGTTGGAATGTAGTTCTGATGGCCATTCTGTTCTTTTTCTTTTCTTTTGGTTGACAGGTATCTCCTCCCCTTTTGCCACTGCCATCTGTATGCCACTCCTGCAGATGGCTTTTACTCCCGACACCTGCTGCTTCGTGTTAATCAGTGGAGCAGCATTACGATCTTATGGGACGATCGCCAATGGGCCACATGCCCTTACGCAGTGCTAGTGGCTCGGAGCAACATTTCGGCCTTTCAGCTGGACTAGTGCCTCCCCATTGGGACGGCCCTGCGGTTCTGTGCGCTTCCATGTTGCCTTTTCGTACGTGAATGTGGCTCTGTGTACCATGATGGAACAGGGCGTCACACAAGTAGTAGCTGGTCATTTCTTGTGGATGCAGCCCACAATGGTGAAATGTGTTTTGGAGTTCATGGCCTAATGGCTGTATGGGCTTGGTGATTTTGTTGTGCATTAAATTTCTATTCTGATATGGGCCGTGTAGCGTTCTTCTTTGCGAGTGATGTGGCATATTCCTATTTGGGGAGCGATGTATTGTGAGGAGACCTGCATTGGGTTCCAGCTTCGGAGTTTAGTTGCGTGGTACTGTGCTGGGCGCGTTTGCCTACGTAGCCCAGTGAGGTCAGGGATGGGGGCTGCCAATATGACTGTTTGAATGTTGTCATGCTCAGGGGCGGGGGATTGGGTTTTGTGTGACAGATGCCGGTCAGCCAGGTGGACTGGTGGAATGATGTGATTTTCGGAATATTGCTGGTCACAGGTGCCTGTGTTTGCGTGCGTTTCTTGGGGGGGGACTGTGGTCATGTCCATTGGAATGGCTTCTGTATTCGTGCCATCTGTGCCCTGCAGCTCCCATTGGCCCCTCTTGTGTATCTTTTGTTCGTTGGCATGCATGGGTGACTTGTGCATTTCACTGGTTGCATTGTGACTTCATTGCACCTACGGGGAGTTGTACTTTGTGGGCAGGGAGCGGTGTACAGGCACTCAGTGGGGCCGTTTACGGTTGATTCGCGATGCCGTACTTCTCACCATGGCGGAATGGTACTTTCCGCCGTGCTTGATGGCGTTATGTACATGTCCGCTAGGGTCGGAATTCGCGTACCCTTGCGCCATGGTGGTATTTACGGTTTGGCATGGCGCGCGCGCGCGTACTTGGTGCAGTTAGCGTTGGCGTTCACTACGGTGTCGCTAATGGCTTCGTACTTTGCGGTGACGGGTCATAGTCGCACCGAGCGCTATTCGATGGCGGTATTGCATTTCCGCCATCGTTTTTCGATTTCCGCCAGGGTCGTAATGAGGGCCAATATGTTGAATACCCACAAAAAAACAATAACATTCACTACATTGAAATTGGACATATGAAAATGAAAATGTAGTGTCCATTACTGCAATTTGTTGTTCGGAGCGGTTAGTCAACGTAACATGAAGAGAATGGAACTTCCTGAAATTATGTAAACTCAATTATACATAATATGTGTGCAATTAAAAATGGAATTTGTGCTGTATGCATAATGACTTATTCAGTGACATGCACAAGTTTGATTTGACCAACAGAATCGACACAGTACATTATGTTATGTTGAATGATATTTATACCGCATGCTATGAGAAATCGAGTGCGTAACTCGCGGTTTGTTTATCTGTCTAGTAATGATTGTTATTTGTGAGTAGTTTAAAGAGGAGTGAATAGAGTTATGACTTTTTGGGACATATTGATTACTCATGAGCTCACAAAGACGATTTAATATGTATGTTTTAAATGTATAATGAAATATAAATAAAATGTTCATGTTTTCTAATTATTTCTTTTCTTGTGTGGTCTGATCTGTGGTTCCGAATTTGGTGACCCCTCTCCCCGTCCTTGTTGCCGGACTACTCCTTAAACTTTTTCCACTGACACAATTTTGTGTATATTAACATATTGATTACTGGCCTTACACACCAATATATTCAGTGTAGATTTATGGGTTGTTACGTGGACCATATTGTGATGATTATTTCTCGAACACCCGCAACCACAACCTGTATGCAGGCTAATGATATATAAACCGTTTTGTCCTGTGGAATATCCTGGTGTGCTGTCAAAGTTGCATCCTTGTGCACCATAAATTGGGGGTTGGAGGGAGGGGCAGTGGCTGAATCTTTTGCGCTGAAAACTATCAGCAACCGACGGATGGATTCTTCAAACAACATTGCCGGATAATCAGCAATGGTGCTTATTTGATCACTGTTATGTGGGACAACCGACAGGGACCAATCTGCCCTTTGGCAGTACCAGCAATAAGGAGCAACCTGTAATCGTTTCTGTTGTGAAAACATGTTGATGCGAAAGCGTTGCGCTTGAAAGTGCAAACAATCTATAACTTTTCACGAACAGAACACCATGCGCGTCATTAGAAAGTTTTGCTAGTGTAACATATGGACACACAAGAATTGGAGTACAGGAATTGATTGATCACTGATCGCAATCACCGTATCATGAGGACGTTATAAACAGCATTCGAAGCATGCAATGTTCGCAAGCTATAACTTGTATGGCAAAAACAGATCATTCATTTTGTGGACTTAATATTCTCTTGTGAGCATACTTTGAAAAGTAAAAGCACTTGTTACATTGCAGACTGTTGATGTTTTTATTAAAAAATAATGTTTTGCTCTCCTATTTGGGACAAGAAAGAAACGTTACGTGCTGTGAGAGGATATGTGTGTTTATCTTCCTGGTTCTGCGTTAAGTAACATTATTGTGTGGGTGATGACGGTGCACGTTTGGCTACGCTGGCCACAAACATCATGAAAATAGGTGGAGCATATCATTTGTACTAGTGATGTCAGTTTGAGGGGGGGTGATCTGTATTCTTGCTGCGCAGGCACTTGAACTTAGGGCGATGAATCAACGGATAAGATTAGCACAAGATGGTCGTGCCCAACCCGTTGTTTTCGCATGTGTAAAAGTGAGGAAAACTAAGTTAAAATCCATAGGAAAAATGTTTAAGATCGATTACAGTATGCTTAAAAATACATGCCCGAACGATAGGGACAATAAAAGTTTTGAGCAAATCATACTTTTAATGTCTCCATTCATGCTCAGAGGGATTTCCATTGTTTTATAAGGTGGGGGGATGGAACAGGAGTTATGTTTTCACCTCCCATTTGCCCTTCACATTCAAAAGCAAATTGGTTTTGCGCGAAACCAATGATTTCCTAGGAAATACACCTGCTTTTTGCACCAACAAAAAGCAGGTGGTTTCCATAGGAAATTACTGTAATTGCTGCCTGCCATGCGTATATGGCAGGTGACGTTTACTCTATTTGCACTGCGGAGTGGTAGTAGAAAAGTGTAAAGATACTTCCACCATCTCTTTACCCTTCTCATTTGCACTCTGCAGTGCAAATGATGAACATTGCCCAGACAGGGCATGTGTGCACATAAGTGCAAACGTAAGCAGTCCTCTCTGGGAAATCCACACTCATTTAGAAAAGGAGCTTCAGGGTATTTTAAATTATTCTTTTTTTTTTTAACCACCTACTTATGAGTTTAAATCACATGAGATATTTACTCCGAGGGGTACATAGAATGTCCTACACGTGGTAATAGTACAGACCCCATGCAGTACTTTCTATGTCCCTAATTTGGCAAATGTACCCATGCATTGTGTAACTCTTATAATGGTAGTACTTCAAAAGCAAGTTGTAAATGCACTCTTACCACCAAACACATTGCAAGGCCCCCGTGGATTGGCTCAACCACTTCTAAACTTAGTTGGATAAGAGTGCTGGAAAACTATTTGGTCAATAAACCTAACTAAAGTAGTGTGTACCACATTAACTGAAGGGCACAATTAACGAGATGTTGCCCAAGGGGAACCCCTTTCCTGAGGTTGCTGTGGCACAATGAATGATGCTCCGAATTTACCCCTGCTCCATCCGCTAACCTCCCTGCACTCTCAGCCTCTACACTCAAACACAGTATACGCATATCATCTAAGCCACTCAGACATAGAAATGTAATAATATGTATTTCTTTATAGAAAATGTATAAGGTGCTACCTTTGAGTCTCTGTCACTTTGAGGTGCTAAGGTAACCCTCCCAACAGATATCAAACAACAGAATGCTACACCTCTAAAATCAACTGACATATTACATTACCAGGCAATGCATCCTAGCACCACGGGCAAAAAGGTTTTCCTGTTGGACACAAATGCCGCTATGCTGTCATCCCATGACACTTACAAACAGACCTCCACGCCGAGCTCAGGGAAATAATGATCTGCATACATCAACGCAACAGCAAAGGTACTATGTATTTCTCCTCTCTACCCTCCAAGCCTACTCCACTCGCCTTCTCTTTCAGATACATCAGAGCACCTGGACACTATGCAAATGGCAGCATTGCGTGTAATAAATCCTCATAAAACAACATCCATTTTGTATGGCTGTTTAACCACATGAGCCGGCCCCGAACCTGCTTTCAGAGAATGTACAATGGGCCTCATTACGAGTTTGGAGGTAGCCATGGTGCTATTAGCGCCATGGCTGCCTCCAAAATCGTGTCCGGGTCTGGGTTCTGTGAATGAGGAATTACCGGGTCATTCCAACCTTGGAGGACACAGTAATTCCTCATTCACAAATCCAATCCCCATTTCCATTTGAGCCCCATAGGGCTCAATGGGAATGGGGATGGAGCTAATAACGGGCCCGTTAATAACGGGTCCGTTATTATCTCCTTGGTCCCCTTGCGGGACCCGCAAAGGACGTCTGGTCTGACCAGACATTCTGTGTGGGTCCCGCAAGGGAACCTTGCAATAGGGCGGAATGGGTTTACCGGCACCGGCACCATTGCTGGTGCTGGTAAACCCATTCTACCAGCCTTGTAATGAGGCCCAATGTCCTTAGAGCTAATGCTGGATGAACCCACCCAGAAGTGGAGGAAGGAAGGAGTGCACCCTTTCATCGCCCCTTCTCTTACCTCTATGACAACATTAATTGCCATTTGCACTATGCCCACAACCTGCAATCAGCTCTGGAGAGCTTTTAATTGAGGACTGGGTAATACTCGCCTTGTCAGCAGACCATGGCCCTCCTGAGACCCCTCCTGCCTGCCTATGACAGTGTTTAGGAGAAGCTGAATGTCAGATCTTTGCTGGTCCTCAACTCTTCACTAGTTCATCACTTCCACTTTGGCAGCAGAATGGGTTCTGAGCCTGATGAGATCTGCCCCATTAAATCACTCCCCTACTGTCTGGTGGATCAAACCTTCTGGAGCCTCCTGAGAGCTACCCCAGTGCCATCACACCTCTTGTTGTCAAGTGGGGAATCCTAATAAAACAACATCCATGAAGACAGCACTTGCTGAGCTTTTTTGAATGTTCCTGATGAAACCTCACCTTGCTTCACTTGAATCTGTGGGACACTCCTGCACCCAGACAGGGTCTTTACAGTAGCCTCTTCTGTCCTTTTATTCCACTTACACAATTAAACAACATTTCTAGCTCTCTAGGCCACAATCATAGAGAGTTCAGCTTACCTTGTTCCTAAAATAATTGTAAAACCTATTCTGTCTAGAATCATCAGCCATATTTCTCACTTCCAGAACATGGAATGCAGTGCTTCACACAGCAAGTTTTGCTCAGTTAATCAGCAAGCAAAAGAATGTTGTTAACAATACTTTAAATACTGATACTCGAGGGAGAGCTCTACCCATTGTGGTCTCATTCCAGACCGTTGATTCTAGACCTTGCTTCTGGAAAGTAAATGCCAAGACCAGTCCCTTGTCACTGCTCAGCATCAGCTGTACTCTCCATCTATAACTGTTTGGGTGTGTACCCACACTGTGCATAGTACTCTTGCAGCTGGCAGAGTTGTACCCGGAACAAAACTCAGCAGCCTCTAATTCTACCTCCTTCCAAGCTGACATACTCGCTTCCTGTCGTCAATGCTTAGACCCTTCGGAAAGATTCTGGAAGCTCAACCATCACAAAGATCCAACACTCAGACATACTAGCTCATGGATTGGCAGCACCCCATCTATGCAACACCGCCTCCCCGCAGCCATCCATTTTGTTATGACAACAAGCCACGCCCATTGCCAAACTCTTCTCTAGATGTTGGCCTTATCACTGCCATCTCAGCTGTAAACAAGGATCTTATACTGAACTCCATGATGTCAGATTGCAATCTGCCATCACCGAAACCTGGTTCTCAGAGAAAAATCTTCACCAGCTAGACAGCATTATGCTCGTGAGTCACAGCATTCTAACTGCTTCAAGTCAGCAGAACCAAGGAGGGGAAATTACCATCATGTACCCCTCATTCTCATGGCATGATCTCCTCAACACCAAACTAATATACCTCCTTTGAGTATCTCACCACCAAGAACCACTAGAACCAAAACAATTCCTTGATGTGATATATGTCCCTCCTCTTAGAACTCGCTCCATACTACAATGACACCTTCAACTTCCAATGAAAAATCATAAAACTCTATTACTTAAATATACGGACTGAAGACCCACACACTGTTAAGGTGTGAGGAATTGCCCGCCTGGTAAGGGTGTAGAAGCCCTGACTTTTTTATTGTTATTAATTATTAACATGATGTGGGTAATTTCATTTCAGAAAGGGTAATCTGCTGGTCATATTCCCCTTTCCAAAAGCTCCATGCCAAAAGCATATCTGCAGGGCTCTGCAGTGCCTGCTCTACAATGGCACGGCGCAGGTTCAGGGGTCACAGGTGCCTTTTTGACAGCTGTGTTGACAGCCAAGTCTCTGCAGGGCAGGTGCTGCATTTAAGATATGCACCCATGTTCCATAAACCACATAACTATGAGAATGTTTTTCTGGTGGCAATTTAAACTGTAAATATAAGCCATAGCAGAGTTGAAGGTATGGTGGCCAGCATCTCTCACAGTTATCGAAGTCACATCAATATGGTATGACACATGTGAGAGCTCTGTGAGCCCAGTTCGGCTGTGCAAGGGTTGTGTGCATTCTATATAAAATGTGATATTGAATATATAATTTTGCTGCACACATGAATGTCAATGATTTATATATAACATGCATGCATAGATTTCTTTTTACATAAGAGGTTCTGCTGAATGAGGGCTTTAGACTTTCTTTGCAAAGACGAGATATCTATTTACCTTCTCTATTTCCTTACCTTCCTTTCTATTTAGTCTTATTAAAACATACTAGAGAACATTATAAGGTCATAAACTGACATTGGCAGGATAACATGATTGATTAATCCATGCTCTAAGAGAATTTACTAAGATATATTTATGGTAGCCTTATACTTGAATGAAGTCAGATATAAATATTAGTACATAAAAAAAAGGTGCTCATGTTTGTAAAAATGGTCATGCATACGTACCAGAGAGTGATTTGGGGTTGACCTCAGTCACTATTTCAATATTTAGGCAGATAGTAGTATAACACTCGTTGGACATGAGCAACTACCGTAAGGAACGTTATAACTAATAGTAGTCTCTTTGTAAATTATACCAGTCCTGTTTCTACTGCCATCTTGGAAGATATATAATAAAAAAAATGGTTTCTGCGCTTTGTAGAATGCCAAAACCATGATGCCAACCATCCCGCGGAGGTGACAAGCAACTAAATAAAGTAAGTCATGATAAAGATGATCATCTAATGCTATTTGTCGACGAACGAGCTGCATAGTTTGAACTCTATGAAAACCTAGTGATTTCAATTAAATAGTGCACAATAATTGAATGAATTTAAGATGTATTTTTCCTTATTTTCTTGCTTCATTCCCAACATATTTTCCTATAGTTTCATAATCAAGAAAGAAACGTTATTTATTTTACCAACTGGATACAAAGAAAACTAAGATGATTAGTCTTAAACTGTCTGAAAAATAAGATTAGTCATAACTTTATAAATACATGGGAGATACAATTTACAGAGCCAAGATAGAGAATTAACATCTCCATCAATTATATCTTACAGGAATATTGACTGAAATCATACTGTAAGGTTCTTAGGAGAATGGAAACCATATATATATATACACAATAAGCAATGAAGTGATTAAAACTATGAGTGCATTGTCTTTGACTGTTGAAAAATATATTATATAATATGATATAAATGAATATACGTCTTTTTCTCTGTTGTGCTTCTTCTTTGTGCTCTCCCAATCCCCTTATTTCCGAATAGGATGCAAATTGATGCTCAATAAGTATACAAATTCTGTCTTATTTAGCCCCGAAGAAGAACATGGTTTTGAAAATACCATATATGAGTGAAATGCGTGTAGGCTAACAAAATAGACGATCTCTATCACTTTTCATTGAACTCCCTTTGTCTAGTACTTGTTTCATTTCTACCTAAATTGAGTTCATATTGCATGGCAGCACGATAAATAAATAAATAAATAAATAAATAAATAAATACTATTTGCAAGTTAACAAGTGAAAGGATTGGGGACATGTGATAATATGTGGGTCACTTCGGAGGCCACCAGGGGGAACATGGCGGATGGCTAACTGTTCTGTCAGCTCCCAAGCTCGGACATAGAAAGGGGAACTGAGCCCCCTCCTTAGTCCCCCCGAAGAAGAAAGGAGAATAGCACCTGATGGCCTGGGGACCTCTGCCCCAAGTTTGGAGAGGATCGGCAATATAACGGCCGAGGTAGCCGTGTGAGGACCCAGGCAGAGGAGACGGCCACAGGCCACGCAGGGAGAGCGGGAGACACGGGCAGAAAGGATCCCGAATCGGCCATCTGTGGAGTGGGCCCTGGTGATGGCGTACATCGGCTGAGCGCTGTCCATTGGTGGGGGTGACACAGCGCACTGGATGCACCCAGCTGAGGAAGCAGAGAGTGTGTGAGGTATGCTAGGGAGGCACAGGAGGATACTGCGGCCTGGGCCACCCAGAAGAGTGGGCTGTGTGTCCCGCCTGGAGACGCGCAGACATGCGGAGTGCGCACAACAGCCCAGAGGCCTTGCGGGGAGAGTCTGAGCTCCCAAAGGGAAGGAGGATACAGCAAGAAGAAGGAGACTCCATCCGAGAGGCCTGGAACCCGGGAACCCGGGAGAAGCTACCCGTGAGGCTGAGAGTGAGGTAGGACTCAGGCACCCCCTGTGATACCACACCCCATGGGGTGAGGGCGTGGAGAGCAGGGGAGAGGCGGTGAGCAAGCAGAGCCGAGGGATTTCAGAGCCGCCATACTGAGGGGGCAAGTCAGGAACCGGGCCAAATAGAATTGGTGGTCTTGATGGGGCCGACATGGAGGGGGCACTGGAGCATGGGGCCTGCTGGGGATGGCCAGGCCCTACGCATCACGGAAGGAGAGGTGACGCCAGATCCCAGTAACACTAGTATTGGGATCAGTTGGTGAGGTGTTGGTCCCCTCGACTGGAAGAGGGGCGTGTGCCTGCCTCGCCACCACAACTAGGCCTGTGGCAGGTCAGTACCGGTGGACAGTGAGGGAATATGCTCATGCAGCTGAATTGAGGGGGTGGAGAAACATAAACAAAGACCCAGAAGGAGTGACACAGAGCACCCAGAGAGCAGTTGGGGACAATCAGCAACTACAAAGGAGAATGGAGCCCTGCCCCGACCCACAGGGCCCCAGTTTACCGCCCAACAGATGCAGGAACTGTGTGGACAGTGAACAAGGCCGCACCCAAATGGACTCAAACAACCAATCCAGAAAGGTACAGCCAGGGTCCATGCAAAAGGGGCAGTGGGGAGCTATGAGAGCTCAGAGGTAAATGAGCTGGAGGACTACTTTAGAGGAATTTCAGTTTCGGCCCCCAGGCCCAACGCTTCCTTGACCATACAAAATCAAGTCAGAGGAATGGAGGAAGACCTGGTGTCCACCAAAAAGGACATTGCAGCACTGATGGAAGAGGTAAGGGGAATGCGCTCCTCACTGGGCCTCTGGCTGGACAAGATGGACCAGAGAATGGACCCCCATCGACGAGAGGGTTCAATGCTTGGAGAGCAATAAAACCTTGCTCGATCCACTGGAAACACAAATGGACATGAGGTTATCAGTACTGGAAAGGAGGGAGTCAGAAGCCAAGCTAAAGATGGATGATTTCGGGAACAGGGAGCGAAGGAACAACGTTTGTTTCTTCAGGTTCCCAGAAAAAGAGGGAGAGACCAAGGGCGATATCAAGAGGTCGATCATGGAAGTGCTGAGGCTCCTGTTTGGCTCAGACACAATTGATGATCCCATGATAGATAAAGCACACTGGGAAGGTGGAGGAGTGGGCGGCCCAAGAACAATTCTGGCAAGGTTCCATTACTCTGTTACTTCCCGGAGAAAGTGAATATATTGGAGAGGGTGAGAAAGGTACCCCCAGTGGCCTATGTGGCCCTGCCAAGATAACAATCTATCAAGATCTGTCAGCTTTCATACTAGCTAGAAGAAAGCAATGCTGTACTCTGATGAAATGGCTCACTGAAAAGGGAGTGAGGTACCGCTGGGGCTTTCCCTTTTTCTTATCCTTTGAGCACGGGAGCTACTCGTACAAGCAAAGACCTGGGGAGGCACTGGGAGGAGCATGCAGCAGTGGCCAACTGAAAGACAATGTAACCCCAGGAAGCAGAGGTTCAAAAAATGTAATATCTCCTCTGGAGGAAGGGGGCCTCGTTGACAAATGCGATGAAGAATGCCATTGAGCTCTAAGCTTATGAAGGTTTGTCAGAGGGAAAACTGAAAAAGCAGTCCCTGACAAGGGTTTGTCGCAAAATCTAGAAAATGTGGGGGCACGAAGCAATAGAACTTCAACGATACAAAACACAACTAAAGGCCGCCCTAACTCAGTACACAGAAAATAAACTTCTGTTCCTGAAACAGAAATATCACGAAAAAGGATATAGGGCAGACAAGATCCTTGCATGGAGATTGAGGGAGGAGAGGAAGCAGAGAATGATTGGAGAGATAGTGTCTGTGGAGGGCATGACCATCATGGACCCAAATGTATCAGAGAGGAGCTTGTGAAATACTATAGCAACCTCTATACTACATAATGGAAGAGGTACGTGGCACAGATAGATGAATTCCTAGATGGATTTTCCCTACCCGGGCTAGCCCTGGAGATAGTGGAGAAACTTGAGTGCCCAATTATGACTGAAAAGGGTCTTCAGACCATTAAGTGCATGAAGGCAGGGA
Source organism: Ambystoma mexicanum (assembly GCF_040938575.1). Taxonomy (NCBI): domain Eukaryota; kingdom Metazoa; phylum Chordata; class Amphibia; order Caudata; family Ambystomatidae; genus Ambystoma; species Ambystoma mexicanum. The sequence goes on from NC_090941.1 coordinate 78,436,448, forward strand.
CTGCTCCGGGGGAGGATGGTTTCTCGATTAAGTTTTACAAACTGTTTATGTCACGACTGGCCCCATCCATGGTGAGAGTGTTTAATGCCTGTCTGCAGGGGCAGACCCTGCCCCCAACTATGTTGTTGGAGATGATTGTGGTGACCCCTAAGGAGGGAAAACATTCTACCAGATGTGCTTCGGACAGGCCTATCTCCCTCTTGAACAGCAATGTAAAAATTCTGGCAAAAATATTGGGGACAAAACTGGAGGGGGAATGCCAAAGTTGGTGCACGTCTACCGGGGGCATTATCAGGGGAATGCAGGGATCAGATAATATCCAGAAGACCCTGAACCTCATACTCTGTGCTCAGATGGGGGGCCTGGATGCCTATTTGGTATCACTAGACTCAGTGAAAACATTACACAGGGTCGAATGGCCCTTCATGAGGCGGGGCCTTTCGAAGATGGGGCTGGGTACCAACTTCCTGAGGTGGGTAGCAGAACTCTACAACCAACCTAGAGCTAGGGTGTGTGTGAACGGGCAATTCTCCAAGATTTTCAGGCTTACGAGGGGCACAATACAGGGGTGTCCCCTCTCGCCACTTCTCTATGCCCTGACAATGGAACCAATTAGCAATCACGATTCATGCAAACGAGCGGATCTGAGGCATCACAGGGCAGGGGTGATCGAGTTCAAGCTCTCGTTATTCACAGAGGGTACCTCACCAACATTCAATCCTTGCTCCCCGAGCTTCTGGCACAGATCTTGGAGTATGGCCGCCTATCAGGGCCGAAGATTGATGTTGAGAAATCATGCATTATGCCAATACTCGGACTTAGCCCCTCAACCCCCAGAAACTCGAGAAGAAGATTCCAGTGAATCCTTATGTTCCTTTTAATTAAGGTAACACATTGTACGATAGATGGGATGGAGAATAACTCTCACACCAAATAAGAAGTCCGACTCAGGAAGCTGGCAAAATCTCTGTTTTATTCTCAATTTTCTAAAACAGGGAGTACAGCACTGGACGTCGCACAGCATGGTCTCAAAGTATTTCATAAAAAACACTACTTTTATAGCAAATACTCGTCATATGTGACATCATACTACGTGTCAAACTCCAAAAACCTATGTGGGATTGTGATAGCACTAAGGGAGTATCTAATTATACTTTCTATAAGGGATTGGATTGTGATTGGGTCTCTATAGTCAGGTGGGCAACTCATGCCCTCCCTTAGTGCAAGTCATCTTTGACAGTGATTTGAAACACAATACATCGTTGGCTCTCAAACTATAAGGCCCTTTGTTATATATGGCTCTCTACAATTGGTTAGCACGCTTGTACCCTTCTGGAACATTCAATTCTCTAGCAGCATGTAAACTGGTACCCCAGGTGCTGGTGGATGGACTTGACCATACCGCCCCACCCAACTAGCCCATCATTCTCTCATTACTCATGCCTTCTGCCATTCAGATTATCTTTCAACTTGGCTCTGTAGTAGCTTTTCCTCTCTGGGAATATAAGGGAGTGTGAGCATGTTCTTATCGAGGTTCAGGCTTGCATGCCCACTTCTATTTCCATACTGGACTCTCGTGTCAGGAGACTGTGAATCAACCCATTTTATAGCTTTTAATTGTCAGGAGACTGTGAATCAACCCATTTTATAGCTTTTAATTGTCCTGAATAAAGAAACTTGGCATTCATGGTGTTCTCTCTTTGCAACTTAACAAGGGACGCCTCGGCGTCTCACATTCACTGGGCCTCATTACAAGTTTGGCAGTAGCCTTGCCAGTAAAACCGGCAGGCTGCCTCCAAACTTTTTTTTTTCTGGTGCCCAGGGATAGGCAATTACTGGGTCATTACGGCCTTGCCGGACCCGTTAATCGCCCATTCCCGGGTGCCGGAAAATATTCTTACCCATTCCCCTTTGAGCCCTGTAGTGATCAATTGGAATTGGGCAGCCGGATCCACCTGCACCATTCGTGAATGGTGCCGGTACATCCGACATGCTGTGCTCACGGGTGCAGGTCCGCCCGCCAGGTCAGGCCTGGCGGGCACACAGGCACCCGCGAACGCAACTTGTAGTTTGCCGATAAGGACCGGCAAACTTGTAATGCGGCCCACTGTTCTTCAAGAACTGATAACCAATATTGGCTGCCTACCCTTTGACACCAGGCCAAGCAGTCTTCCTTTGGTCCATCTCCGAGCCTCAGCATATTTATACACACAGCTATCAATCCTCCTTTCTCCAAGGGTTGAGCTTACTAAAGTTGTGAAATGAAATGTCCAGATTCTATATATAGGTCGGCGGCACCGCCTGCAGTCTATTCACTACTTTTAGCCAGCCTTTACGATTACTTAGTTTACTTGCGTTACGTACAGTTATAAAATGGCTTGCATTTTCTGCAGTGCTTCTACACATGTGCAGTCTTCATTCCGCATGTGAAAGTCTTTTCGATTCTTTACTCCGCCATCAGATTCTATAAGGTCTATAAGGTCTATGCCTTCTCTTCTTTGGTCATCCTACTCAGTGCATCACCAGCCTCTCCTTTTCACATCTTCACACTTCTTCAGGGGTCTACCTCAGGAGACCATCATCTCTCCGGGGATATATCATATAGGGTTTTCTCAGTGGATACCTTGTCTCAAAGGCTTTTCGTGGAATAGGTACCCTTACTGGCGTTGCATATGTCACATTTCCCGGTTTCCAACATATAAGCAGAATAGGGGCGGGACTTCCTGTAGAGGCATTCAGCTGCTCCTCTCCATTCCCCCCTCTGGTTGATTTATCGACCACTCCTCCATCAGTTTCCACATCTTGGTATTCTCTCTTGAAAAAGTGCTTATTTGGAGTCCAGACCTTCACCACTCCCTTTAGAGATCCTGCTGAATTTACATGTTTATCAATGCTCCAGGTCATGCAGCTGCATTGTCCATTTGGATTACAGTAGATCCATCATCCCACATATGTTTTTTTAATAACAATTATTATTAGTTTTTACAACAACCAATCAACAAAAACAAACCCAACAGTGCATGTCATATAACTTCAAGCATCATGTACAATATCGTAAAACATCCCCCCACTCCACTTTGCCCTCTACCATTGTTGCCTCTTGGGATACTGCGCCCTCTATACTCCCAGAGGAATCATGTTCACTTAGGAAGGCCAATAAATGTCTCCAGGCCATCAGAGTTCCCGCCTCCTCATCTCCCACCTGCTATTGGCCGCTTCGTCCCATACCGCCGTTTCCGCTTCTGCCCATTTCAGGAGATCATGCCACCAGACCTCTACTTTTGGCCTATGGTTTGCTTTCCGGCCCATGGCAATTCTGCGCTTGGCAAGTATGTAGGTCAAGTCCTTCAGTTTACTCACGAATTTCAGTTTACGCGGTCTAGAAAAAAACCCTGCCATGCATGCCCACACGGATTCCATGTCTAGCATGATCCCCTTCTCGGTTAGGTGGTGGGCTACTTTTCTCCAGAATTTCCCAATTTCCGGGCAAACTCAGAACATACCTTCCTGTGTTTTTTTGGATGCAGAAACTTTGTTCCCCTCAGGTGCTAAGGTGCTGGCCTCTATTTATTTTCTGCTTTCTTCATCTGTCAACTACTTGGGTCCAAACCCTGACTCGACATTGATTCTAATCTTCATTCCTACTGCCTTCTTTGCTGTGTTTTTACACTGTCGGATTAGTATCCTAATCACACAGAATTCAAACATCACCATTACCAGTATTGCTCCTAGGAACTTGAAGATATTTGCCATACATTGTGGTACCCATGAGAAGATAGATGTGAACCAGCTGTCATCTCCAATATCTTCTGTCTCATCGTCCATCTTGTTGTGCAGCTTCGTTAGCAATGTTATGGCCTCTGTCAAGGTCTCATTCTCGTCATCTTGAGAAGGTACGAACGTGGAACATGATGGCACAATTATGGCGCAAACACCTCCATCCATTGCTGTGATCATATCAAAGACATATCTGTTCTGGAGGGTCATCATCCTCATGGCCCTCAATTCTTCCTTGATCGTATTGAATCCCTTTATGGTAGTGTTGATTGTCTGCAGGAGTTCCATCTGGTAATTTGTAACCATTTGGCATTGACCATCATCTGGATCTCTGGCATAAAGATAGTCGTGAAGATCAAGGCAGTCTTACTAAATAGCCTATGCTCATAAGGAATAGCATCAAAGGCTTCTATTGATTTAGCAGAGATTTAATTCTCTCTCCTGTTCGATTGAGGAACTCGAGTGATCTTCTCCTTCTCAAATGGGCATCTGCTTTGGGAAATTCACCAATGTGCAGGTCACTCTTGAAATCACTAATGCTGGAGCATGGACAAGCACTAAGGAACATGTTCCTCCCCAATACTTTGGCAATTTCATGTAGGCTCTGGACCCACACGCCCAATATAGATCCATCAGGATGGCTGTCCCTGCTCCCATACTGGAGACATCAACGATCGTCTTACAACCTATGTTATGCCCCACATGCCTTTTTCCTTTTCATTGAAAGCACAGGGTCGCATTCATCAGCGGAATTACACACATTGGGCCTGATTTATATTCTACCCATGTCAGCAGCTTCGCATGTTCAGCCCATGACTTCAAACACTCATCATTAACTTTTTGTACTTCCCGCACATATCCTTGTTTCTATAGATGAGCTTCATGGGACATCAATCCTTCTTCCCATCCTTTCTTGGACTTTACTTGTCCATAGACTAGCATCTGAGTTATTTTCCAGCAACCAGGCATCCAAGCTATCTCTGCCTTATTAGGACAGTCCATTCTCTACATTTCTGTTATGACTACTTCATCCGGTCCTGCCCTAGTATACGTGGGCATCTTGCGCTTCCATGCAGGCTCATTTTCCATCTGGTCTTGATATAATCATCTTGGAATGGGAATGACCATTTCGATCTCCATTGTAGAGTGGCCCAATGTCCCTGGAACTGTCCATGAGTCATGCATGCAGCAATGTGCACAAGACACCTGGCATCGTACTTTGGTATTTCTCTGGAAATAAAAGTTTGGCCAGCACTCATGGCATAAGGTACTAGAGCACAAACGTAGCAACCCTCCTTAGATGTTCTCTCTCCCACCTTTTTCATGTGCTAGGTACACCAGGAGATCCTACACTGACTGCCTAGCTTAAGTCAAATGATCCAAAGCCGGTAGCTCTGGCTTCCCCTACATCACTACAAAGCCGCTCTTTGACAAACTGGACACCCTTGGCATAGCATACACCAACTATGCCGATGACACGCAGGTACTCCTGCTACTCTCAGGCTCTTATGACCAAGACGCTGCAGCCCTCCATCTGATTTACAGCACCATCCAAGCCTGGATGGCGGCAAACAGGCTTTGTCTCAATGGAGACAAAACCGAGATTATCATTATTGGCCCCAAAGAAACATTATCCAAACTTATTGATCAATACTGTAACTTCACTATTGATAACTCCATCATCCCTGTCTCCTCTGCAGTAAATACACTGGGGGTTTACCTAGACTCCACTCTATCCATGACACAACAGCATAGCTTGTCAGTAGCCAGAGCCACCATTCGGGCTAGATTAGATTATTGTAGTGTCCTCTTAGCAGGCACATCGGAAAAAAATCTAAAAAGACTTCAAGTCATACAAAATAATGCCCTTAGGGCAGCACTAAATTAAATATCCAGAAAAGAGACCACATCGCCCAGGCCAGGAGAGCTGCTCACTGGCTCACCGTAAAGGAACGGATCACTTTCAAGACCCTCACCCTAACGCACAAGTGCTTAACCCTCTCAGCCCCGCCATACCTATCAAAAAATAGCACCAGAGACACCTCTGCACAACCTAAAAGAACCTGAAACGCTAACCAACTGCGCATCACACCCATCAAAAGCACCAAAGCGGGTGGGATTGGTTTCCCACATATAGCACCTTTGAATGCCTTACCAAACACACTCAGAGCTGAGACCTCCCTTCCAGCCTTCTGGAAAGTGCTAAAAACCACACTCTTCAACTAACTCAGCTGTTTTTCCCCTCTCTTTTCCCACTCCTTATTTCCCCTCTCCCTCCTGTTTTTTGATGTAAATATAAATATATTATGTAACTAAGAATGTTGTCTTGTAACAGCGCCACAATGCCTTTCCGCTGCTGTTCACTTTATAAATGGTAATAAATAAATGAATACATTCCAAACAGTGGAACTCCCTTCCCTCCTCACTCAGAGCAGAAAAATCCTACTGGGTATTCCATAAAGCGCTAAAAACACAGCTGTTCTCCAAAGTCTGAAACAAGCCTTGTGCCTTCTCCCTGTACCTAATGTATTCTATGTCATAACCAATTGTCATAACCATTGCAATTTCCTCACTTGTAAAATCCATCCTTTGTCAAAACTATTATAAACAACCTACTGCATATTAAAACCCATGCTATTTCCTGTACCTGTAACAGCTTTCTTATGTCAAACCTAATGCAAATAACCTCTTCTACCTGTATCAGTGCCTCGGTGCCTCTGGGCTGTTTGCGTGCTTTACAAATGAAATAAATACATACATTAATCCACAATTGTTCGCATATAGCACCACAATGACTCCAGTACCATATTAGACAGCTTTTTTGTGCATAGTGGGCCCATTGTTTAAAGATAACCCAGAATCACATATATCCCTATCTATCTATCTATCTATCTATCTATCTATCTATCTATCTATCTATCTATCTATCTATCTATCTATCTATCTATCTATCTGTACTTTGAATTAATTAATCTTGCTTACTCTTGAGACAACCCGTAGATGTACCCAGCAGAATGGTTAATAGGCCAAACAACACAATACAATATCAACAGATTACATAATAACTATATACCAAAATCACAGCTTGCTATGAGCAATAGTGCAATTTAATCAAGACTTATCTGTTCTAAGGGCCTAGCTAATCATGTATTACCAGATATGTGTGCATTATGCTAATTATTGAAAGGACTTCAAGTCTAACTTTGATGCTCTTAGAACAGATCATAGAGATTAATTACTGTCACTCTACTTTGAAAGGCCATGGGAAATCCAACACTGCTTGCTATGTTGACTAGTCAGATATAACATTTAATGTCTATTGATTTTCTAGATCCTCTGTGCCAGAAGTCACATCATGCTGAGCTCTTAAGGGATTACCTATGTCTCTCCTCTGAGATAATCACTTGTCTTTCACTCCTAAAACGGGGATTCATAGATTTCTTAGGGTTAACTAAGATTAAATTAAAAATGTAAACTACCATTTTCAACTAGTTATATTTAAAAAGTTAGACTCGTTGCTTATAATTATTTAGAAAAGACTTTCAGAATTATTAATCACATCATTATGTTATCATTAGCAACTTAAGGGCCAAATGAATTGTGATATGTAAGGGGAGTTCAAAACGTATATTCATGTCTCGCCGAACAATAGTGTGCTCTATTCACATATAAATATTGAGATATGGATCTTAAATAAATCTTTTGGATTTATAAACATACATTAACATGTGTATCTACTATGGATTTGTTTACAGCACAACTAGCCCATTGGGCAACTAAGCATTACCCAAGATTCTAATGGTGGGCTGTTAGACCGTGACCCTGGACATTAGAACAAGATGCTCAGTTTGGCAGACCACTTACATGAGTGAGTCCCAAAGTCTGTCTGCATGGGCATAGAACATGCTCCCGTAGCTCTCGCATAGAAAACATGGTATGAAGGTAAGGTATTCCTTCTGCGCATTGTTCATAAATCAAGTCAGTATAATTTCATTTAGCCTCTTAAGTAGTTGGGCCCTGGTCAATCGAGGGCTTGTGTGTCAGAACTAAAGCCCTGAACTTCACTCTCACTGTCATATGATGCCGGGGTACTCTCTTCAGAGCAGGTGTAATGCTTTCTTGGATGGGGTGCTGATGACTACTTTAGAATGTATATGATATGATATATGATATTATATGATATTTGTAGCGCGCCTGTACACAAGTGTTTCTAGCCGCCAATGTAGAGTTGAGTACGACTTCCAAACATTGCAGAATATTTTAGGATGCACCTAGGATTAATATATGACATTAGTCAAACTTGGCATTGATAATAACCCAAACAATTATGCAATTTATCTTCAGATAAAAGGGTCTAATTTGGCAAAGGAGTTTTCGATGATAGTTGTGAGAGTTCACCACTGACGGAATTGATGCTTCATGGTCAAGGTGCAATCACTAGACGCCCAGTCTGCATACTTTCTGGTTGAAATGACATTGCCTGATATAGAGATCTGCTAATACAGTTGTTCCATTTTAGGCTTATGCTGAGTAGAAAGTAGTAACAGCTCGTTTTGATTTGATTCACACAGAGCTAGCTCCAAGCATCCAGCCTTGTCAAATAGCTATTTTGCACGGTCACAGTTTTCGTTTGGATTTCTCTACATGGTCTGTACTTCCTAAACATAGTTGTTGTACCAGGCTCTTTCCTGACAGAGTGGACTGCACATCTGCTTCAAATGTGCATTAAACAACAGGAGTGGCAGGCATGAGCTGGCTTTGATGGATGTAACCATCTACACTGACACCAGATGTTGCAAAATTGTCCAATTTCACTCTGTTGCTAAGGAAGGAGTGACCTCACGCTTACATCAGTTATATTAGGTATTAGTTCTTCACGAGGAAAGATATATATTGTTGTATTGCAAAGTCGTTGTGAGTTTATGGTCTACACTACGCTAGAGAAACTCTTCATTATTGTCATATATGGATTGTCTTTAAAAATATTGCTCAAATACCTACTTTTAACTGCATCGTAGTTTCTTACGTAGTGATATTTTCCCATTTACTGCATTTGATAATGTTCATCTAATTGTCATATAAACATCAACAGTGATGCTTTTATAGCTTTGAACATGCTCTCTGACAAAGAGTTCCAAAATTGTTATCCAACGTATTACTTTGGTCCACTTTGTAGCTGTTTGTACACTTTTGCTTCATTCGATTCTGATATTAGTTATTGTAGAAGCCCACCTGCTCTTATCATCTAAGCAGCTGCATCTTAACAAAAAACATGATAGCTGCATACAGGCTAGACAACCCTCTGATCAGACAGAAATAGTGGAAATCATGTATATGGACATGGAAGTATTCAGTAGGATCTATAGTACGTTAGCATAGCAACATGATCAGGTGTCTTTGTTGCAGTAGACAATGGATCAAATGTCTGTGCTGTCTAACGTATTGACAAGATCATGTACACCTTTGAGTTTGCACATTTCCTTCATGCTGTGGCCACACACTTTATCAACAATTGTGAGCCTGTGAAAGAACCACTGTGGACCAGAATATCTACTCCCATTTTAGCTGGGCTGGACATGCCAACAATTCTGTGTGCCACAGGCTGCCAATGTAAATCCTCAAGACCTCAATGGCCACACATTGGAACTCTACTGTAACATGTTGGACAGGATAATTGAGCCGTGCAATGCCATCATAGATTGCGGCAATACTCTGTTAGGGGCAGCAACGATCTAGAAGCTGCTTTGCACTACGGGTTAGCGACCAAAACACATTTCTGAGGGAGGTTCTCCCTATGGTGTAGCTGCTTAACCTCAACCTGACCAACATGGTGAGGGCTCATGCCGCAACATGTAATACGGATGCTGAAAGTCCGGTGAGGATCCTGATTTCAAACTTGTGATCCGTAGGTAATTTGATTTAAATGTAACATTGAGTACCTGCTGGCTTCCTTTGTGGTCCTGATTTCAAAGTTGAAGGCATCGTTTTACAACAACATGTCGCTGGTAAGGATAGCTCCCAACAAGCATCACAAAGAAGAGTCACTGTGCCAATGTGCAAGGTTGCTTTGCTGCCTCATCAATTAGAGAAAGAACGGCAGGCAGCAGGACGAACAAGAACCAGCCCAAATGTTACCAACAGCATCAGGCATGGCATGCTAATGGATGACAGCAACGCCAATGGGAAGTACATCAGTGACTCCTTTTGAAGGGTTTGTGATCAGTGAGGGCACAGTTTACAGAGTGGTGAATCTGGGACTCTGGCATCTGGTATACAAATGAGTCATCAAAAGGAAAAGTCAACCCACCAACCACACAGATGCTTGATGTCCATCTATTGTACTATTCACCAATGGGAAGGGATGATTACCCATTACAGTATTGGTATGGCAAGCAGTCTGTTTGCCCAGTGGCACTCGTACAAGCTGCTATAGAGTGACCAAACTGCTGTCCCTGTCAGTGTGCAGTGTGAGTGCTGCATTTTTAGTATGTGTAGGACTGTTGTCTCTAGTCTGAGATGAAACCTTGCAGTGCTCTATGTTGAATGAATGGCCTTCATAAGAATGAGCAAGCACTTCATTGTGGAAGAATCTCAAACACAATCCATGCTTAACCCACACATTATCTCAAATGATGGTGATGATAATATGCTACCCAGTACATGTCCGAACTGAAAAGTGGAGTTGGCTTGTTTCATGGGGTGTGGTCGGGAAATGGATAGCTACATTAGTGACTATGACCGAGAGGCCCTGAACCATTAATGTATTACACAAGCTGTTGCATTGACTATAGTGCATGTAATGTTTTCAAATCCTGAACATACACCTGCCACATGTTTACATGTTCTCCCACAGGAAGAAGTCACTGTTAAGATGGATTTCTGAACTCTGACCTAGTGGCCAGATGTTCAGAAGGCCGGCCTAGTTTCTTGGAACAGGGTAACCTTCTGGACAAGCCAGACCAATCAAGGTAGCAATGTCGTCGGTCAAGTCTAGGGGCCTCATTCCGAGATTGGAGGTAGCCATGTCGCTATTTGTGCCATGGCTGCCCCAATACCAGGTCCGGCACCGTCTTGTTCAATGGGGTCTTACCGGTGCATTCCGACCCTGGAGGGACCAGTAAGTCCCCATTGAAAAAAACATTCCCCATTCCCATTTGAGCCCACATAGGGCTCAATGGGAATGGGGATGTAGCTAATAATGGTACCACAATTTGCGGTACCGTTATTAACGCCCTGGTCCCTTAGCGGGACCCGTAAAGGATGTGTGGTTCTTCGAGGCTCCCACTAAGGGACCTCGGAATTGGGCATTAAGGGATTACCGGCACCGGTCTCCTTACTGGTGCCCGGTATCCCTTACCACCCAACTTGTAATGACCACCTAGGTCTCAGGAGGGATGAGGGGTGACTGAAAGACTTCAATGAGCACACCGAGTAAATGACACTTACAAATCACTCCCAGTCAGGTGTATATATATTAAAAATACAAATAGATTTATTTCAAGGCCTTTGGGTTTCAACACAGAAGTAAAATCACAGTAATAGTTCTAAGCCAACACCATTCTATTAATATACAAGGCCAATGGGGTCTAAAGGGTTAATGCACGAAATGGATGCACAACCTAAAAGGGGAAGGAAACAGGCAGTCTTTAGTCCTTTCTGTATCAAACACAATCCTAACTGAGAGGCAGTCCAATCCCTAAGAAGAGTGGAGCCTATTGCTCAAATGTACTTGCAATGCTGGCGCACGCAGTAATGCAGATGTGCAAAACGGGGTCTCTTGCAGGGTCTGTAGCAGCTCAGGAAGGTGGGTGAGGTGATGAAGAATAAATTCCCCCTATTCGTGGAGGGTCTTCCCAACAGGGCAGAACAGGTTCCAGAGTTCGGGAATAGTTTGCTAGTTCGCACTAGCAGTGGAAAGGAGAGGGGCCCTCAGGGGCCACTTGGGCATAAAAATGGATGGAGGTGCTAGGGGCCACTGGTTAGGGTTGCAATTAATCACTGCCACCGACGCACTCCTGACCAAACTTCAGCAGTCGAGTCTAGTTGCAGGTTCAAGTGCAGCAATTTGGTGGCTCTGCGGCTTTCAGCGACGAAGATACAACATTGATTCCCAAACGGGACAGTGGTGATTTCTCTGCTTCTGGTGGATGGATCAAGCCAGTTTCACTGCAGCAGGCTTCAGGGGCAAGAGGGCCACGAAAGCTGTACACCTGCAAAATTTGTCACCGCTGCTGGGCGACACAGTAACCGCGTATACTCTGGTTCGGGTGCACTCTCTTTACTCCAGACCTGGGAACGCCAAGTGTACATTATTCGGTGTGAGAGTGCCGTGAAGAAAGAGATAGCGATGTACCAAGTTTCTAGTGTCTTCTTGAAACAGCGGCGGTATGAGGGCAAATGTCCTGCGTAAGCTGGTCAGCCCACTGGTTGGCCCAGGGGCACTTCCGTGAAAGCTTACTTGCAGGGTTTGATGAAGGTGCCGAGATTAGTTGGTCCCACTATTCCAATGGGTCAAAGCGTCTTCGCAGACCTTCTAGGAGGACCAGATGCAGAGGGGTCCCATGGGACAACAGCGGGCTCAGGGTGCCAAACCTTCCAGCGTGTCACCAGCGGTTCCTCAACTCGGCTTCATAGTTGCAGGATATTTGGATCCTATCCTTTGTTCAGTGAGAACTCCAGAGATTGACATGGTATGGGTGTTTGGAGCCTTCTCTTATCCAAAATCTCCTTTGTGCCAAAATGAAGAGGTCCCAATGGGACATCTGCTCTCAGACAGGCATACCATACGTGGACCAATCACGGACCATGGTGGTCCCAGGCATTCACAGCACACCAGACTCTCGGGCACCCAGGATGTGCATTGGAACCAGACAGTCCAGCCCACATCCTGGAAGCACACACACCAGGGATGCAGAAGCCTGTGAAAGCTTTGCGTTTCACGGGAGAATGCATGCCCAAATAAGGACTGACCCGAGTCGGCTCGACCTGGGGAAGGTGAAGGGGCAAGATGGCCAAAGGACAGGACGAAGAACCTCGGGCAAGGCCATTTTGGAGCCAGGCCACCTATTCATGCCAAACACGGTAACCACGGTTTACCTGGCAGGAAAGGGTTAAAAATATGAAAAACGATAAGCTGGCACAAGCCTGTCCAAGGCACATCTGCACTTCTCCTAGAAAATCCTTTGAGAGTATTTAGGGCCTTTGGAAATGACTGTCAGACCCAAGTGCACTGTACTGTAAGGTACTTTGTGCACTTGTTACATGTTGCAGAAAAGTTGCAACAATGACAAGGACTAAGGGAAACCCCCTCTGACATGACTGGAGCAGGAATATGATCCTACTCCTATGCCTGCTGCTTCTCCTCCCCTGAGGTAGGTCCACAGCCTGCTGAAGCACCGCTGCAAGCTGGACCTACTCCTAAGCCTTTTCATCAAAAACCTATCCCTCACCCTGATCACTCCTCCAGGGTGCTTGCTGCACCCACTCCCTCCTCCCACAGAAGGGACATACCTGTATGTGTCCCCAATGCATCTGGAGGGCATCCACATGATGTCCTGCCTCCCCTGTCTCTGAAGGCGCTTCCACATGAGGATCAGCCACCTCTGCCTCTGTGGGGCTTCCATAGGAGCACCAGCCACCCCTGCCTCTGCTACCTGGAACATCGGGAGACTCCTCCAGCAGCCCTGCTTCCTCTCCCAGTCCGGAGGTCTCCCCACCAATGCCTCAGCCACCCCCACCAACTAGGGTGATCGGTGATGCTCTGTGACCCACAAAGAGCACAAGGCTCCCATTCCTGATTTTTTATAAATGTTGTAAAAGGTCACAAAAAGGGAAAGGTACAGGATGAAAGGGTAGGTTTATTTCTTCTTTTTTTAAGTGGGAGAACTAACAACACAGACTAACACGCAGTGAACAAACAAGAAGATGAAGTGGGAACTAAAGCAAACCAATAAACATGAATGAGTACAAAAGATGAACAACAAACCAATACAACACCTCCAAATTGCTCAAAACACTGCACTAAAATCACGCCAACCTCCCTGCCCCCCTACCTCTCAGTTTTGAGCTTGCCCTGTGTAACACTGTCCCTCTAGGCCTAACCAAACACACAAAGGAACAGAAAGTGAGGTGGGCCTTAAATGGTGGAGTAACTGCCTCCAGGGGATTTGTAGCTCTGATTCACTAAACAAACTCAGAAAATATCACATGTGTGCCCTGTATGGCTCCATGAACACAATGAATATACCTGTTTTGACTCGAGTTCCACCACTCTATGGAACCATTGCATGAGATGCAGAATCCCATCACAAGTTTGCAATGAAGGTTTAAAAACCAAGACCCATTCTCATAGGGCCACATGTTCACTAAAAGATTCATCTGCTACCATGGATACATTTTTGGGGAGTTTGTCCAGGCCTAGAACATACCCACCAGCTATGTGCCTTTGCTGAGAGCATGGAATCCCATGTGGCCCTTTATTGATATTGAATAAGGATTTCATTGAGTCAGCTGGTATTACCTACGGGCATTGCTTCCTTTTGGGAATCTTCCAGTTAAAGCCAAACCTGTGACAATTGACACACGGGCTAATCACATCCGCAAACAGCTGCAGCTTATGCAGAGCTGCTTCATATCACAATTGTTGTTTTCCCTGCATATTGAACCTTCTGCATACAGGCAGATGTCTTCTGAGATGATACAGCCATTTTTCACAACAGCAAATGTAAAGTTGTACTCTTTGCAGATGACATTGCAAGTCCATGGGGGATAACTGAGGTCTCGCCTTGGAAGCAAGACGACGCGGAGCAGCACAGGTTCGATCCCCGGATCCACGCTTAGAGTCCTCTGGGTATTAACTGCGTTAAACATAGCCAATTATGATTGCAGTTCTCACCAATGATCCTTATTGTGCTTATTCACAAGTTTGCGAACTGGCATAGGAATTTGAGGGGATTTCTGGATGTTTGCTTAATGTTACTAAAACCCAGGTAATTACCGTAAATATTTCACGTTTCACACAGAATGTAAACCCTATGGATGTATATGTATGCAACAATGGTGCTCAAAGCAGCTGCTCAGCCAAAAGAACATGGCTAAGCTCATTAAAGAAATTACAGTGTCTATGAAAGTACAGTCATGGTTATCATTGTTTCTAATGGAACCTGCCCATGGAGTACGCTGCTCAAAATCAATAAAGCTGTCATTTCTCCTTTCATCTGTGGACGTTCTAGTCCCAGACATGCATTGCAGGAATCTCTGCCAGGAGTATGTTGAAGAGGGTGCTTCTAGATTTTAGAATGTAGAATCTGGCATCTAAGATGAACCATTTTAAACTAATGTTTGGCTTAACTAAAAGTCAATTTCTAAAATAACACCTGGTTTATAAGGGAATTTCTAGGAACCAATTTCAACGCATACGTTCTCATGGTGGAAGGTCTGCTTAGGCACTTTACAGAATCTGATTGACATAAGGCATGCCATTAAAAGTTGGTTTACAGTTCTTCGTGTGCAGGCATACTATCCAGTGGTGCAACCCGAGCCTAACAGAGATATGCTCAGAAAGTATAGAAATGGGCTGGTTTTGGTGTGCAACATTGGGTCGAATTTACTGGGGTGTATACTCAACTCATCTGTGGATCCACGGTTACAGTTTAGCCTTCCTGAACAGTTTTTTCTAACTATTTGTGCATTCATAGTTTTCTCAATAAGGTCATTTTGAAATACCCTAAGAGAAAAGGGCCACACTTACGCATGCTTTATGAGAGGGTTTTAGTTGGGTGTGATGGTATTGAACAGTATTAATTAATGTTCCTGTAGGACATCAATAGTTCCACTGATCTGACAGCCACCTTCCCTGCACAGGAGGCTGGCTCTCCAATGGTTAGATCTAGTCTGGGTATTGCTAAACAGTCACATATTTCATCCAATGCCTCATTGCTACACGATAAAATGATTGATTTTGTTTTACTTCATCATACTCCAGCCAAACTGAACAAATGGCATCCACAAACGCACCAAATCTGTCCCAGATGCTATGTGCGAGCTGCAGATTGAATCCAAATGTTTAATCCTCCCCTGCTCTCAATCAACTCTGGACATGGATCTCTCTGTTCTTGAATAATGAGCTGGGAGACTCGACTCGTACCTTTCCTAAATATTTTCGGTGGTTTCCACCATCAGTTTTGCTATGAATATATTTTTATTAGTAAGGCACTGACCTTGACTCGCTTGAATATTGCGAGGAACTGGGAAGATGGCTGCCATCCTTGGTTAAATGAATTCATATTCCAATATGCATTCGAGAAAGATAACTTAATCAGCACTTAAGGCCCTTGTAGAAATAGCTCTAATAGGCAGGGTCGGGCGGTCCTGGGGGGCAGGAGGGAATCTGCCCCTCAGGCTGGTAAGGCTGTTGCTCCCAGGGAGACCGTCGCTTTTTAAAAAAAAGAATTTCTGAAATTCTAAATACATAGAAATCTGCCTCAGCCTGGAAGATAAGTCAACACGCACGCGGGCATGGATTTCTCCACTTTCTGGGCATGGACACAATTTACTGTGATTTCTTCGAAAAGGGATCTATTTTAGTAAAACTATTCTGCTGTGTTTTGCTGCTCTTTTTCTATTCACCACGAAAGGGCCTGGAGCTGCTGGGATTCAAAGCCATGGACTAATTCTACTCAGAGACCCAGCCTGTTAGGGGGCTGGGGTCTCTGGTTCCCACGTGGTGAGGATGCCCCGTTGTGCCCGGGTCTGTCCAGTGAGCAGTGGGCCCATTGTCTGTGCGCCGATCAGAGCAGCAGCAATCACACAGACACTGGTTCTCGCTGCAACTACTGATGGAAGCCTGCTCCGCACCTGCCGGTCACATGCTGCTGCATGTGGCCCTAAACATGTGACTCGGCACGAGCTCAGTGGCCCGTTGCCTACATCACAACACGACCTTAACATGCTGAGCTATTTTCGCCATGATTAGCTTTTATGCCAAATGTAACAGTCTTAGTGTTTTCAGATTAGAAAAGATTAGGGTGAGAAGATTTAAAAAGTAAAAAACCAGGACAGGGCAACTAACATAAAAGTAGGACTAACTCTTGAATGTGGCTGTCAAAGCACTACACTTCAGTAGTGGTTGGAGGAGAAGGGGGTTTAAGTGTTGCTGTTCAAATCAACACATAGTATAATTCATTTATTACAAACTAACACTATTTTAAATTGTAAAATGCAGCATTTCTTCTGTGCGAGATTGTTCATTCAGGCTTCCTGCCAGCTAGGAAGACCTACTACCAAAAACCAGGACCACTGCAGTTTCCGATCGACACATAATCTTGACAAGGGGGGACAGAGCACCACATTCCGGGGAAGTCCCGGCAAAACCGTATTATCCGTCTGGTAATCCTATAAATTATGCAGGTAGAATGTGCAGCATGCTGTAAATCCTTCTGAAAGCGATCCTGCGTTGTGGACATCCTGCTTCCATCACGCTTACCTTTCCAAGTCTAAGCCTGCTTCGTCATGCCTCCTGCCTCGTCCACTGCTTTGCATTTCGAGCGTGCACTGGGGGTCTGTGGGTCCTGCTTTCACCTTCACACATCAGTGAGGGAAATGGTGGAAAGCTTGTATAACTTACATTAGAAAAGGCAAAACCAAGAACTCTTTCAGCACCCAATGTTTCCTGGTCTAGCATACTCAAGGTAGCCTAAAATAAATAGATACAACTATTTTATCTTCATAATCCATCAGAGAAAGGTGCCCTCGTAGAACTTGCTAGTGTGGCTTGCATTTAATATATTATGTTATTATAGTTTTATATAGGTTCCTACAAACGTTTGACACTAAAATTCTCAAACAAAAAATGAACAGTGTGGCCATTTAAGAATGAATGACTCGCTTCTAGCAAAGATGACACACTGCTTTCCACTCAATCACAAAGAAGGGTGCATAGCTACCCAGGGAGGTAGTGTTTAAACCTGCATTAGACAAAAGCATGTTCTAATATATATTTCTCCTTAGATTTTAAAACCACTCAAATAATCACAATGTAACGTAGTCACCCATAATACCTGTCCACGTGTACACATTTCTCCTGTTTTAATTAAACATGCAATCTGTGTGCAAGTTATTTGAGTACACCCTTTTCTTTTTTGGTCTTCGCAACACACCTCCCTCTGTATCTAAACTCTCCTCCATCTTCCTGCTTTTCCTCACTCCCAAAAGGAATGGTACAGCCCGGACTGCTTGGTCACATCCCTTCTGCACAAACCACTGGCATCCCCAGACATGTTTCGGCCTCGTTGGGCATCATCAGCGAGGAGTAGGTTGGTTCCCTAGGCCAAGAAGGCTCGGCACCTATGTATGGGCATACCCGTACCACTTGGGGTGACTTATGTAAAATAAAAGAGGTGATGGCTGCAATGTTTGGAATAAATCCTAACCACTGGCATTGCACTGGTCTTTCTCCTTTTGTAATGGCTTGGCATGTGAAGAACGATGGTCTGGAGGGTTTCCCAGAGCAATGCCAGAAGTTAAGATACATTCTAAACTTTCCAGCTATCACCTCTTTTGTTTTGCCACCCCCAACACAGGGAGTTCCTTCTCTCCCGAATCTAGGTGTCACACAATAAATGGTTTAACCGCTTAAGTGCCAAGGTTTTTGCAGAGACTTGTATTAAGGGTTAATGTTAGTTCTTTATTTAGCCTGATCTCAGCCTCATGTAATTCCACTTGGGTGCCTACCCCTGATCTACAAATGAGCCAAGAACCAGGCCGGTGTATAGGAAATGTAATTGTTTTTATTTCAAATATAGGTAATAGAAATCACACTAAACTGCACACACCACCTTCTTTGTGGCTCGCAATTAACTTCTTGTTACACAAATAAATGACACCAATGGGTTGGGAAATTCAAATCACAATGATTTTTCAATTCAAGGAATATTGTGCACTGGTCAATTAACAAAATCAGTTACGGGTGCAATGCATTGCAATTTCGATTTTCCTGCGTGCTTAAAAAGCTAGCAGTTTTGCGTACAGATTTGGACAAATTCATATGGCAACTATGATTTCAAGAAGTACAGATTTTCGGCGGGCACCACAGGGATTTCTGCTACAATGACAATATATTGCTTATTCCGTGATTTTTATAGATGTTTTAACCAGGAGCTTCCAGTCTGAAAAAAGATCCTTTGGCATCCGGATCTCGATGAACAGTTTAGAAGAAAAGTAAGGTAGCATTACCTTACTAAAGGCTAGAGCTCTCAGTTGACCCTTGGCAGGGTTGCGAAATGTTATTCAAATATACAATCAAGTATTAAATATTGATTCAAAGATATGAAATAGTTGTAGTGAATTCTTCAACAAGAAATGTTTTATTCACATTTCTAGGTTTAGTATCGCCAATTCGATTTTCATATAGTGAGGCAACTTCGAAAAAAATAGGTAGTGTCAAGATACACAATAATAGGAGGAGAGGTCGACACTCTCCCCCGAACCACAGAAGCCGAATGAAGTCGACCATCCCACCGTGGTTGGCACAGGTACCTGATATATATATATGGACAGGACACCACGTGGCAGCCAGTGGGGGGAAGAGGGTTAGGGAGAGGTTGTGGACAGGGTGAGGAGTTTTAGGTACACCGGATAGAGGGTAGCGGAAAACCTAGTTTGGATAGGACTGGGGGAAGTACAGGGAAAACAATCCTACACTTAGTAATACTTGTAACACCAAAACCTGCAATACTTTGATTACTTGATATCATATGTGGTAGTACTGCCTGTTACCTGATAACCTGTACCTTGAGAACACCTTAATACGTGTGTCTCACACACTGTGTGTCATTGATATGAAACAAAACAAGCATGGTTAGCAGATGAAACATACAATGGGAACACTCCCACGATGAAGACATGACACATGGCCCCCTGGGCTGGTATATGCAACACTTATAGTTACTAACAAGCACATAAACGTATAGAACATAAAGATTTGTCAAGTGCTTCCTTGCAGCATAACAGAAAGATATGCACAGTCTCTCAGTATGTAGTTGTCTCCATAAATACCCCGTAGTAACCCCTGCTGGGTTGGAACAATGTGGGACAATGAAATTCTAAAGGCACATCTGCGTACTGCCCATAGTTTTGACAAACAAGTTTTGCGTATTGCAAAGCATACATCCAACAAACACTGGGTACTTCTGTTAGCATGCTCGTAATCACATGTGCATTTCGTCAAAAGAAAAGATTAGCCCTTTCCGCACTTATCTTGTGTCCGGGAAGCTCCTGAGCCTTCCCGGACGTTGAATGCTGTTGCCCGTAGCAGCCGTCGGGATCACTCCTTTCCCCGCTGCAAAGTGCTCACGCTCGCCGCCTCCACGTTCATACCAATTCCATAGCGGGCGGTTCCTGACTTCTCCGATGCAGCTTCGACCGACGCAGCTTCGACCTCCAAACAAAATAAGCCACACCTGCCGTGCGCCGTGAGCCGCTCATAAACCGTTAGCAATCAAGATCAGCTGGCCCCACGCGCGCACGGCAGTAAACTATCCAGCCTCTCAAGTACTGCTGGGAATTGTAGTTTTGCTGGACTTTTCAGTGTTTTAGCCCTCTGAGCCCATTATACACACGCTTGCCCTTATTCCTGACATTACCTCCTCTCCGAGGGCCCTTCCCAGGACCTGGCTTACCCGGATGTTGTCAATGAAATTGTCTAACCAAACCTGGAGCATGTACTGATTCCGCTGGCTCCCAAGAACAGTCCTCCGGCCCATAACCTTTCCAGTTAATCAGGTACCATAACCGTTGATTCCTTTTTTTGGCATCCAGAATACTTTTCACTTCACACTCCATCTGACCTTCTTTCATGATGGCTGGTGGTCTCTTAGCAGTCATCCCCGGAGCTGCAGGTTTAAGTAAAGAGACATGGAATACCGGATGGATAGGTACATTTTTTGGCAAACGCAATTTCATAGCAGTGGCTGACACACATTTAATTATCACGTAGGGCCCAATAAAACGAGGCAGAAATTTCCGTGAGCCTATCAGGGCTAGATCTCGTGTGGATAACCACACCTTATCTCCCACTGCATACTTAGGACCTGCTTGTTTATGTCTGTCAGCTTGACTTTTATATTGTCTTTTTGCTTGTTCTAGATTTGCCCGTGCCTTTTGCCTGATCTCCAGAAGCAACTGCTTTCGCTCTTGTAACGCGGGGATGTGTCCCACTTCTGGCAAATGCTCGGGTATCATATTCTGCACTTGTCCATATAAACATTCATTTGGTGCCATCCCCAGGGAAGTGTGATAGGTATTATTGTATGTGAATTCTGCCAACCATAAAGCTTGTACCCAAGAATCTCTGCCATCTTCCAAGTACACTCTTAAATATTGCTCTAGGGTCTGATTCACGCGCTCTGTCTGCCCATCAGTTTGAAGATGATAGCTAGTAGAGAGCGCACAGTTGATTCCCAGCATCTGACAAAAGGCACGCCAAAACCTGGAGGTGAATTGTGAACCTCTGTCCGAAATTATACACTTTGGTAGCCCATGCAATCTGACCACATGTTGCAAGAATAACTCTGCCAACCTCCCAGCTCCTGGTATTCCTACACATGGAACAAAATGAGCCTGCTTAGACATGAAATCCACTACTACCCAAATGGTATCATAACCATTATCAGGAGGTAAATCCGTAATGAAATCCATCGAAATGGAAGTCCATAGCTGACCTGGGGTTGGTAAGGGTTGCAACAACCCTCTCTTCTTCCTTCTGTGATAAAATAGCTCCTACTGCCACATTACTAGCATCTGTCTCCACCTGAAAGGCTCTCTCTAGTTTAGGATGTCTTAACACAGGAGCGGTAGTGAATGCTGTTTTTAGTTGTTGAAATGCTCGCTCTGCCTCCACACTCCATGTAAATCTCACTGCCTTTTTTAGTAGTTGGGTAATTGGACTAACAATCTTGGAGAAATTGCCAATGAAACGTCTGTAGAAGTTAGCAAACCCCAAGAAAGATTGTATGTCTTTTATACATTGTGGCGAAGGCCAATTCAACACTGCTTGCACCTTCCTTGGGTCCATCACAATCCCGGTGTTTGTCAATATAAACCCCAGAAATTCCACCTGGCTTACATGAAATTCGCATTTCTCTGATTTCACACATAATTGATATTCTTGTAACCTTTTCAACACTGCTTTTACATGTTTTACATGTTGTTCTGGGGAATCTGAGTAAATCAAAATATCATCAATGTACACAATTACAAAAAGATCAATAAACTCATGCAATACTTCTTGCATAAAAACTGAAAAGCGGCAGGAGCATTACATAAACCAAACGGCATGACAAGATACTCAAATAATCCAAACTTTGTTCTGAATGCCGTTTTCCACTCATCACCCTCTTTTACCCGTATCAAATGATAGGCTCCCCTTAGATCCAATTTGGTATAAATCTTTGCATTCTTTACTTGGTCCAATAGAACCGAAATCAAAGGTAAGGGGAATCGATTCTTGATGGTCACCTTGTTTAATGCACGATAGTCTATGCAAGTGCGTAACGTCCCTTCTTTTTAGGGACAAAAAATAATGGAGAAGAAACTGGAGAAGTAGAGTGCCTAATAAATCCTTTAGACAACATTTCATCAAGATACTCTCGTAAGTGTTCATTTTCCTTCTCCGTAAGGGCATATATTCTACTACAAGGTAATTTCGCCCCTTCTTCTAGTTCAATAACACAATCATAGGTCCTATGAGGAGGCAACTGCTCCGCCACTCTTTTGTCAAACACTTTTGCAAATTCCATGTACTGTGAGGGAATTCTCTTTTCCACTGCTCCCACCACTTGGGACCCTACTACCTTCTCAATTAACAATGCTGTGGGGCCTGTTTCGGGTAGAATGTGTTCTTGACACCGTTGTTCATCAAACCTTACTGTCCGTAGTACCCAATCAATGTGGGGGTTATGTAATTTTAACCATGGCATCCCCAGAATCAACCCAAATTGCGGGGCTGCTATAAGGTCAAAGGTAATTATCTCTTGATGACCTCCTTCACAAATCATTTCCAATTTCTCAGTCTGTTGTCGTATGGGACCTGATGTTAATGTTGAACCATCTACTGACTGGACTCCTTCTACCCGCTGCTTGTCAACTACAGGTAACCCTAACTGAGTAGCCAGTGAGATGTCTACAAAATTACCTGTGGCCCCTGAGTCCACCATAGCCCTAACCTCCTGTTTCGTCAAAGCAAAACATAATATAACAAGAATGTAGAAATGGGAAGTTGTACCACCCGCCGTGTTTGCAATCCACCTGGGGAATCTTACTTCTAATGGGCCTGACACCTGTGTTCCCCTCAAGGCCGGCCCAATTCTTTTCCCGCCTCCTTCGAACTCTTTTCACCACTCTTCTGAGGGGTATTGGGACATGTCCGTATAAAATGCCCTGCTTGCCCACAATACAAACACAACTTATGGGACCTAGGTTGTTCCTTTTCTGCCGCCAATAATGGCCCTCTGACAGTTCCAATCTGCATTGGTTCTACTTCACTTGCCTTTCCTCCCCTACTTCTGTCTAGTCGTACAAAAGGTGTTACTTCAGGTCTCTTTTTATCACCTTTCCTTTCGTTCATGCGATGATCCAACCTCAGCGCTAAATCTATCATAGCAGTACATGTGCGCGGTTGAGGCTCCACTTGTGCAATGGCATCTTTTAGTTCCTCCCGTAATCCTTGATAAAATAATACTGTTTGTTTGGCTGCTGGCCACTCCGTCTCTATGACTAGCCTGTTAAACTGAGTGACATACGTTACTAGATCCCGCACTCCTTGTTTTAATCCCAACAATTCCTTATCCTGAGCTAGAGATACCTCTCTGCGATCAAATAGCCGGCCAAATTCCGTCAAAAACTCATCCCAGTTATATAATAGAGGATCATCTTTTTGTACCAAGGGCATCGCCCATGCTGCAGCATCCCCGGTCAAATAAGAAATGACAAAAGCCGTTCTAGCCTGGATAGTCTCGAAGGCTGTAGGTTTACACAGGAAATGTAGTCTACATTGTGTAAGGAACATCAAGTACTTTCGGGGATCCCCCGAAAAACGTTCGGGGGCTGCCAAAGGGACACTTCTGGGAGGGTGGACAATTACCGTGGAATTCTGACTGGAAGAGGCAACTCCCATTGCACTTGCTCCCTCCAATGGAGTTCTCTGAGCAACTAAACTTTGAACTTGAGTCTTCAAATTATCAGCTTCTTGTCTTGTCTGAGCTAATTCCACCTGCATATCTTGGAGGGCCTTTAGCACATCCGCCAAAGGCGGAGGAGTCGCTTCCATTTGGCTTGGGTGGTTTGAGTATCCCAATATGGGGGTGGCTTATTATCTCAAGATACACAATAATAGGAGGAGAGGTCGACACTCTCCCCCAAACCACAGAAGCCGAATGAAGTCGACCCTCCCACCATGGTTGGCACAGGTACCTGATATATATATATGGACAGGACACCACGTGGCAGCCAGTGGGGGGAAGAGGGTTAGGGAGAGGTTGTGGACAGGGTGAGGAGTTTTACGTACACCGGATAGAGGGTAGAGGAAAACCTAGTTTGGATAGGACTGGGGGAAGTACAGGGAAAAAAATCCTACACTTAGTAATACTTGTAACACCAAAACCTGCAATACTTTGATTACTTGATATCATATGTGGTAGTACTGCCTGTTACCTGATAACCTATACCTTGAGAACACCTTAATACGTGTGTCTCACACACTGTGTGTCATTGACATGAAACAAAACAAGCATGGTTAGCAGATGAAACATACAATGGGCCCCCCTGGGCTGGTATATGCAACACTTATAGTTACTAACAAGCACATAAACGTATAGAACATAAAGATTTGTCAAGTGCTTCCTTGCAGCATAACAGAAAGATATGCACAGTCTCTCAGTATGTAGTTGTCTCCATTAATACCCCGTAGTAACCCCTGCTGGGTTGGAACAATGTGGGACAATGAAATTCTAAAGGCACATCTGCGTACTGCCCATAGTTTTGACAAACAAGTTTTGCGTATTGCAAAGCATACATCCAACAAACACTGGGTACTTCTGTTAGCATGCTCGTAATCACATGTGCATTTCGTCAAAAGAAAAGATTAGCCCTTTCCGCACTTATCTTGTGTCCGGGAAGCTCCTGAGCCTTCCTGGACATTGAATGCTGTTGCCCGTAGCAGCCGTCGGAATCACTCCTTTCCCCGCTGCAAAGTGCTCACGCTCGCCGCCTCCGCGTTCATACCAATTCCATAGTGGGCGGTTCCTGACTTCTCCGATGCAGCTTCGACCGACGCAGCTTCGACCTCCAAACAAAATAAGCCACACCTGCCGTGCGCCGTGAGCCGCTCATAAACCGTTAGCAATCAAGATCAGCTGGCCCCACGCGCGCACGGCAGTAAACTATCCAGCCTCTCAAGTACTGCTGGGAATTGTAGTTTTGCTGGACTTTTCAGGGTTTTAGCCCTCTGAGCCCAGTATACACACGCTTGCCCTTATTCCTGACAGGTAGTTTCATCAGTAAGCACGCCAAAGTAATCGCATTAAGGCAATTATAAAGAAAAATTGGAATACCTTCACATGCGATAAAAGAGTTGAACATCTATTTAAAGAAACTCCCACGTTTGCCTACCAAAGAAGCTCCAACCTCAAAGACAGATTAGTTCACACGAGACCACCACAGAAGAAGAAGAACACAGACCGAATAGGTACTTTCCCATGTTTGGACAGCAGCAACTGCAGTTATATCATGAAAGGAGAAACAATCAATCATCCCTATACTAGAGAGAAGATAACATTAAAATGCAATGCAACATGTGACACTACAGGAATCATATATGGGATCAAATGCCCATGCGGATTGTATTACGTTGGACAAACGCAACGTACTGCTAAAATAAGGTGGAACGAACACAGATTGTGTATTAGGAACAATACTGTAAGCTCGGCGGTGGCAAGACATTGGCAGAACAAACAACACAATTTGGCACAGATAAAATTTGTGATCTTAGAGAGGGTCCAAAGAAGAGAGAAACATGAAGATTTACAGAAAAGACTGGATCAACGTGAGACGTTTTGGTTTGATAGATTGAGTTCTCTCACCCCAAAAGGAATTAATGAAGACATCAATTATATGTGTTTCCTGTAATAAACATAACGAGATGTTGCTTCGGGGCGGATATTCTGGGAAGCAGTATCAATCACATGTGTTTTCTCTAATTTAGATAACAAGTGTATGTCCAACTGTAGCACTGCGAACCAGAATATTGTGGACGCAATTTTTTGCAAAGAAATTTTGTTCCATACACAGCATAAGGACATTATAATAACGTACAGTAGATGTATTCCGGATATGGCTATAGGTTCTTTCCTTAATTAAGATGTTCCTTTTGGTTTAGCATTTGCATATGGTTTAAACATTAATATTCTTCTTTCTTATTTCTTATGCCCAACTTTTTATTACTGGATCCAGGATCCAAGATTAAAGAATGAAGTGATCGTATATACACTGACATTTGCGCACAGTAAAATCCACTTTTTCTTTAA
The DNA here is from genome assembly GCF_040938575.1 of Ambystoma mexicanum. Taxonomy (NCBI): domain Eukaryota; kingdom Metazoa; phylum Chordata; class Amphibia; order Caudata; family Ambystomatidae; genus Ambystoma; species Ambystoma mexicanum. The sequence goes on from NC_090941.1 coordinate 78,462,802, forward strand.
CGCTCTATGACACGGATCGCCGTGGCAACAATCCCGCCCCTCTGCAGCACTGCAGAGAGGTGGGACCCGAGGCGTACGTGCAGCATCGCTCGCGCTGCTCAGCGTCGCTCCGCCCACATTCCCATGACGATCTTAGATAGCGTCTGGGTTCGCGCGCATTACACTTTTGCTTTTAACGCGATTGGTTCTGCGTGTGAGCTCTGCGCACAAAGGTAAGATACTCTTTAGTGCGGAGATATTGGTTATATGTAAATGAATAGATAGAAGTACTCAGACTCTCCTACTGTTAATCAACAGGAATGTTGGAGACAACTATTGAGAATACCGATACGAGAGGACAACCAATTTAAAGCAGGTACAGACTGCCGCACGTTGGGAATAGTTAAACACTGGAAACACTTAGTTGTTTAACAATATTGACATACTTTCCATTTATTTTCTCCCTTGGTCACTCACACGGATCCACCTGGGGGTATGTGCTTTATCTGTTTTTGCATTATCCTTGAATCATTGATATATTTTTTGTGTTGAAATACTGTATTGTTCTATGAATGATTAGTTGTTGGTATATTCACTAAAGCATGGCCCTGACGATGGTCATAGACCGAAATGCATTGGCATATGTGCTTACTGATGAAACAACCTATGTTTTTCGAAGTTGCCTCACTATATGAAAATCGAATTGGCAATACTAAACCTAGAAATGTGAATAAAACATTTCTTGTTGAAGAATTCACTACAACTATTTAATATCTTTGAATCAATATTTAATACTTGATTGTATATTTGAATACAATTTTGCAACCCTACCAAGGGTCAACTGAGAGCTCTAGCCTTTAGTAAGGTAATGCTACCTTACTTTTCTTCTAAACTATGATTTCACCCACACTTTTTATTTAAAATAAAACAGTGTGATTTAGCAGTTTGGTTTCATCCCCCCCCACCCCTACTTTGGTCTGTGCGGGGGAAGTCAGGCAGAAAAAAATTGGATGATTTAAGAATTTAGGATTTCAGACCCCCCCCCCCCCACTTCAAGTCCTGTGTTGGTAAAGCTGGGCAGTAAAACATGGGGTTGGTTTTAGAGTTTTGATTTCAGACACCCTCCACTTAAAGGCCTGTTTTGGGGAAGCTGGACAGCAAAAACAGTGGGGTCATTTGAGAATATCGGATTTCAGAACCCCCCTCCATTTAAAGGTCTGTGTTGGGGAATCTGGATATCATAAATTGGGATGATTTGACCATTTCGGATTTCAAACCACCCTCCTCTTAAAGGCCTGTGTTGGAGAAGCTGGCAGTTTAGGGATATTAATAGTTTAGGGACGAAAACACCACTCTTATGAAAGAAGTCAGAGTCAACCGGATAAATAGAATCACCCAATTAAATTACAGTCTATAGTTGTCAGCACACACCAGACATGAGCTTTGTTAATTTAGAATTTTAACAAAAATCCCCCTCTGGTGTTCTGCCAAGAGACATTCATTAAATTAATATTTTCTAGTTAAATAGGCTACGGATCTATACAGTTTTACACCCCTCACCCACTATAAAGGGAAAGGATTTAAGGCCAACAGATCCCACCACCTTTTGGTTGCAAAGGGTTCAATTCTACTTACATAGAAAACATCTGTTTAAAGTTCAGCTTTTCCACCTGTGTCTAAGTGAACAGGACCATGGTTAACAAAAATATCATTAGTTGTTTGGTCTTGCCCTCACCGGCAAGTTGATGAATCTTTTTCCCCAGAAAACCGTTCCCTGTGTATCCCTAAAGTTCAGGAAAGCCAGCTGCATTTCAGGACCCTCTGGAAGGACAGGGCAGGGGTCAGGGCACTCCACTCTCAAGGATGGTCCCCATCAGTGGAGAGTCCAATCAGATTCTTTATGTCTCCCTAGCAATACAGCTCCACCCAGATGCAATCGCCTTTGGAGAGTCCATGCGGTTGTGAGATGGTAAGTTTCAGCTGCTCTGTCCCTCCCTCATAGTGCATCCACCTTATATAGCCGTGATGACACCATCAAGTTTATAATCTTGGGGAGTACCCTGCACGAGTTCTTGCAAATAGAATTGGACAATTACCCTTCTCTCTCTCCTCCCAAATTCATCACCTCTCTATCGATTTGCTTAGGAGTTTGGAGCAGACATATGGCAGCTTCCATTTGCAATCCCCATGTGTTCTCATCTCAAATTATTGGCTAAAATGACTTATATGTAAAAAATGGTGTGATTTACTAGTAACTGCCATAATATATATATTTTCCGATTCAGCTAATCAGGGGGATTTTTTTTTCTGCACCATGTTGCATGACCGTTTTTCAATTTTCTGCCATTTTTACAAAAAGCATAATCATTAGGAACGTGCTATGTATTTCCCACATACCTAATTGTACCCTCCACCAGATCACCAACATTTTCAGATCAGACAGAAACCCATTTTAGATGGCCATTACAGTTCCCTGAGTCACAAGTGGATGAATTTTATGTCACCAAAATCACCTGGAAATTATCTTAAAAATGAAACATATATCAAGAAAGTATGACTTTTGGTTGCTGATGAAAAGGCATACATGATAATAGTCCTTTTAAATGTATAGTCTCCAGCGAGATTTGCCTCTTTGGGCCAGTGTTTTTATTGATCTCTTTGTTGTTTGAGGTGTAGGGTGCAGATCGTAAATGGGGGATGCATTTGCTACACTGAGATCCCCACAGCAGACATCTGGCATCCTGTCTTCTTATCTAAAGGGGACCACATTTTGATCTGAACACCTTCTATTTTCCTGTATTTGTTTTTCTTTCCAGAGTTTAGCCTGTGTTCACACCTCCCCCTACATTCTGGACATACACCAACTTGAGCATTTGACCTGCTCAGAACTGCCATTATAGACAGAAGTTCTAGGGAAACTTGGTTTTTGTCACCCTTAGTAAGACACACTTTATTGCAGATGTAAATAGCTGAGGGGTATGTAAAAGCCAGGCTTGCAGTGAATGAGTTCTTTGTGAAGTTTTCCCACCAGCAAGCCAAAAGGGTCTGCCTTGGGCCTAAATGAAATCTTCATGTGACCCATAAAACAATCTTTTCACTTTTCCTTTCCAGTATTTTGCATGTGAAGCATAATATACATTAAATCTTGCTTAAATGGGCCTCATTACACGGTAGGCGGAGGACCAAGGTGCTATTAGCACCTTGGTCCATGCCAGTAAAATACCAGCACCGCCTTGGTGGAAAGGGGAATTACCCCCTATTCCAAGGTTGGTGGGGCGGTAATTCCCCTTTCCCTCATTGCCCTTCCCCATTCCCATTTTTGCCCCATAGGGCATAATGGGAATGGGGAAGGTGCTAATTACGGTGCCGCAAATTGCGGTACCGTAATTAGCACCCTGGTCCCTTTGCGGGTTGGTTTTTAACGCCTGCTAAACAGCAGGCATTAAAGTACCTACCCGCAAAGGGACCTCGTAGTAAGGCGGTAAGGGTTTACTGGTACCGGTGCCCTTACCGGTACCGGTAAACCATTACCGCCATCCTTACAATGAGGCCCACTGTCTTTTCCCTCACATCTTTATGTTGGCTGGGGAACATTTTTCTCATGTCTCGCTTTAACTTGCAAACACACATGCAAACCGTTGTGTTTGTGTCAGTGTTTAAACATTCTGTTTATCATGTGAAAGGGACCTTTGAATTTCTTTGAATTAAAATGCTGCTTTTCCTTTGGTAATTAAAGTTAGGCCCTTTTCACAGAGCCCTTCAGTTTTGTGGGGGCCTTTGATTATACCGCACAGCACTTCTAAGGTTTGGTTGGAAGGCAGGTCATTCATTGAGAAGCAACAACCTAAAGTTTAGTGATGGACAACATGTGGCCCTCATGCTTTTTTGCACAACAACTTCCATCAGCCCCAGCAACTAGAGCAAAGTCAGTTAATAGTGATTATGGTACCCATGGGGCAAAACCTCTGGATGGCATTATATTGCCAACCACAACCTTGTTGCATACAAACTAAAGCAATGCTTTTCTTTTTTTATGTCAGGAATACTTTGAGAGAATTCAGGAATGGAAGGTGGGGTGCCTTTAAAAATCAATATGGGAGTGTGCACCATTGGATGAAAACAGAAGTGGTGCAGGCAGGGGTTTTGGGGGGGAGGGTAAACACGCATGGCCCAAACTGCCAAATTGGTTTAAGTAAGCATTTTTTTTCAAGCTGTTTGTATTTATTGAAATAGTGACATTTATAATGTTCTGAATAGGTTTAAGACCAGAACAGATTTACTTCTCTAACAGTTGTAGTTTTATCCTTCATTTTACTTTTTTTGTCACAAGGTCCCAAGAGTGAGCTAAAGAACAATTCAGGACATACTGCACACTTGTGATGAATTGCCATCCGGCAAAAGTGTGAAAGTCAAGGATTTCATTGATTTTTATTAAATAATAAAATAATGTGAAACATTCCATCTCTGAAAGGGAACTTTGCGACTCAGATTCCGCTTTCATAAGTTCTATACCTTAAGCATAGTGTGTACTTGTGCCTTGCTGCATCAGTATCCTGATTCACACTGCCTGCTCTACCAGGGGCACAGAGCACGTTCAGAGGCCAAAGGTGCCCTTTTGATAGCTGCATGAACACCTAACTCTCTGCAGTGCCTCGGCTGCATTTAAAATATCCACCCCTGTTCCCAAAAATGACATACCCTAAAGATGTTGTCCTGGTGGCACATAGAAATATAAGTATAATCCATAGAGTTAGGGTATCGTGGCCAGCATCTTTCAGAGGCACTTTGATCCTATTTTGAAAGGGAGGGGGCTGAGCTAGAATAGCCATAGAGGGATATTTGCAGTTTCTGGAAAGTCCTGCCATCTTGAATCTCTCTGTCTCTCTTTCTCATTCCTGTCCCCTCCACTTCCTCTGCGGCAAAGCACTTTGGGTGTGACATCATAAGGACAAAGTCCACTCATTTCAAGAGCAGGGATTGAAGCTGTAAAGCAGGCTATCTTTAGTCCAATCTTCTGGGGACTTGTTCCTATGCATGAAGGGGTCTCCCACCACTTATTTGAATCATATGGACTCATCCTGAACCATCCTGAAGATTTTCTTGGACCCTGCTGAGAGAACTGTCCTTTCTAAAGTCCTACAATTGTGGGGTGAAGGCAGAGATTCCAAAGGCAAACTCAAGATCTTCCCCCTAACCATCCCCAGGGATCATTAGGGGTGAACACTGTTGCTGGACAAAAAGGCTGCCTGTCGGCCAGTCACGCTGTGCCTATGACCTCATCATGCTGCAGGTCCCCTGAAGTTGTGTGCCAGTCTCCCCGTGTTTGGGAGCCAGAGAATGGACTGACTTTGGCCCTCGAGCCCCTGGAGGAGACTCACAGCACCTGGATGCCAGAAAAGCCTAGATCCATGCTGTCAGCAATGACCCACTCCAAACTATGATTCGACGCACCTTGCCACCAAGCAATATAGCAGGACCCCTTCACACAGCCCTTTGGCATCAATTGTTCTCTGAATCACGGCCTGCAGTTCAATGTCACCAGCAAAAGCACCTCATTCCCTCAGCCTGAACTACAAAGTACTGCTGCCTTGCCTTTCCCATGTCACCTTACAAAATGTCTGCTTCTTCATCACAGTGCTTGTGAGACGACCGACCCAACGCTGGCATTCCCAGAAGTGAAACCTCTGAATCTTTGCAACAAACCAACTCGCCTGCACATCTTGGTAGCAGCCCAACTGCTGTTGAACTTTGACTGCTGACCCAGAGTTGGTAACCACCCTATGCTCACAACTCGAATAGGTGCTTCAAGACTGCGTTCCCCTTCCGTTCAACCCTGCCTCCACAACTACTTGCCATGTGAACATTGTGACCATCACACATGCAACTCAAGCCGCCACTGTGGTTGATGCTGAGAAGCCTGGTGTGACGCTGGCGAACCCCCAAGACATTTGCAGAAGTTATTTGATATCTGCCCCACATAGTCAATCTTTGAGCCATGACTGACTAGGTCATTTGTATCCCTTCTTGAAACTTGAAGAGATATCATTTTGATCATTGTCGTCTTTGGAACAACTTTTCTCCCTTTGTCTCATCACCAGGGTATTTACAGTGTGTTTTAGTTACATTGGGCCTCATTCCATGGCTGGTGGTAGTCATGGCGCTAGCTCCATGACTAGCACCAATACCGGTACCGTGTCCGCCATGGTTCGATGGGGACTTATCGGGCTAATCCGACCTTTGCGGGACCGGTAAGTCCCCATTGAAAATGTCAATTCCCATTCCCATTTGAGCCCCCATGGGGCTCAAATGGGAATGTGGAGGGTGCTAATAACGGTACTGTAAATTACGGTACCATTATTAGCTCTGAAGTCCCTTTGCGGGTCCTGTTCATAACGCCTGGTAAAAGCAGGCGTTAAGGACAGGGCCGTAAAGGGACCTTGTAGTAGGGCACAAAGGGATTACCGGCACCAATGTCCTTAACGGTGCCCGGTATCCCTTTGCGCCCTACTCGGAATGAGGCCCTTAGTGTTGTACGTGGTGTGTCGAATTAAAGCCTATATATCTTTACAGCGTACAATGTCCTTTCATCGCCGGATTTTTCAAAACCTGCCACTTCAACGTGCACTAATGTTCATCCAATTTTTTAGGGGGTGTGGGAAAAGGCAGGTAAGGGTTTGGGGGGTTAGGGAATAGGTAAAATAGGTGGTGGAGGAGGGGTTGCCCCCCCCCAAAAATGTATAAAAAGTCTGGTGATTTGAATGACATGGAACACTTTATAGAACCTTGGTTGTACATTCCTTTATTTTGGACTCTTGTACTTCACTGTTTGAGTTGCTACTGAACCACATTCACACCCCTCTTAATAGTATAGCTTTCGCCCGGCCCACGTTACCACAAAAGGCGAAGGATGCATATCTCTTGACTGTGCTTGTTTTACCTTTATGATTGTGTTGGCTATTGGTTTGTAGAAGTGTGAGGGCTGAGTGGGTGTTTTAGCCATTACTCATCCTTGTACTCCTGCGGGGCAGAAGCCAATTTGCACGACATTACATACATAATCTATGTTATTTGTATTACATATGAAGCCACACTTTTGTCTACTAAACCATAAATGTGCCAGGCATTTTAAGTACTCTACCCGGGCTTCAAATATGTACCTTTTTAGACCTGTAAACAACTCAGTAGCCTGGGCCAGATACTAACCTGCTGATGTTTACTTACACAAATTGTTTTTACAAAAAGGGCAGAAACAAAGTTCTTGTGTTGTGCCCTCTAAGTGGTGAGATGTGCAAAACCTGGCTGTTCACACCTGTCATGAGCTATTCTTGTACAGTGTTTGTAGATGATTTTTTTTTCAGACTAGAAAATCCGGACTACTTGTACCAGAATGCAAAGTGGTCAACTCACAACTGACATATGCCAATTTCAGATGCCTCTAATCGTCCCTCTCCGTGATACATGTGTGATAGTTACCTGCTTTTAGTTTTTGTTTGATGCACCCGTGCAGATTTTTGTTATGCCTGATGTGCAGGCAAGCTAGAGATGGCATACTTTGATGTGAAGAGGCATTACTCACAGTTCTGCTACCTAATAGTATGTTCGCAGTAAGAGACCATGCATTTTTATTTATAAGATATCACTCATTGCTCAGTTTCAAATAATATGTAGTCTGGGACAGCGATTACCAGTGGAGACATCACTCACAGCCTGGGCCATTTTAAGGATTGTTTGAGCCCTGGACACAGAGATATTTGTGTTTGGGACCTACCGTATAAAACAGAAACATTAACGGTTTGCCCATCTCAAGCCAAATATAACAGCAATTGATCCAGACTTCAGGCAGATCTTTTAGACTTTAATCATTTGGCATCTGACCGCTGCGTGGCGAGGTGTGTGGTTTTGCACACCTTTGCTTCCCTCTATGTGATAAAATGGTTCAGTGTTCGTCCGGTTGATACCTGTGGTGAGGCACTGCTGTGCAACCTCTGACTATGACCTTCAATACAGGCCTCTGATTCCTGCTTTTCAGCTCGTTTGGAGGTAGCATGTCCCAAAGCAAAGGGCCAGCTTAGTGACAGGCAGAGTATATCGTAGGAGCTAATGACAGCGTTCAACAAGTAATGGCTGTACACACAACTCTATAAATCACAATGAATAAGTTGAACTTAATAAATACAGTGTGTGGAAAATACATCTGAAGAGAACGAACTTCTCTTCCGAGTAATGTTATCAAACAGGCAAGCCCCTCTGCCCATTGGTCAAGCACCTTGGGAAAGATTCTGCTTTGAGTGGGGATCTAGAACTGCCACGATGTAGGTACATATGAATCCACATACTTTACTGAATAATTGCATTTGAGTTACTTTGCATACATGCAATCTCTCATACTCCTTTAGCCAAACATCTTTCCATGAAGAATTTTCGCACACATTGGGCCTCATTACACGGATGGCGGTAAGGATTTACCGGTACTGGTATTTTACCGGTACCGGTAAATCCTTACCGCCTAACTACGAGGTCCCTTTGCGGGTTGGAGAATTTAACGCCTGCTTTTTGCAGGCGTTAAAAACCAACCCGCAAAGGGACCCAGGGAGCTAATTACGGTACCGCAATTTGCGGTACCGTAATTAGCGCCTTCCCCATTCCCATTATGCCCTATGGGGCAAAAATGGGAATGGGGAAGGGCAATGGTGGAAGGGGGAATTACCGCCCCGCCAACCTTGGAATGGGGCGGTAATTCCCCTTTCCGCCACGGCGGTGCCGGTATTTTACCGGCATGAACCATGGCGCTAAAAGCCATGGTTCACCACCATCCGTGTAATGAGGCGCATTGTCAGAGCTACACAGTGTTTTGCAGATCCGTGTTACTGAGCACTCATTCCTAGATTAGCGATTGAAAGTCTACTTGGAAGCACTTCACATTGTTTGAAAACTAAAGATAGTATGGAAAGAGATGGACACTCCAATCAGGAAAGCTGTGATCAAACCCCTGCTTCCACACCTCACTGTGCTGCTAAAATTGTGAGCAGCAAGAGGTTTGAAAAGTGAGCACTTCCAAACAGTATCGCTCATGCATGGTGCAATGCAGCTAGATAAACTCTAGTAATATTCCATATACTGCCGTGTATAGAGTGTACAACAAAGGCTGGATTGAATATGTGTTTCCTCATGGCAACTTCAACTGTGAATCATATATCTCTCACAGAAAAAGTCAAATCATTGGTGGACTACTACAGCGTTTGGGGTGAGGGGAGCTCCCCTTGAGCCAGAATGTCAGAGACAAAGAAATGATTGAAAGATATTGTCCATCTTGACCTCTTAATGAACAAGGAAAGGGATGTATGTACATTCCCAGAATCAATGGCATAGGATGCTAAACTGTGAGATTTCTCCCCTCCGAATCATGGTTGCTGAAAATGCACTTTAACATATGGGTGCCCACCTTGCTGATTCTCTTTGTTTAAATTAGCTTCCCATCCCAAGTAGGATAAACAAGTCCCCTGTTTTCCTGCCCTCTTTGTTGCCCCTTCACCGTAGCCTTAGTCTTCACTTGCTCATTAGGGTTTTCACCCCACTTACCCTACTTTGTCAGCTCCCCTCATGGCATTCTTCTCATTTGGGGTTTCACCCCATCCCCACTTCGCCTCTGCCACAAACGCTCACCCACGGGCCCATTTTGCCAGCCCCTTTCTCTGTTGCTGTCCATGCTCCTGTCATCATATATGGTGCACCAAAGATATTGAAGACAGGCCACTTGGGAACAAAGATGCTGAAGACAGGCCACCTCAGGTCCGATGGAATCGGTTGTTTACCCCTCCAAAAATCTCACATCTGAACATTACTCTTACACCCATAATCCGTTGGATGCAGTGTGGGCTAGGGGGCGCTGCACCATTGGCCAATATGCATTGCTTTCCTCCAGGCCAAAAGCTGCAAGTTTTTCCCTGCTGCTAGCTGCATCGAGACTAGATTTCTTAATGGAGGGAAAAATGAATCAGTTGCTGTGTTGACATGCCTTGGCTTGAATTTTCTGATTCTTTGCATTGACCAATACGCCAGTGCACACATTCCATAATGTATTGAAATTCTTGTTGTTTGGCAATTCTGTTCCCTTTTTATTTCAGTCCAAAATAAAAAAAAATACAATCATTACAAATCCTTGTTTATCCTTTCTGTGACCTGCATCATCTTATTATGTAGAGGAAGACATATTGACATCTGTGTTTTCATCTAGTTTACTGTATTCTGTGTTTCTGTGGAATATTATTTTGGATGCCTAAAAAACTAAAAGCTTATTTAGAGACTCACATTAAATGAAAATCCTTGCATAGAATACGTTTCCAAAGTACTAGCCGAACAACCGGAGGATGGAAGAGGCAGTCCGTTTCGGGTCTGTGTATAAGGTGGCACATTAACACCACCGATAAAGCCAGATCTATTGGCATAGGAGTACAGAAAGAAGGGAGATGGGACGTGAGGTGGCACACACAACCTTTGGGTGCTGTTTGACTTTTGCCCCACCCACTGACCGTCCATGACCATTCCCAGCAACTATTCACCCCTCTCCACCCAAAACACACCTAGAATGTGGGCAAGCTCTCTCTCTCAGTTAGTAACGTCAATCTATGGGATTGTAAGGTGCTGCCATTGTTATCAATATGCATCCTTCTGAAAGGTAATGCTTTAATTGCAACATTACATCATATTCTATTGTAATAAAAATGTCTCAACCATGTGTGCCTTCAGCTACTTAATTTATAAGTAATATGTGTGACCTTTTCCCTGCACCGATTTCCTGTTCAAGCAGGCATTGGCAAAGTAAACGGTTTCGTAGGAATTAGGCATCTGACAGTCACTGCCATCACAGGAACTCGCACCATTTCCAAGCTGTTGTCATCTTATTGCCAGGTAGTTCCATATTGCCATTGCCTGGTAAATCTCACGTCTACACAAAAGTTACAACTGTTTTGTCTATGCTAGTTAAATATGTACCTTATTTAAATGTGTATATGGGCGTGCAAGAGCAGAATGACAAATACATCTGATACTGTCATGCAATAATGTTGCTACACAATGGGCCTGATTCACATTCAAATGCATTTGCGGCAGACTAAAAGTGCAAATTGGGATTGGTGCACATGGCACCTGATGCCCAAAACCAGGCAAAAGTCCATTCGCGAACAGAACAAATGAAACAAGGACTGGCTGCAAAACAAAGGGTGAGAGCGGGTGTACCTCAAGACGAAATGCAAAATGGGTTTTCTGGAGCAGTGGCCTTGGGTGGGCCATTTTAATGAAGGAAACACCCACAGACGTAAATGCTATAACCCATTTCAGGCCAAAGAGTCACTTTCTCTTGCAATAATTGGCCCCTGTTCAATCCTTGCTATTAGATTTGGACCACTAGCAAATCAAAGGGAAACACTGTTACAATTGTTAACAATGTTCCAAGAAAGTGTTAACTTACCCCAGAATGTGACACTGTTCATGTAAAAACGTTGACAAACTCTGTGTTTTTATCTTTTTTCCTCCTCAAGTCTTTTTCAACTTTCAGGCATTTGTGCTTCATTTTTTGTGTGAATTAGGTACATTTCTTTTTGTAAAGTGCTTTACGCGCATATTTCGGTACAGCATGTGTGATTCTTTGTGAATCGCCATGCATGCACAGTTTGTAAGTGGCTGCAGGCAGAGGTAGATGTGTTGCAAAAAAAACAATGAAATTGTGACGCCAGCAGGAGTTTGGTGGGAGGTGGGGTACAGAAACACTTATTAAAGTGGTGGTGAAACTGGATGAACAGACAAGACTTGTGTGGAAATGTATGTTTTTAAAATTGCTCTCGCCAAAATGTACAATATCTGCCATCAGTCCCTTCAACCCAGTCAAAGAAACTTGACAGCCACAAGTAACAAGTTCTTGCACATTGTTTCACTGCTTATCAGCCCTGCAGGAGTACAAGTCAAGTGATTACCTCTAAAGAGTCAATCATATAAAAGGGAGAGATATGTTTTAATTATTCAAAGTAGACTTCTGGAGCTATGAAAAAGTTGTGAATGTATTACCGGTAAAAAATAAGAATAGTGGAACTCAGTTCACCATAGTACCCACTCACTTCGTTGACTGTAGATTTCTTCGAATACCATTTCCGCTAATGAGATTTCACTGAATGTATTTCACCGAAAATGGTAGGTGAAATGGTATATGTGTAATGCAAAATAGGTGGGGTGTTGGGTAAAGGTATAAGTTAGGGTAGGGAGGGATGGGGGGGCTGCAGGGGATCTCCCCCTCATAATAAAAAAAGTAGAAAAAGTTAAAAGATTTCGTTTTTCTGTGAAATGGATTCAGTGAAATCTCCATTAGGTGAAATATTTTTGAAGAAATCATATACATCCCTGACTTCGACCTCTGGCCGCAGATGGAATTTGCAACTACTGTGCTTTGCATCCCCCAAATGGAATTCTAAGTGTATTATTCACAATACCTTTGGATGCAATACAGCAACCTATGGGACAGCACAAGGCAATATACTATACCAAAAAGCAAACATTACTGTATAAGAAAACTGTTCATCCTCACAGGACAGACAAAACACACAGCCCACGGGGAGCAAGAAACAGCAAAGTGGGACGCCTATATGTTCCAGACATGTGTCCTCCTGATGTCAGTCCTTGCCTTAATTTGAAATCTGATCAAAATATTTGTGGCTATTGGACAACATGTTGATGTGGTTGTGATGATAACATCTCTTGTTGAGCAGATGTCATTGATAGCTGTAATTGATCTATTAACCACAATGATAGTTGTAAAGTAAATGTTAAACTCATTACTGCTCTGGAGATGAAGCAACCAACCAGATGTGTTGAAATGTCAGAATCAAACAGCAAATAAAGCCCTGTTTATCCACAGATGAAAAATAAAAAAAAACACATCTTCCATTATTATGTCAGAAACAAGTTCATGGTTGGGCCGTGTTGAAAACAATTGTATGTGGGTAAGCTCAGCTAACATTTCAACTGCATTTGATGAATGCACGTTCTTGCTGGGACAGCTTACTGAAATACGAATCTGTTTTTGGCTGAATGCCTTTCACCTGGGAAAGCCTTCAAAATACATAGCAGGTAATGGTTGAAACATGCCTTTACCAAGTTTGGCATTCTCCTAAATCCTTCAAATTGATGCAGGAGGTCACTCTTTTTTTTATCTGCAAAAAATGATTATATTTGTGTTTGAGGTGATTTTGGGAGTGGATGGTTGCAAATAGTTGGAAAATACATGTGGGTTTATCTGATTGGCAATATCGAGGGATGGCATGAAAATACTATACAAAATGACAAACTTAATTTGCCAGTTGCAAACTCCATTGCAGAGAACCTGTTACTTTCATGGCAAAGTCGCATTCCAATACTGGTGTGGGGATGCCAACTATGCAAAAAAACCACCAACCAGTCAGGAAATATAGAGACCACATTTTATAAAAACGGTTTCACTCTGGTAATTTGAAAAAGCATATTTGGTTAAAAGAACTAGCATTCAACTGCAGTACTTGTCATCAACAGTTTAAATACACCTAACATACATCAGTTGCCCCAATGCAAGACCCTTTGTCTCGTTGAGTGACCTCTACTTGCTTTATTTATTTTTCCCCATGGCGGGCATGCCTAATGTGGTGAATCGCAATGGCGCGATCCACACAGGAGCCTTACCCAGGACTGCCTGGAGGCAGTAGTGATGTTACCCGCTGGAGCACAATGGCGGTAGCAGTGACGCAGCTCACGAAGCGTGGAGGTACAGATCAGCATCCACCCCTTGGCATGCCCGTGCTGAAAAATCGGGAGTCAGGATGGCAGTGTGCTCTGGTCTGAATGATGGAAGTCGATGAGAGAAGATGGGGGAGAGACACTGCAGGACCTCAGAGGAAAGACCCTAATCTTTTCCTTCAACAGTGCCAGGAAATGTCCTGGATGTTTGGAATGCCATAGAACCTATGGCAGGACCCGGGTTCAAATCCACATAGAGAAACTTGGTGAAATGTAAGAGGTACTTAAATTAATAATCCACCACGGCTCAGGAGCGCTACCCTGAGAATACTGCATGCCCTGAAGTAACTGGCGTGCACTGGGCAGAATATAACGACAATCTAAACCCTGGTGGGCTTTTGATCAATGATGTGCTTTACACTGATAAGCAACATTATTCCGATCTAAAATACCTAGATGCAAGTTATCTAGCATCACAGTACAGCCTCTTAAAACTGGCCGCTATGATGCTGATGTCTAAGGCAGTCTGCCCGCCTCCAACAGCATCCGGTTGGATGGACGTTGATTTTATTACTCCGGATCCAGGGAGCTGTCAGGCGACAACAGCCTCCTACAAAGCCCCACTGCTAAGGCCATTGCTGATGTCTCCTGTCTGGCCCTCTCAGGCCATGCAAGGCCTCCCCCAATGACAGTGCAAAAGGTTTGTGATTATCTGACCTTCTGGTACTAAAATCACTACTGCCATGTCTACCGAACTCCCAGAGCACTCAGCTGTCCCACTATCTGCCTTCCTTCCATTGTGTGCCTCCCCTACATGCCCTTACATTGCCTCTATGCCTGCTAAAGCACCAGGCACTGCCACCCAGGCCATAAATGCCACGATTAGCCTATCAATACCTTGCCTAGGGATCGAGAGACGTGTCCGCCTCTCTACACGCACCATCCAACCTCCGCTTCTAAGACCAATGCCCAAGCCATTAAGAAACCAGCATTTGCAAACACATAGGGCCTCATTACGACCCAGGCGCTAATGGGTTAACAGCGCCGTAAAAGGCTGCGGCGCCGTTAACCTATTAGCGCCTAATTACGAGGTCCCTTTGCGGGACTCGACCTTAACGGCTGGTGTAGACCAGCCGTTAAAGTAGGGACCCTCAAAGGGACCTTGGTGCTAATTACGGTGCCGCAATTTGCGGCACCGTACTTAGCGCCTTCCCAATTCCCATTGAGCCCTATGGGGCAAAAATGGGAATGGGGAAGGGCCATGGAGGAAGGGGGAATTACTGCCATGCCAACCTTGTAATTGGGTGGTAATTCCCCCTTTCTCCATGGTGGAGTCGGTAACTTACCGGCATGGACCATGGTGCTAATAGCACCATGGTCTTCCGCCAGGGTCGTAATGAGGCCCATACAATCAAAGGCCCTGCGTTCCCTGCCCTTCAGGCTGACCCTTCATCTGACTCTCCAGGCCTTAATGGAGCTTATTCCTTATCCAAGTCGGATCTTTGCACGTCCTCTACGAACATCAAAGCGAGTGTTTCAATAGCAACTGACACTACTGCACCTTACAAGGCAGCGTCACCATTCTTGCCTTCCACCAAGAAACCTGCACTACCATGTGACTCATCATTAACATGTGGTGCTGAATCACCCAACAGCACTAAACTAATTCTTAGTGTTACCTCCATGGCACGCACCCTGCCTATTCTATGTAACCCTACCAGCGCTACTAAGAGCACTGTCGCCAGCCATGACACAAGCACTGCCACCCCATCAGATCAATCACTAAACTATGCAGACATGCTACAATTATGTGCTTGCCCTAACTGTCCTACTGGCCCCTCCCTTAGTAACCTGAAGAGCCGAACCACTAATGCCCAATATAACAGATGCCTTTCATGCACCATCAACCCCACAACTTCAACCTTAAATAGAACCTTAGTCAATGCCACGTCCATCCTTGCCCACCCACTGGACATTTCTGACCTCATCACCTTGAACAATCTTGACATGCTAGCCACCTCTGAAACATTGTTACATGCTGCACCAGGTCCAGCCCTATCCTTATCCATCCCTTCTAAACACATAATCTATCGGAAAGACAGAACTAATGCAAGGGGGGCGGGGTAGTTGCCCTTATAGCCAGAGACACAGTTTCAAATGCAGATATTGAGAATTATGATATCCCTACAGGAGAACATCTAACTGTTAAACTAACTCTCTCTCACACCATAACAGTAGCTCCACTGGGTCTACAGGGCACCAGGATCACCAACTTCCTTCAAAGACGATATCACTTAACTCCTTTCCGCAAATTCTAAACCATCATCTAAGACCATTATTTTTGGTGACCTTAACTTGAGCATTAAAGATGACACGGACACCAATGCCCTCTCCCTAGCCAGTTCCATTAAAGCACTTGGCTTTATGCAACATATCTTCAGCCCTACCCATGGCAAAGACCGCATCTAGAATCAGATCACAACATCATCTCTTTCGACATACCATTGTGTAATCTCACAGAAACATTGGCTATGGCGCTGACCCCCACACAAACAAGGAACTCCCGGAACATATCCCCGACCCATATCCTGCCTCTGCTGAAAGAGATCACCATCCCTCAAACTCCTTCTGATGACCCTGCCATGCTGGTAGAGAATTACAATCAATCCTTAACACGGGCCATCAACAATGTGGCCCCCCTGACACAACGTAAGCCAAACCTATCGCACATCTGAACTCCTCGTTCACTCCCGATCTCAATGCTCTTCGGGGAAAAAAACTTGAGGCTACAACGAATTGGAGAAACAAACCTTCAGAATCTGATGAAGCCCTAATCGCCTCCCTTGCAAAGACATACAAACAGTCGATAAATCAATCGAAAAGTTTGACTTTCAATACAAGAATAGCTCATTCAAACTCCAGCTCCTGGGAGCTTTTTACTATACTAAGAGAGCTAGAATCACCTGTACCCCCAGCAACTATCTGTATTTAAGACAGTACGTTGTACTAACATACTAACATACAAAATGCCCTGCTTAATAAAATTGCCTTGCTCCAGAAGAAAATACTGTTGAAGAAGAATACATTGAATAGCTGCTACCCTACTTACCCTGCCTCTGAGCCCCTAGCCTCCCCGCAAAATGTAAGTTTATTGAACGTTAAACTGGTTTCAAACTTAAACCTTCCTGATGCTAATGTGATGTCTGCCCTTCCTCAGTCATTAAGAACTGTGCCGAAGCGCTCGCAGCCTTCATCTCCTCCCTTATTAATCGACATTCACATCTGGCGTAATACTAATGAAGGAAGCCTGGATCGTGCCATTGTTAAAATAACCTAACCTGGACCCGGCCATGCCCACAAACTATCACCCTATCAGTACTGTCCCCTTCCTTCACAAAGTTTTGGACCGTGCGGCATACCTCCAGATCAGTCACACCTTGAACCTAACAACCTCCTTGCCCTGCGCCATTCTGGGTTTCACCTAGGCCATTGCACAGAAATGGCACTACTTGACCTGAAAAATCAACTTGATGAATTCACAGATTAGGGCAAGGCAGCAGCCTTTGACCTTGTGGATCACCAAATTCTCTGCTTCACCCTGCCTCGACTCACTTCTCTATGGAAGCCATAGTATGGATCACCTCTTTTCTGACTAACAGATCCCTGAGAGTCTTCTCAGCATCTGCCTCAGCCCCTATGCCTGTGTCACTTGCGGGGTCACCCAGGGCTCCTGTGTGTCACCTACCTTGTACAACATCTTCACTAAGCCCCTCTTTGCCTTCCTAGATGACCAGGACATTTCTTACATCAACTATGCAGATGATACACAACTACTGCTGTCCATCACAGGCAACTACGCTACTGACACAGGTACTCTGCATTCAGCCTACCAAACGATCCAAACTTGGATGGCCTCCCGCATGTTATGTCTTAATGGCGATAATACTGAGATTCTCCTGGTCAGGTCCCAAACCCTACTAAACAAACTTGACAGAGCATACTTGTCCTTTGTCATTGATGACTTCACTATCCCAGTCTCAGGTGATGTCAAGACGCTAAGTGTTTATCTAGACTCCACCCTGTCATTAACGAGGCTGGTCAATGCCATTGCATCATCTGCGGCCTACACCACCAAGTTAATTAATGCCTGCAGACATTTGCTCTTTATCAATAACCGTCTTACTATTGCCCGGCGCTCATCGGTTCCGGATTGCGTTATTGCACCTCCCCGTTTGCAGGCTCTTCCTCCCAAAACATTGGCAAGATGCAAGTCATACAAAATAATGCCCTCAGGGGGGCACTGAATATACCAGGACGATAGCATTAGCGTATTATCTTCAAAACTCTCACCATCACACACAAATAACTATCAAACACTGCCCCTAAATACCTTTCAGTCAGTCAATAACTTTATTTTAGCACTGAGACAGGCACGTTTTGCAACATATACAAAAACACACAGATTACATTCAGAGTTTAATTAAACTGAAAAGAACCAAGATATCCTAAAGAACCCAATTATAAGTGATTCTTAAATTGATTCTCGCTTTAGGTCCGAGTCAAACCATTTGAACATTAATACACCATATGCTGTGTCGGTCTGGATCAGGTTTTGACTCCTCACAGTCTTTTCCCCAATGGGACAGCATTTGCTCTCAACAGTACTGGCCACTGGAATGTTCTTTTCAAAAGATGGGCACTCAGTTTTATCACACTGTTTGCTATGAGAGGCATCTCCGGTTAAAACTCAGGATGCCCTCGGCCAAGACTGCATCCCCTAAGTCAATTCTAATGGAGTCATAGGTGTTTCCCCCCTGCTGGCATATTCTGATGCAGCTAACAATTTTCTTCCTGGACACAAATAAACATCCTCTCAATAACCTAAGCCAGTGTTGACATTAATTAAGCAGTGGTTTCATGACAATTTGTGGCTCATTTGGGGTCCCTATTTAGATATATTGACTCCGCTGCCTTGGATGAATTTAACCAACTAGTTTTGGCAATAGTGGAAAATGTGTCATGCCCCAGTCTACTTGTAGTCTAATATGGTGTATTATTTTCCCTGGGTAAACTGGTTTCCTTCGTGCCAGGAATCTGCACTGATGGAAAAAAAGCAGAATGTTGGATTCCCCGGCAGGTATTGCACTCACTTTGATGTTTTTCCAGCTGTATTCCATTGGCCTTTGGGGAAGATATGGAATGAATACTTGTTTTGATCCCTTTAGGGCGTCCCCTCTCACCCTCAGTGGAACTTCCACTGTTGAGTCTGATTTCAGACAGTGACACTCAGGGGTGTTGCTAGCTCTTGAAAGGATTGGGGGCTAGGTTAATGTTGGGACTGTCGGGACTCTGGGCTAGCTAGTCTTTTGGTTGTATCCCCTGAGATTCTATCTGGGACTGCAACCAAATGATCCGGGGCTATAGCCCCCTCAGCCGCCCAATAGCAACGCCTCTGGTGACACTCCACCTTCCGCCAACTAGTCCAGTGCCGTGTTTTCCCCTTCTTGGCTGAACATTGGCTCCCCCTTGCTCACTCCTTTACCAACTATTTCAAACAAAGACAATACTAGTTTTTAAAAAATTAGCAGCAGTTCAACTAGCACTGTATAGCATTTATGCTCTTTCTCTCTATGGCGCTCTCAACAGTCTGTGTTGGAACCGCTTTGCTTCTGGCTCACATGGAAATGCTAGGCTGGGTGATCCTCTATCCAGCAAGGCGCCGCTATCTGCCCCTGTGGGCACAACCTTCGTTCACTGGGCCACAGTTCCCTTGAGGCCCGTAGAGCAGGCAGTGGCCAGTATGGGCAACAGGGCGCATTAGGGCTGTTTATCAAATGTGGTGCAAGCCCCCCTTCCTAATTGATGCAGCAGTTACAACAGTTCCAATAGTAGCTGGGGGAGGCTGGCTAAGGGGTACAACAGCAAGGGGTGCAGTAGTCTCCATTGTGGCAATAGGGGAGGAGGGTCCAACAACATGATTAATTGCTTCCCCTGGGGCCATGTTCAGCTGGACTCCTGTGATAGTTTGAGTCAGTGCATTACAAGTCCCTAAATTTTCAAAGCAGAACCTATGTCCCTTGTCATCCGCCATACGCCACGCAGGTCCAGCGTTTATTTCCAGTGGGTGTTAATGTTTTTCAGGGTTAAAAGTATTGGTGGGGGCCTCATCACTGAATATGATTTCAAGATTAGTAGGGGCCTAGATGTTGAGTGAGGTGTTTTTCCCCTCCGAGGGATACAGGGTGACTGGGGCATTAAATGCACCCAGAAACGGATGGATTTCGCTAATAAGGCAGTGGACTTCTCCCGGGGGCTTTACAGGCTGAATTATACTGTTCTCTCCGACATGCTCTCTGGGGCGTGGACCTGCAGAAGTAATTTTCTGCAGAGGATAACATGGCAAATGATGGATGGGCTATCCAGAAAGTAGGGACACTTTAAACCAAAACTTGAGACCTTAGGTGTATCAGTAAAGTGCCAGTGGTCCATGTTAATCAAAGTTGGTTAGTAATTAGAGCATTATGGTGCCCCCCTCCTCCTCCTCGGATCACACCTGGGCCAAAGCTTTGTTATACTTGCCTGTCTTTGTTTGATGGCCCCCCCAAGCTTTTAGCTCCCGTGTGGTGGATCCTCCATAGGACTGTTTCAGGTTTCGGCAAGTGTTCCTCCGGTGTAGTGCAACTTCTCCCTCCTGTGGACTGGATAAATATCCAAGAGTCTCCAGGTGTCCCTAAATATTCAATGGTCCCTCAGGTGGGAACACCCAGCAAGTGCAAACACCTGTGTCCTTAACCCCTGCAGGCTTCTCCCTCGCGGGTTCTACTGTGATTATCAAAGTTCAAAGGGGGTGGGTCACCACCAGATAGCAGCCGGCAATCAGGAAAGCAGGGCCAGGGTGCTCCCAGCAAGCACAAACACCCATGCCCTTAACTCCCACAGGCCTTTGAAAAAACTCACTAAAATACAATCATACAGACCTACCTGTGCCCCTTTCACCCACTGCCTGAGCGCTCCAAGATTCAGGCTTCAGAGAGCTGGGGGTCTGAGCTTCCCGGTTATTGTGGCTAAGAACTGGAATGCCTTACCTTTGGATCTACGTTCAGAACAATCTTACTGGGCCTTCCGTAAGCACCTTAAGACTGTACTATTTGCCCAGAATGTGACTATGGCTTGACTCGCTTCAAAAACTGATTTTATCTTTGCGTAACTTTTCTTTGGATCTGTCTTTCTATGCTTTTGCAGCTCTGTAACCAGCACCTTGATGCCATGCCTCTGGGATTAGTGTGCTTTACAAATGACAACATAAAATTAAAATAAATGAAATAAATAAAAAAAAAAACCTGACCCCCAAGGATCAAACAAATAATATTTCAAAGGAGCCCAGGATCAAACAAGAATATAAAAAGCAAATAAAGTAAATTTCCAATTGAATTAATAGAAGCCCAACTGACCAACAGAAAGAGAGCTTAAATACAGGAGTACCAGAGTGAAAATACCCTGCCAGCCAATCCTATTAGCAGGACTTTCCACCAATCAGCAGCCAAAAAGATAAGGAGGAGTCTGGCTGCAAAAGTAGAACCAGCTCATTTTGGGCTTGTCTCGGTCAGGGACAGGTTCCCTGTACTTCTCTCCAGATGATGCTGCATGAAGAGGATCTTCATCCCGAAGGAGAAGTAGTGCATGGGTGAATGAACCTGGACTACTCTGGAGCACTGCCTGCCTGGAAGCTGCCTATAGAGCCTGGAAGAAACTGATTGACCCAGGGTTAAGAAAGAGAGTACTCCTGCAGCCCACCTAAGCCAAAAGAGTGGAAGAGCTGAGCAGCCCGAGAAGCCTGAGGAGAGACACAGGAGACTAGATGACCCAGGTAGAAGAATGGGAATACCCCTGCATCCCACCTAAGCCTGAAGGGAAGATGAACTGACCTGCTTGAGAAGCATAAGAGGCTGAGTAAACTGACTAACCCTGACCCCCGAGAAGAAGAGGTCCAAAAGCAAAGATCCGCTGAAGTGGAGAGGGGCGACAGTCTGGGTACCCTGAGGACTTGTGGCACAAAGAATTAAGAGAGAAGGAAGGTAATGAAGATAGACTCATCAAGGGAGGGGAGTCAAACCGAGAGAGAGTGATGGACGACTCATCTGAAGGACAGAGATAGAGAACCAAAGCAAAGGACCCAGCTGATCCGTCGACTAAGAGGTCCTGCACCTAGAAGGCAACTATAGGTCCCAGTTTGAGTGCTTCATGTAAGCAGCCCTGTTGTTTGTCGATCCAAGGAAACCTTAAGAGAAAAACTCTTTTGAATTGTTGGACTTTTGTTATTTAGGGTAGGACTTTAAGTTGGATATTCCTGCCCTCAACTCTTTTCACCCAAGGGAAGGACTTTAAGTTTATATTCTTCATTGCACCATTTGATTTAGTTATTCTGAGAACCCACTTTCAAGATGCTGTTGATTCAGGAAATCTTTATTTTAAGTTAAAGGATTAGTTGTGACAGGCAAGTTTACTTTAGGGGTTTTAGTAATTTGGGGCAGCTTTTTACTTCATAGGTGAAGTACACCTGCAGTTTGCGTTATTCACATTCGGATGGACTTTTAAGTCACTTGCGTTTGAACATTTTGCTTTATTCTTTAAACCCTGTTTTGGTTTCACCTGCTCAATAAAGTATTTTCTTTAGGAACACCCAAAGTGTGAGACCTTTCTGTTCGCCATGTCGTCACACTCGTCACACAAAGAAGAAAGTAACTGCACCACTCCACTCTCCATGGTGTTGGACTAAATGGAAACAGTGATAACACATGTGCAAAGTTTTTGCCTGAGCCAAGTGTATGGTGAGATATGTAATGTGTTCAAATGTGTGCTACACTTCTTAAGTGCTTACTAGCCATCCGCCCAGCAGTTCACAGCAGAGAGCAACTGGGAGCCATGTGAAAAGGTGCAGGATGTGAAAAAAGGCATCAGTAAGCACTCTGCAAGAGGTTAACATCACCAGCTAAACAAACACCCTCTACCACAATTGAAAGGTACTATAAGAAAGGTAGAGGAAAAAAAGCAACCCAAACCATAACCCATATGTCAATAAAGTTGTGCAATAGGAAGCCCCCATTGTGATTATTTTTATTTTGACCAAAAGTCAAACATTAGGAGGCCGATTCATGGAATAATTAGCGCGGCGCAAGTGGGCAAAAACGTGCGAATCGCAGTGGAATAGCGAAAATCGCAGTGCAATTGCGAAAATCGCACGAAAAGCAGCGCA
This sequence comes from Ambystoma mexicanum, assembly GCF_040938575.1. Taxonomy (NCBI): domain Eukaryota; kingdom Metazoa; phylum Chordata; class Amphibia; order Caudata; family Ambystomatidae; genus Ambystoma; species Ambystoma mexicanum. Next base: position 78,485,789 of record NC_090941.1, read on the forward strand.
CGTCGATTCATGGAAGGCCGTGCGCAAGAAAACCAGCGGATGTGCGATAAAAAGTGCGCGGCGCACGTTGGCGCACAAGCCATCTAACAGCGTGCGCCAGGTCACTGCGAAAATCGCACATGCCACAGCGAAAATCGCACATAGCGCGGCGCACGCAACAAAAGTAGGCGGAACACGGGCGTAACACTCGGAATGGGGAACAACTTGCCAAAACGTGGGCGTCACGGGGGAAGTACAGGGCACAAGTGCGCGGAACGCCCACACGCTCGCCTACAACACGTATTCATGGAATAGAATAGGGGAAAAAAGCGCACGCTCAAACCAGCGCACAGGCACAAACACGACCGCCACAAGAAAGCAGGCGGTAGCGTCTCTGCGGCTGTAAGAAATGTGCGCCAAAAGGTGCGCCAACAAATCGCACCTATATACTGCCATGATGAATGTCCCATACTGTGGCCCTCCAGGAAAAAAGACGTGCAAAGGGGTACCCACAAACACGGACACCCGCTGACAAAAAATACGTGTGCGTGTATACCGGGGTGCGGGAAGTCTAACACGCGATTTCAGCAGGGTACGTGCATCACAGGGTTTCGCGTGAAGTTTCACACGCGATCGGGTCTGGGGGAGCGGGCTACGTGTATATCAGGGGTTCGCGGGAAGTTCCACACGCGAACAGCCTGGGCGCGTGTATTCCAGGGGTGCGCGGGAAGTTCCACACGCGAACAGCCTGGGCGCGTGTATTTCAGGGGTGCGCGGGAATACACGCGCGGGAAGTTCCACACGCGAACAGCCTGGGCGCGTGTATTTCAGGGGTGCGCGGGAAGTTCCACACGCGAACAGCCTGGGCGCGTGTATTCCAGGGGTGCGCGGGAAGTTCCACACGCGAACAGCCTGGGCGCGTGTATTTCAGGGGTGCGGGGGAAGTTCCACACGCGAACAGCCTGGGCGCGTGTATTTCAGGGGTGCGCGGGAAGTTCCACACGCGAACAGCCTGGGCGCGTGTATTTCAGGGGTGCGGGGGAAGTTCCACACGCGAACAGCCTGGGCGCGTGTATTTCAGGGGTGCGGGGGAAGTTCCACACACGAACAGCCTGGGCTCGTGTATTTCAGGGGTGCACGGGAAGTTCCACACGCGAACAGCCTGGGCGCGTGTATTTCAGGGGTGCGCTGGGCGCGTGTATTTCAGGGGTGCGCGGGAAGTTCCACACGCGAAAAGCCTGGGCGCCTGTATTCCAGGGGTGCGCGGGAAGTTCCACACGCGAATAGCCTGGGCGCGTGTATTTCAGGGGTGCGCGGAAAGTTCCACACGCGAATAGCCTGGGCGCGTGTATTTCAGGGGTGCGCGGGAAGTTCCACACGCGAATAGCCTGGGCGCGTGTATTTCAGGGGTGCGCGGAAAGTTCCACACGCGAATAGCCTGGGCGCGTGTATTTCAGGGGTGCGCGGGAAGTTCCACACGCGAACAGCCTGGGCGCGTGTATTTCAGGGGTGCGCGGGAAGTTCCACACGCGAACAGCCTGGGCGCGTGTATTTCAGGGGTGCGCGTGATGTTCCACATGTGATTTGACAGTGTGGGTCCTCCCAGGTGTACCCTGTACACCCTCCACGGCCCCTGCAGGCAGCCCACACCACAGGGGACTACCCTGCATCCCTGGTCATGTCCCGCAGGCAGCCCACCCACCATGGGCATGCCCCCCAGCAAAGGCACATGTCTCCTTGAACTAATGAACACCAACTCATGTCCCCTTGCACCCCCACCCCCCAGCACTGTGGGGCACCTGCCAGCAGGCCCCCACCCATGTCCAACTCATGTCCCCCACCCCCCCCACCCCCCAGCACTGTGGGGCACCTGCCAGCAGGCCCCCACCCATGTCCAACTCATGTCTCCCACCCCCCCCACACCCCAGCACTGTGGGGCACCTGCCAGCAGGCCCCCACCCATGTCCAACTCATGTCTCCCACCACCCCCACCCCCCAGCACTGTGGGGCACCTGCCAGCAGGCCCCCACCCATGTCCAACTCATGTCTCCCACCACCCCCACACCCCAGCACTGTGGGGCACCTGCCAGCAGGCCCCCACCCATGTCCAACTCATGTCTCCCACCACCCCCACCCCCCAGCCACCAGGGTCACCCTCCACCAGGCCCCCACTCATGTCTACCACCACCCCCACCCCCCAGCCACCAGGGTCACCCTCCACCAGGCCCCCACTCATGTCTCCAACCACCCCCACCCCCCAGCACTGTGGGGCACCTGCCAGCAGGCCCCCACCCATGTCCAACTCATGTCTCCCACCACCCCCACACCCCAGCACTGTGGGGCACCTGCCAGCAGGCCCCCACCCATGTCCAACTCATGTCTCCCACCACCCCCACCCCCCAGCCACCAGGGTCACCCTCCACCAGGCCCCCACTCATGTCTACCACCACCCCCACCCCCCAGCCACCAGGGTCACCCTCCACCAGGCCCCCACTCATGTCTCCCACCACCCCCACCCCCCAGCACTGTGGGGCACCTGCCAGCAGGCCCCCACCCATGTCCAACTCATGTCTCCCACCACCCCCACACCCCAGCACTGTGGGGCACCTGCCAGCAGGCCCCCACCCATGTCCAACTCATGTCTCCCACCACCCCCACCCCCCAGCCACCAGGGTCACCCTCCACCAGGCCCCCACTCATGTCTACCACCACCCCCACCCCCCAGCCACCAGGGTCACCCTCCACCAGGCCCCCACTCATGTCTCCCACCACCCCCACCCCCCAGCACTGTGGGGCACCTGCCAGCAGGCCCCCACCCATGTCCAACTCATGTCTCCCACCACCCCCACACCCCAGCACTGTGGGGCACCTGCCAGCAGGCCCCCACCCATGTCCAACTCATGTCTCCCACCACCCCCACCCCCCAGCCACCAGGGTCACCCTCCACCAGGCCCCCACTCATGTCTCCCACCACCCCCACCCCCCAGCACTGTGTGGGACCTGCCAGCAGGCCCCCACCCATGTCCAATCCATGCCCCCCTGCACCTGGGTCCCAACATTCCCCAATCATGTCCGTAATGCCCATCCTCCCCTGCCAAAAGGCCCAACCAACTATCACACCCACCCACATATCAAAGGCAATTACATGTTACACCCCCAATGTAAATAATGCAATTTAACACATGTCTGTCACACACAATGGCTGCAAGTGAATGACAAAACACCCAACATGACATGCCTGAAAGCAATGAGATGATACGACACATTGAAGATTAAAAAAATAATATGTATTGAACAGCAAATAAGAAAAAACACAAAGCAAATCAAACAAAACAAGATGAATGTCCAAGAAAAAAATCTGAAAAATTAAAATAAGCCAATTAAGAAGATCATCCTGGGTCCATGAGCCCTACCAAATTAAACCTAACTGACTACTAACTAAAAAGTGAACTATATACAAAAAAGTGGTGCATTGTCCAATCGCAACCAAAAAAAAATCAAAAAAACAAAGGAAACCTAACCCTAACTATACAACTATATACAAAGGCAGCGGGCTATTCGGACGGCTCACTGGTTGTTGTCATGGGCCAGGGCATCATCGAACTCCTGGTCAATGGCTTGGAGGCGGGCATGTTCCCTGGCCCCGAGGTCCCGCAGGGATAACGCAGTGTCCAGCTCAAACTCCCTGCGAAGACCCTCGAGGCACTCAGCCCGCCTCAGCGCCCTCCGCATGGAGTCCTCTGCCCTGACCATCGTGAGCCGTTCCTCCTCTGCCCGCTGCCGCTCCGCACCTATCCGCTGGCACAACCTCTCCCACACGGAAGCCACTCCCATTCCAGGGTTCTCCTGCCCTCCGGCCGATGCCTGCACCCCTGATGTTGATGGCCCCGAGCCATGATGCCTCCCACGTTGAGCCTGCTGCTGCCTCCGACGCAACTGCCTGTGCCAGCACGACGGCATCCAGGCTGATGGAAACCACCGACGCCGTCGTGCACGTGCCCTGCCCGATGATGCCGTCACATCCTCCATCTGCTGGGGTCCAGTTGCTCTGGTGTCCACCCCTGCTGGATCTCTGACTCCCGACTGTGGCAGGGATGGGATCCCCACCGAGCTGGCTGCATTGGTCGGGGCAGGTCCACAGGGGGCCCTGGTGGCATCTGGGCTGGAAGACGGCAAGGAGAACGACTGGTGGATAGCCTGCACAGAGGAGGAGAGGGCCGCCACATTGGCCAACACATGCAGGAAACCCCCGAACATGGCCGATCCCAATTGGGCCACGTCGGCACGGTGCACTTCGTGATGACGTGCGTGCTCCTCCCGGGAAGCACGCACGGCATCACGAATCACAGCCGTGCGCATCGCGACCCCAATCAGGACCTTCTCCGCACGGCCAGGGGTTCCCACGTCCGCAGGTGGAGGGGAGTCAGGTGACATGGACATCCCCTCTACCTGCGGACAGGCCTGGGACGGGGCATCCCTGCTGGTGCATGGTGGTGCACTCACAGGGTCAGGGACAGCGACATGCACAGGCCCCTCCACGGTGACCTGTGCTGCCTCCTGCCCCTGGCCCTGGACTGCACCACTTGCACCAGCAGGGATGCCCCCACCAGGCCCCATGTGTGCCCCAGTGGCGGCCTCCTCCTCCTCTGTGCAAACCACCAACCTGGATGGCTCCTCACCATCTCCCACCGTAGCAGGCCCCTGTGGGGGCTCACCCACCCCTTCCGCTGCAGCCGTGGGGGCATCCCCGCCGCCTTGCTCCACAGCGCCGTCTCCGCCCTCTTCTTCACTAGCCGCTGCGTAGAGGGAGACAAAGAACACAAGCATCAGGGCACTGTACAATGGTCCCCTAGACAGGAAGCAATAGCAGATGAGCACCACTGTCAAAGTACACTTCCATCATGTCCCTCCACAACACATGGGTCAGTCCAGGCAAAACACACACAGTAACAGGCATGGTGCATGCCATGGACATTTCCATGCATGTCCAATGGACTCTTGAAACATTCAATGATATGTAACTCACATGCATCATGCCTCATGCCCATCACATGCACACACTTCACCTCAGTCACATCCATCTGGCCCCAAACACACCAAACACAGCGGTTACAAGGGTAATTTGGCTGCTTTACTGAATCTCTGCATTGTCACACACATGTGTCATGCATCCATGGCATGCACAAGTCACAGACACGCAGGTCAGGCACACAGACATGGCTACCATATATGTACCTGGCATCAGCACCCATCCCTCACCCCCACCCATGTCCAGGTACAGAGACTGGCATGCTCTCATGTTCAAAATCTGAATAGGGCTCCCCATGCGGCATTTCAACACATGCAACAACCATGTGCATCACACATCACTGGGCGCACATGCATTACCATGATGTCCCTGCACACATACATGCATACATGGCCTATGGCACACATACAGGCAAGTATCATAGAACCAGCACACCGCAACATGCCCTGTCTCACACAGTAATGCATGGAAACTTACCGCTCAACTCCAGACGGGCCTCCCTCTCAAGGATCTGGGCGTGGAGCGCTGGGCGTACGCGTTCCAGGACCCTCATCTGGATGGAACTCATGCGGCCCCGGCCCCCCTCCACGAGGCGCCGGGCCTTCACAAGGGTCCTGGACCTCAAGTCCTCCCAGCACTTCTTGATCTTCAGGACGTCGCGGGTTGCCACCCCCTCCGCATTGATGGCAACCACACAGTCGGCCCAGATCCTCTGCCGTCCTTCCTTGCTGGCGCGGGACGATCCAAAGAGGGCATCATACTGCCCCAGGACATGCTCCACCAGGACACCAACTTCGGTGACAGTGAAGCTGGTGCCCCTCTGGCCTGGGGTTGCCACTGGTGCCAGATGTGGAAGTGCCCGACATGGCAACCCCAGAGGCAGGTGTGGGTGGGCAACTGGGTCCTGGGGCTGGGCTGTGGAGCGATGTAATACCAGTCGGGAGTCTTCAGTTCCAGCAGGGGTGGACACAGCAACTGGACCCCTGCAGATGGCTGATGTGCAGGCACCAAATGGCAGGGCACGGTGGCAGCAGGCAGGCAGGCAGGCAGGCAGCAGCAGATGGCACGTGGGAGGCTGCTCGGGGCACTGGGGGGCAGTAACTCGGCCTTCTGGGCAGGAGCGTGGGCTTCTGTGTGTTTTCGCGTGGCCAGCTTGATACGGAGTGATTTGGCACGTGAAAATCCTGCACGTCAGCGTGAAATCCGAGGAAAGGCCCTTAGCGCGTAAGCGCGTCAGCACGCATACGCGATTCTATTGGACCAGAGTCCCTCAGCGCGTAAGCGCGTCTGTGACGTGACCCGCACGGGTGTTCCCCACTCAGCACGTGATGACGGGGCACACGTGGAGATACTGCACGTCAGAGTGTCATCGCGTGTAATTGGACAAAAGTGCGCGTACACGCGATTGGCCTATGTACGTGTATTTAATGGGTGCGCGGCCACTTACACACGCAAGTACGTCAGCGAACCTGTATCACGTGGTGCGTGTGAATTTCCGCACGCTATTGGACTGGGAACTGGATTCCAGGGGTGCGCGGGTCACACGCTGTATCCCGTGGTGCGTGTGAATTTCCACACGCTATTGGACTGGGAACTGGATTCCAGGGGTGCGCGGGTCACACGCTGTATCCCGTGGTGCGTGTGAATTTCCACACGCTATTGGACTGGGAACTGGATTCCAGGGGTGCGCGGGTCACACGCTGTATCCCGTGGTGCGTGTGAATTTCCACACGCTATTGGACTGGGAACTGGATTCCAGGGTTGCGCGGGTCACACGCTGTATCCCGTGGTGCGTGTGAATTTCCACACGCTATTGGACTGGGAACTGGATTCCAGGGGTGCGCGGGTCACACGCTGTATCCCGTGGTGCGTGTGAATTTCCACACGCTATTGGACTGGGAACTGGATTCCAGGGGTGCGCGGGTCACACGCTGTATCCCGTGGTGCGTGTGAATTTCCACACGCTATTGGACTGGGAACTGGATTCCAGGGGTGCGCGGGTCACACGCTGTATCCCGTGGTGCGTGTGAATTTCCACACGCTATTGGACTGGGAACTGGATTCCAGGGGTGCGCGGGTCACACGCTCGCCTAGAACACGCGCTAAGCATAAATTGCGGACTTTAACAATAACAAGCTCAGACGCCCTGATGAACATACCGTTCCTAGCAGCAGTGGCAGTGGGCTACCAAAGGAGGAGGAGGAGGATAGTCAGGGCCAGAATATTCACACCCAGAACCAGCCTTTTCGGGATGCCTGATGACCAGGTGTATGGGAGGTACAGGTTTCCACCACACATCATACTGGACCTGGTGAGTGAGTGGGAGGATGACCTCACATCACCCACCCTGTGCTCCCAAGCACTCAGCCCCCTGGAGAAGGTCCTCAATGTACTGCACTTCTTAGCCACTGGATCATTTCAGCGGACAAGTGCCATAGTGGGTGGGGTGTCACAGGCCACCCAGTCACGCTGCCTACACCAGGTCTTGAACATCATGACTGCACGCCCATCAGTCCGCAGGCACATATACCTGCCCAGAACACCTGCAGAAAGGCATGCTGCCGCCCTGGATTTTTACGGTGTGGCACGATTCCCCAAAGTGCTAGGTGCCATCGACTGCACCCATGTGGCTCTACGTCCCCCCAGGGCATCTGAGCACATCTATAGGAACCGCAAGCACTGGCATTCCATCAACGTGCAGGTAGCATGTAATGCCAAGGGAATCATCACCTCAGTATATGCCAACTATCCCGGCTCCACCCACGACAGCTTCATTTACCGAATGTCCACCCTAAGCCGGGACCTAGAAGCTGGGCGGCATGGCGATACATGGCTGCTTGGTGAGTATGTATGCCACTGCACATGCATGCATGTTGGATACTGAGCAAGGTCACAACCTCACCAATGATACCAATCCCCACCTCCACAGGGGACAGTGCCTACCCTCTCAGCCCCCACATGATGACGCCAATTCGGAACCCCACCACGCCACCCCAGGTAAGATTTAACACAGCCCACATTACAACCAGGGGCATAGTGGAGCGCACATTCGGAGTGCTGAAGTCACGCTTTCGCTCCCTTGACCGTTCTGGCGGGCAGCTGTTATACGCTCCCCCAGTAGTGTGCAGGATCATAGTGGCAGCATGTGTCCTGCACAACGTTGCAACACGCCGGGGCCTGGCCGTGGACATGGTGGTGGCCCCACATCCCCAACCACATGCACAGCCGCTGCGCATGGGAGGGGAAAGGGCACGGGGGGAGGCAGCCCGTACACAGCTAGTGGCTAATTACTTCACATAGAAATCACACCCCTGTGGAGTGCACACTGCCCTGGCACATTCCATCTGACAATCAATGATGACTCAACCTGACACTGATCCTGAATGTGTGGAGAATGAACCGGGAATTCCATGTCAGCCTGAGATTGTTCACCTGGAAGTGTCACAATGTGTGCATCCCTACCCACACAGACACCACCAATGCAGTTTTGTGAAGTTACACATTGAAGCAGCTAAAATGAATACCCACTTGCAAAATGCAACAAGAGGACAGTGCCATGTCAGCCAACCCAACCCCAGCACTGCCACACGACACACCGTGCCATGTCATGCTAATTGCAGGTAAACAAAGTAATCCCCACAACATGACATCACTCTCACTATGTACAGTGGCACTATTAGAAACCTGCAACACCTGAAATGCTCACAGCAATGCCGGACCAACAACATACTTGAGCACGTAGTACCATTAACATGACATCAAAAATGTTACATATTAGTAGTCTCACCACCTGGAAATGCCTGCACTCCCACCACTACCAACTGTGCAGTGTTGGCGCCATGTAGAGTTGTAGGTGCACTGCTGCCAACATGGTCCCCATCGCCAGACTAGAGGTCCTTGTGTGGACTTGAGGAAGGGACCTGCAAATTGGGAGGTAGACACAGAAGAAGAGTTACACATCAATGCAACATGCAGTGTACAACACAACAGCAATATGCACTATGAATGTATACACAGTATTGACTACAGACTGGCCACACAGCTCATGGGAGTCCAACGTCACTGTGTAATTCACTGTCACTTGGGCACACCCTTTGCAAGCCCATGGAAACGGGAAGCAGGAGGGGTGTGTGTGACTCAAACCCAAGCATCTGAACCAAATACATTACAAGCCTGCATGTGCCCAGCCACAATGCAGCGTATGCCCACAGGAACCACGGAAGCCAACACATCGAAGCCAACACATCGGAGCCAACACATCGAAGCCAACACATCGAAGCCAACAGATCGGAGCCAACAGATCGGAGCCAACAGATCGGAGCCAACAGATCGGAGCCAACAGATCGGAGCCAACAGATCGAAGCCAACAGATCGGAGCCAACAGATCGTCCCAAAAAAATTGGGAATAAAAGAAATCAAAATAAAAATAAAAATAAGAAACAATCAAAAATGGCCATTGATGGGCCCGGGGGGGTTGGGGAGGCCACCCAGGAGGTCCGAGGACAGGATGCACACCAGAACCCACCTGCGTGGATCCTGGGAAGATAAAACACCTCCATGGGCTCATGGCCCACACGGCTACCCTATTGTGGGAGTATCACTGCTGTCGCTATTATCACCCTGTGCAGCTGCATCCGGAGGTGGTTGCACTATGGGAGGCAGCCCACGCAAGGCCCTAGTCTGCTCCTCCATGGCTGCAAGCATGCGGGTGTGGTAGGTCTGGTTCTGGAGGATGAGTGTGCGGAGGTCCCCATGCAACAACTCACGGGATGCCCGGACCTCCGCCCTCGTTGCCTGCATCTCAGCTGAGAGCGTACGGGTGAGACGCTCCAGCTGCTGTTCTGTCCTTTGGTGTGTTGAAGCCTCAAGCTCAACAAGAGTCGTCCTGAGGTGAAGGAGCTCCTGCCTCAGGGCTTCCCTGTGGCCCTGGGACTCAATGGAGATGGCCTCCTGCAGAGTCGCCAGTGCAGCCCGCCTGTCCCTGTTGGACCCCAACATGTCCTCCCTGTGTGACTGGCAGATGGAGTCGGTTGCCTGCTCTAGTCGCTCCATCAGCCTTTCTGGGGGGACAATGGAAGTGGCCACCCTATCCATGGCCTGAGCCATCATCTCGGATGATGCAGCCTGTTGGGTAGCCATACCGTAAATGGATTGCTCCCATGCGGTATTGCCGGGTGGCGTACGGCCACCACGTCGGCGGGCACCACACCTGTCTGGGGCAAGGCGAACTGCGCCTTGCTGTGCCGGCACTGCCTGAGGCTGCAGGACTGCATTCCCCCTCTGATCTGCTGGCCCAGGAACAGGATCAGATGTCGCGGAGTGTGACCCTGCATCCGTAACCACCGAAGGCGTAGCTGCCAACACTGACATCCCCATGGAGGGTACTGACCCTGGTGCAGGTGGGTGAGACAGAACAGAATCCCTCCCTGGAACACTCACCTGCGACGGCACGTAGGTCTCATCCGAATCAACACCTGAGTACAGCTCGGGGGAGGTGCAGCCAGAGACACCCCTTGAGAGCACGACCTGCAGCACTTGTGGGTTCTCCCCCACCACCACACCACGTCCCTCACTGGTGGTTGGTCGGCCCTGGGACACCTCCTGGGTCTGCACCATCTCCACAACCCCAACAGTATCAGGTGCGTCTTCCCCTGCAAAGACATGAAAACAAAGTAATGGAAACAGGCATTAGCACCATGGCACACATTGAGGGCTGAGAAGCAAGAGAACCAGTACTTGATTGACACATGTCCCACATGACTAAAACCCTCCCATGCATGCACCCTCACTGCGTATGAAGTGCAGGCAAATGGCACACACTGATGACACCAAGATGGAAGATGAACAAATTTTCTGCATGCTGCCTGGCAGTGGCATCACACATTGGCCTGTGATTCGCAGGTGAAACACACATGCCATCACACAGATGGCATGTACCATTGCTATTGAGTGAAGATGGAGAGGAGGGCAGCACCTATTCATTCAGTCCAGTTCCCGCATGTAATAGCTTTTCTGACTCTAAAAGGTCAGATTTTTCACCTGGAGCTGCCAGTCTGAAATGGTCAAATTGCACAGGGACATGTGTGTACAAATGATATCCAGGTAACAAAGTCACTCCACTTTACCATACCCATGTCAGACATGTGACTAGTGGACAGCGACATGCCTAGTGAAAGTGGTGGAATGCAAACAAACTGACTGAATGAACAGTGAAAAATAAGCAAATATGTTGTGTCAAGGTGACACTTCAAGGGCAACTGGCGTGCAGTTGTGCTAGATGTCTACTGTTGGCAGAAGGGATACTGCTATGGCCAAATGCAGCTGCGCAGGTAGTATTGCATGAAGCACATGGCTGACCCATACGACTGAGGCGCACACACTCTCACCTGGCACCCAAACAGAAGCCCTCACACACACACCATGCACATGGATGACACACACATGCATGTGCACTCACCGGACAATGCCTCGTAATCAGCCAGATCTCCCACGCCTTGGATCTGTTCCTCCATGACGTAGGTCCCAGCGACTGACTCATGTGGAGTGAGTTCCATGTCTACTACTGGAGACCCACCTCCAGTCACTAGAGTTGCGGCATGACTTGAGGCCAGCTTACTCTTTGCCCTGCGCTTTAGGTCATTCCAGCGCTTATAGCAATCATTGGCTGTGCGCCTCACGATTCCAAGGGCACTTACGATGTCCGCAACGGTCTGCCAGTGTGCCTGGCTTTGTGCAGGTGTGGTCTTGGATCCTGCAACAATGACCATCTCGTTGTCATGTCCGGACACATACTCGACAAGTGCATTCAGTTCGTCATCCGTGAAGCTGGGCTTCCTGGACGGGCCGGACTGTGTAGCCGTGTCTACGGCATCAGCCTGTGCCGGACGAGCACTCTTCCTCTTCCGCTTGGAAGGTGGTGGTGATCCTGAGTGTCCTGCGCCGCTCTGGACACTAGGGGCAGGAGCCCTGGTGGACTCTGTATCAGGAGTGTGGGATTGCACACTCAGCATGGGAGTTGGTGCAGGCATTGGCTCTAGTGTGATGGTGTCAGGGGGAATGTCAGCAGCATGGACTAGGACCGACACTGTCCTGGCTGGGTGTGTGAGGGCTGGGGTGGATGGAGCCGCAGCTGCCCCTGCAGCCACTCCGCCCTGCCTCCTTGGTGCAGCAGATGACCTTGCTGCCCCAGATCCACGTGGCATGATGGCATCAACGTGCACCAGCGCACGTGTCGTAGCCCTGCTGACCTGGAAGTCAGCCATGGAGTCAGCCAGGTCTGGTGCCACAATGGGCTGGACCAACAAGGGCTGAGCATGGATGGTGTCAGCCACTTCAGCCTCAACGGGAGGGGGGGAGGGGAGGAGGGGGGGGGATGATGGGTGCCCTTGACTGGTCCTCCACACATGGGGGGACAGGCTCACCCTGCAAGTTACGACCACGTCCCCTACCGGATCCACCACGGCCACCACTTGTGGCTCTTCCACCTTTGCCACCCTTACGGAATCCTCGCCTCCCAGCCATGGCACTGATATTAATGTGCGTATGGGAGTGGCTGTAGACAATTGTCCTGGGCAATTGGGGGTCAAAGGGGTTGGGTACCAGATGGTAATTGTACCCTAGTGCTCTAGCACGGCTGATTGTAACCCCTGGGGAAAGATGACGGGTCACGCAACGCACAGGAGGCCCAAAAAAGGGAGATGACGTGCACGCAACCCCTCCTAGACCACGTGTGCAGAAAGAAAAACCTGCACTACGCTGTGGCACCCAGTAACACAAGAATGAACGTATGCGTGTCACACGCAGCCTAGAATGACCTCTGAAGGGGTAGGCTACACACGGGGCAAGCACAGAAGTTGGATACGTGCGTGACTCACCGTCTGCCAGGTAAAAGAGCGTGAAGAATGAGCGCGTTTGGCTGGCTAAACCCCCGCCAAAAGAAGATGTGTACGCTGTCTGAGAAGACAGGACAACAGTAGAAGGGGACACTGTTTGAGGGAACAGGCCCAGGTAAACCAGTAAAAGAGAAAAAAGAGAAAAAGCTGTCAGAGGTAACAGGGAATACGAACTGGAAACGCCGTGAAGTAAATCGCGTGTGAAACGACAAGAAGTACAGAATTCACCCACTCGCTCTCCACGAAAAGCACGTACAAGGAAATGGTGTTCTACATGTACCTTATATGCAGGCCCACACGTACAGCGTCACTTACGCGGCGTGTACGTTCACCAATCACACGCTTTGTCACTTCTGCGTGTAGATCCATTTTCACCAATCACACGCTTTGTCACTTCTGCGTGTACATCCATTTTCACCAATCACACGCTTTGACACTGGGACGTGTCACGCAACAATTTCCTGCACGTGCAGGTGACTATAGGCGCGCATATGCTGTTGACGGGTTTACGCGCTAAGGGCCTTTGCTGACGTGTGGGATTTCACTCCCTATCAGGCTGTCCACGCGTTCACACACGAGAGACCACGCTCCTGGCCAGGAGGCCAAATTACTGCCCCCCAGAGCCCTGAGCACGCTCCCACCTGCCATCTGCTGCTGCCTGACTGCCTGCTGGCCACGTGCCCCACAGTGCTGGTGGGTGGGGGTGTTGGGAGACATGGGTGGGGGCCTGGTGGAGGGTGCCCCTGCACTGGTGGGGGTGGTGGGAGACATGGGTGGGGGCTTGGTGGAGAGTGCCCCTGGTGGCGGGGGGGTGGGGGTGGTGGGAGACATGGGTGGGGGCCTGGTGGAGGCTGCCCCTGGTGGCGGGAGGGTGGGGGTGGTGGGAGACATGAGTGGGGGCCTGGTGAGGCTGCCCCTGCACTGCTGGGGGGTGGGGGTGCAGGGGGACATGAGCAGGTGTGCAGGGTAGTCCCCTGTTTTGTAGGCTGCCTGCAGGGGCCGTGGAGGGTGTACAGGGAACACCTGTGAGGACCCACCCAGCCTAATCGCGTGTGATGATTCCCACGCACCCCTGTAATACACGTACCCTGGCCAATCGCGTGTTAAACTTCCCGCATACCCCTGTAATACACGTACCCTGGCTAATCGCGTGTTAAACTTCCCGCGTACCCCTGTAATACACTTACCCTGGCTAATCGCGTGTTAAACTTCCTGCGTACCCCTGTAATACACGTACCCTGGCCAATCGCGTGTTAATCTTCCCGAATACCCCTGTAATACACGTACCCTGGCCAATCGCGTGTTAAACTTCCCGTGTACCCCTGTAATACACGTACCCTGGCTAATCGCGTGTTAAACTTCCCGCATACCCCTGTAATACACGTACCCTGGCCAATCGCGTGTTAAACTTCCCGCGTACCCCTGTAATACACGTACCCTGCCTAATCGCGTGTTAAACTTCCCGCGTACCCCTGTAATACACGTACCCTGCCCAATCGCGTGTTAAACTTCCCGCGTACCCCTGTAATACACGTACCCTGGCTAATCGCGTGTATAACTTCACGCGTACCCCTGTAATACACGTACCCTGGCCAATCGCGTGTTAAACTTCCCGCGTACCCCTGTAATACACGTACCCTGGCCAATCGCGTGTTAAACTTCCCGCGTACCCCTGTAATACACGTACCCTGGCTAATCGCGTGTTAAACTTCCCGCGTACCCCTGTAATACACTTACCCTGGCTAATCGCGTGTTAAACTTCCCGCGTACCCCTGTAATACACGTACCCTGGCCAATCGCGTGTTAAACTTCCCGAATACCCCTGTAATACACGTACCCTGGCCAATCGCGTGTTAAACTTCCCGCGTACCCCTGTAATACACGTACCCTGGCCAATCGCGTGTTAAACTTCCCGCGTACCCCTGTAATACACGTACCCTGGCTAATCGCGTGTATAACTTCACGCGTACCCCTGATATGCACGTTACCCGCTTTGCGTTCCTTGTTTGGCAGCCCTGTAAACTGGTCCAGGGTTAGCGCAGCCCTTTGCGATGATTTAGCGATTTTGATGGCTTTTCCTTGCGCGAGGGCGTTCTTGGGGGCGTTACTGGCGCTGCTGCAGGGTCGCTGCGATACTCTGCGCCACGGCTGGTTTGGGAGCATGAAATCCATGAATACGCTGTGCGCGGAAATCAGTTTTAGCGCACGTGCCTGGCGCAGTCAATCGCACGCGGACACTCTGCGCCAGCCGCTTGCGACACTTTTCAGCGAAATTCTATGAATTACCCTGTAGATTGATTGTCATACAATTCCAAACCTTTGCTATTTAATAGCTTGAGAGATCTTTTGAAACCAGCCTGAGTGTCTCATTATGTGGAGAGACTATCTGAAGCCACCAGGCTAGTACACAGAACCCCTTGGCCAACAGAGACACAATGTTAAATGCTTATCGAAGTGTACATAAGCAACATAGAGTCCTGCAAAGGGTGATTAGTATTTGCGAACATTTTTAACTGTTATTTTAAACTGGTAAGTCTGAGGGTGGGAGTCGAACGCAGCTACGCTGGCTTCCTGTCAGTGGAGGCGAATGTTCAGACATCTTCCCATCAATGTTATGAAGATGAAGCCTCAAGAAGTATAGAGGATATTCAACAAGTCCCTGCACATTACAATTCACTTTCCTAAAAATTGACAATCACGTTTCACCTTATTACAGTATGCATGCCTTCCTGATGCTCCAAACAGAATTGAAAAAGAAATGCTCAACCATGTATGTTTCTGTTTCTATTTGCACTGTTATTAACCAACAAAAGTTGGCAGAGCGTGTTTTGCTTTTTGTATAGCAGTCTGCAACCTGTATCTCTTTTAATATTTTGTTCTAGAGCACCCATGATTCATTGCCATTGACAATGCTGCCCCACACTTATGGGGATTGCAAATCCAGAGAGCAACAATGCTTGACCACTTAAAAAAGGGACACAGATAACTTCATGCTGGGCTATGTTTTCATGGTGTCAGAGGTGCAGCACCATCTATTGGCTTTGGAAAGTGGGGGACAAATAACCTCTGAACTGTTGTGAAAGTTCCAAGCAGAGGGCAGTACTGTGCAGCAATACTCACTCTGCTACATATTTGATTAGGTAGAGAATGATGGGGTTGCACTGTTGGCTCTGACACATCTAAACAGGTGCAGCACAAGGGTCGGTGTCCCCCAAATGAGCTCTGTAATGTACAGCCTTGTAAGGGTGGAAGACCTTGAGGCAGGGCTTTGGGATGGGGCACTAGAGTGGTATGCCGCTGATTTTAAAGTTCTTTTTCTGTCTATCCACACAGTAACCAAAGTGGGTGCCACCACTGTCCAAAAGGCTGAATGTTCTGTAACTGATTTTAAAGTACAATAGCTATATAAAAACAGTTATTCCAAGCATATGAAATCCTGGCCCTTTCATGTGAGATGCCTGAATGGTGTGCTGACGGACGCACAGTCCTGTATCTCGCATGTACAATAGCTGGCCATGCCTAAGAATGACCAGACTGCTGATGTTGTTCGTGGACGCCTCAACGAGTGCTTGGACTTTGTAGGGATCTGGTTATAATCCTTCATGCAAAAAAATATGTCCAAAGAACTTAAGCGTCGTCTTGCTCAGTTCGCAATTGTCGACATTTAGAGTCAGATTGGCATCTTCCAATGTCATGCATACTCGACGCAGTGCATCGTCATGGGCTTCTTGAGTCGATCCAAACACTAGAATGTTGTCGCTGTAATTAAAACATTGTGGTATGTGCTTGATTATCTGATGTATTTCATGTTGGAAGCTTTCCGCAGCAAAAGACACCCCATAGCTGAGTCGCTCGTAGCAAAATAGACCTGGATTTGTGGAGAACGTGGTGATGTTGCGGAACTCAGTGTGTAGTTCGAGCGGATGGTAGCCCTTGTTGAGGTCTAATTTTGAAAATACCTTTTCTCCATGTAGCAGTTGCAACATGTCAGTCATTCTTGGGGACACGTGCCTCTCTCTCTCAATGGCTGTGTTGAGTACTCTCTTGTCTACGCAAATGCAAATGTTTTTCCCGTTCTCCTTTTTCGGGACTGGGACAATACGTGGCATGTTCGATAATGTCTTGGTTTAGAAGTGAATGTAATCTACTTGTCCTCTACTTGCTTTTGGAAGTTTAGCAGAATTCCTCCATAGTGTTGTGCAATAGGTTTAACGTCCGGGTTGATGTGTAATTTGGTTTGTTTTCCTTTGAGTCGGCCTAATCCTTTGAAAAGGGTTAGAAACATTTTGATCATCATGTCTTTTGGGCTAGTTGTATAGGTCGTCATGATTTGGTACATGATGCGTACCAGTCCCATCTGTATGGCAGACTTGAAAATGAGGATGCTGACGCCTAGCACCTCGCCTTTGACTACATATTTCATAATTTCTGCTGTTTTGTCCTTGTATGAGCATGTGGCTTTGAACATGCCTTTACATTGTAGGGGCGTGTTTGCGCTGTATGGGTATATGTCAATGTCAGCCGGTTTCAGCTCTCTCTTATATTTGAGGCCTTGGTATGTTTCTTCATTTACAATGTTCACAGTCGCTCCAGTGTTGATCAGGAATTCCCGGGGGCTGCCGTTCAATTGTAATAATAGTGTTAGGCTGTATTCTGTTGCAGTCTTGTTGCGTATTGCATGTACGTAGTCTCGCTTGCGGTGACCACTGGATGATGAGGAGTCGGTGGCCTTGTGGCATCTTGGTGAGGCCTCTATGTATCGCACCTTGTGCCTTGTCGAGCCTATATTTGCGTCCTCTCCTCTAACAATGATTCATGGGCATTAACAGAGTACGCTACATACAGGTTTAGAAAAACAATACTCATTCCTGGGTGACCTGAATCAGCTTAAGGAGTGACTTGAATCAGCTGAAGGAGTGTGCAAGTACATATAATTACTATACTCCAAGTCATATGCTATAGAGACAGGGTCGCCAACCCGTTGCTCGCGAGCCTCTGTTAGCTTGCCTGAAGCTTCCTAGTGGCTCTCTCACACCAGACACCAAAATGAACACACTGTTTATTTTGCTGTCTTAGGTTGTTGGGCCTCTTCCACTGCCCTTTCCCTCCACCTCTCCCTGTAAAGCAGAAGTCACAAGTGATAGGAGGGGCTGTAGCACATTAGCAGCTTGTAAACATTTATTTAGTCATTTACATGTTTTTGTGCTTTAATATGCATATGCTAACATAAATTGACAAAATGGCATGTGCAGAATGCCAGCACTAATGTGCACTTGTGCAGCAATACCAATAAGATATTAATTTAAGAATTGATAAAGTAAAATGTGCATGTTCTTTGGCTCAAAGTTCATTGATACTGCACCTTTATAATTCTATAATGATATTTAGTGCTAGGCACAGACTGTGGCACATTTCATATATGTCTTCTTTTTTAGCAGCAATGCCAGGCAATGTAACAGGATCACTTGCATTGGCCAGCTTGTGCAAAATGTCATTATTGCAATGGTCACGGGGTGAAAATGTGAAGGTTGCACTGGTAGTTTTCTGCAAATGTAATTCCAAAACACCTTTGCACCGCAGCAAATTTGCCCAGCTACAATACAATTAATGTAACTTCACCCAATGAGAGCTGTATCACCCAAACATTTGGATTTAAGCACCTGTGAAATGCGGCTGATAAAATGTGCTGGAGGCTAAGGTCCTCCATGGCAATCCAAACTATTCACACAGATAGTGACCTATTCTCCTTACAAGGTCAGTTTATTTGTCATAAACCCCTACGTCTAAGCACATTCCAGAATCTATGTAAATGCCCCATCTCACCCACACTTCCACCCTCCTGCTCATCACATTGAGCCTCATTGGAAGTGCGGCATTTTTTATAAAAACAACAGTAATGTGGCGGCCATTTTGTTACTGCGACATTGCTGCACCACCATTGTACAATTTTGGTGGTAAGATGAGGATTTACATCCAGCAAACATCTGGTAAATCATATCCCTTACTGCCAAAAATGGGCAAACATTGGGGGAATTACCGCTGGTGGAATTACTGCAGCAGAAATTAACACCACACTACCAGCACTTGTAATTCCGTGGTAAATCCACAGGTCCAAGTGGTGATAGCAATGATCAAGTTTGTTGGCAATTCAGCGGATTTACCACAGAATTACCACAAACTCTTAATGAGACCTTTGTCTGCTGTTCTACCTGTACCTCCATACTATCTGTCCATATGAAACAAGCTCCTCATGCTGTACTGTTTTTCAAGCCAGCCACACTGTCTATTGATGAAGGCCAAGGTATCCCCTACATTGCACATGCTGGATAGCCTGAAGGCCCACATGTCACAATAAGGGAGAACATTTACAAACAAAAGGAAGACATGGTAATGAAGAGGCATGGGCAAAGATGGAGAAAATGAAGGGCATACGTGTCACTAGAAAGCAGCACAAGTACATGCAAAATGGGGAAAAGGTACCAAAGGGCTCCTGGCAGTGTCTATACAAGGTGTCCATGTGCCGCGGGCTAAAGGGCAGGTTAATCAGCGTAGAATGCCTGCCATAAAAGGAGTGAATGGGAAATGGGTGGTGCTGGTGATTGTTCTCAAAAGGGGTAAATGTTGGCTGATTAGAAAGGGAAAGGGTGCATGAATCTGAACACTGTGTTAAACAAAGCTGGTGGCTAGTGATTATTCTTTCTCTGTGGTTCTTTAGATGTGTTTGGGTTTGCATTACTTTGCATGCTAACATATTTGTAGGCTTTCATTCGGAATGTGAAAAATAAAGCTGCAACCTTAATCTATTTGTATGTTGCAAGGCTCTTTGTTTCTGCTGATTCATACAGATTAATATGGACTCAAAGAACATGATTTGAGAGTTTTGTTTCAGACTATCTTTAATGAAACAAGAGTATGAATTAAGTAATTTGTTGAGAAACGTGGGCAGTGATTTGTAGGTATATATTTTGATAAGGAATTATGCAAAATAACGTAGACAATTCCTATGGAGGCCTGGTCACCAACAGTAAATAGGAGCATTTAACAACATGCTTTCAAGATGCCTTTGCACAAAAGATGTGCCACCACTGGCACTGTAAAACATATGTTGCTGATGCCCGTGCACACAATATGCCATCATTGTCATTTCATATAAGGTTTGTGA
This sequence comes from Ambystoma mexicanum, assembly GCF_040938575.1. Taxonomy (NCBI): domain Eukaryota; kingdom Metazoa; phylum Chordata; class Amphibia; order Caudata; family Ambystomatidae; genus Ambystoma; species Ambystoma mexicanum. Next base: position 78,505,851 of record NC_090941.1, read on the forward strand.
TGCTGGTGCCACTGATATGCCTAGGACAGCAGTACATAAAAGCCACTCATGACCCATTGTGCATGCATCAGACAGCATGATTCCTGCAGAGAGAGGCAGCACTCCTGTCTGTCTTTTTCAGTTTTTCTCTGGGATAAGGCCTTCTTCATAATGGGCAGATGGTTGGTAGGTCGCTGTACGTTATGAAACAAAAGCCCCTCACTACAACCATACTCTTAGTGCATAACATGTTAATATAACAATTCTTATTGTGTCTTGTCAAGTTGTTATATGATTTGTGCACATTTCAAGTCATATCTATCGAACAGAGTCTTATAATAGCTTTGTGGTTTATGCCTTTTTGCACATGAATTTGACTTATTAATGTGATAAACTGATCCCATGGCTTCCAACATGTCATTTATTTCAATCTTTTACATTATTTTGACATAAAGAACTTGTAAGGGTAGTCAGAAATTAGGATTTGGCTTACATTACCTTGGTTTAATTCTGTGAAATGGCATACGAGCATGCCACAATGTTCCAATTTGCATGAATTGGGGATGAGCTAACATAGTAGTGGATTTTATTTTTTTGACAAAGCAGAACTTTGTCTATGATGGATGATTTTGTTTTTAAACCATGATAACACATTGATTAGAGTTTTCTTTTGCTTGTGCAATCCAAAAAGAAATCATACAAAGTTTTTGACGTTCTTAATGTAATGGAGAATGCATATCTTTTCCTTTTCTGTATAAAGAGCGAACAAAACTCCCCCAAAAAACCTCAGCACGAATTCCTATCCTCATGAATATTGCCCCCCTAGTCGCTCATGCCAGTAGCTCACACCTATTGGCCCAAAACTACAAGCAGCTCTTGCTAACATAAAAGATGTAGACTCCTGCTATAGAGGCTGTGGTTATTATCACCTTTTTTGGGGGCACATTTAATTGAGTGAGCTTCTTTTGTTAGCACGTGCATATGCCTGGTTAAGAACTAAGTGTGATTCTAAAATCTGCTCTCATTAAAGTGCATTAACTACAATCACAAGGTCCACAAATGTAAAAAGGTATCAATCTGCAAAACTACCAAGATTTATAGTAGTTGTTTTGTGCCTATTTAAAATAGAATCTTTATTAGCAAATAACTCACTGGAACAAGAGATGGAGAACTCACCAATTGTAACGTTGTCAGTGGCCTCGTCAGGCCCTGTAGAAGAATGCAAACTTTTTTTCAGAACATATTTAGTATAGTTAGCATCATAGTCAATGTTTATATTTTAATTCATGGTATGAACAAAGGCATGAACATAAGCCTGCATAATGTGTATCTAAAATCATGAGCTATAAAGTGGACTTCATATCCCAATCTCAGGAATCAATATTGATCTTAACATTGTTATAGTTGTGCTTGTTCATTTATTGCTTTTTAACAATGTGAGCAATTCTGCTATGCAAGCTGAATACTCAACAGCCTTTCTTCTTTAAGGATAGAGAAGTAGACAGGATTGTCTAAAAAGTGGGGCCTGAAGCTAATGTAGTTGGGCCCACTACAGTAACATTAACATCTGGAAAATAGCCCCACTGCGCTGCTGAGTGGGAATTTACATATTTTGGTTGTGCCTTGATTGCTTAGGCCGTATCTTGTCTACGCCTCTGTTCTGTACTAGACAGCTCCTCTGAATTCTGTCAAGTTTTAAAACTGCATTGCAGCTCATCGCCTTTACATTTTTAAGGCTATGCAATGAAGGGTATCTAGGAGGTAAGTTGGAATTTCAATTTAATAGCAGTCTTTCAGGATGAAAATTGGAATTTACTAGGTGGTAAATTGGAATTTCAATTTAATAGCAATCTTTCAGGATGAAAATCCAATGGGATGCAACCTTAAGCAAGCCACTCCCTAGGTCTGTCAGCCATTGACGTGATGATTCTAGCATATTGATCAACAATAAAAGAGATACATGCACTCCAATGTGTATAATTACTCTATGGGCCTCATTACAACCCTGCCGGTCCGGTAACAACAGTGCTGGTAAGATTACCGGCACTGTTGTTACAGCACCGGCAAGTTTGCGGGTCGGGTGCCTTTCCGCCTGCCAGGTCTGACCTGGGAATGGGGAGTAACTTTTTCCGAACCCTGGCTTCAGGTACAGCCGGGGCTGTAATGCCCTGGTGATTCCCCTTTGCCAGGCACCGGAAAAAAAAATGTACTGCCATGGCTACCGCCGGAGTTGTAATGAGGCTCTATGACTCTGTCTTAGACAATCAGAATTTGCTCATTTCTGTACCATGCGTGGTAAGTAAGAAACAGCAGACTGACACTCTGCCCTGCTTTTAAGGTATTTTTATTATTACAGGTTTTAAGTCCTACCCTATCACTGGTGTGTGTAGCGCCCTATCTTAAAGAAAAGAAGTCTAAACGGTGCTAGTCAGTGTGTTACACAAAGAAAATAAAGCTTGTCATCCACAAAACATATTCTATGGTAGTTACTGTCCCTACCACTTCGAACACAAGAAAAAGCAAACAAACAACATAGGTTTCTTTCCCACCACGGGAATGGTGTCTGGGTTTTATGTGATTACAACAAATCAAAAAATATGAATGAAATATTTATGAATTTTTTTTCATTGGGGGTATGGACCCATAATCCCCCGTTTCCCCATGCTTCTAACCCCATCCGAACCCACCACCACACCTTTTAACCCCTTATCCCCATCCCGCATATGGTTCTACGTGATTTCGCCGCCTGATTTTACATCGTGGGACTTTTCATCGCCACCCTTTCATCGCCAAAATTATTATTTCTTTTTTAATTTCTTTTTTTATGGGGAGGCTGCACCCCCCCGAAACCCCCTTTTACTTAAATAAACATACCCCAACCCGCACAAACACCCCCCTAAAAAAAATTACAAAAAAATAAAATGTGGCGATGAAAGGGTCGGCGATGAAAAGTCCCACGATGTAAATACAGGCGACGAAATGCGTGTATACCCCCGCATATATTTATTTTTCGGTATTTTTTAATTAATATTTCATTCATAATTTCCTTTTCGTTATAATCACTGGATACCTCCTGACTGAAGTATGTGATCTTTTCCTAATTACAGGTGGTATTGACTTCAGGCTCAGGTCAGAGTTCCAGCGTATTCAACAAGTCTATTTTTTGTCTTTCTCTCCCTCATGGTAAGTCTCTCAAGGCCAGATTCTCAAAATCTTTTTTGGCGCACACAAAAAGTGACAGTCCAATTCACAAATGGCATCTGAATTAGTGCATCTTCATTCAGATGCCCTTTTTCCCGATTTATGAATTTGTGCACAAAAGGAGGCGCTTCAGACAATTTGAAAAGGGCATTGCAAATTCACAAATGGGATGTGCTTTTACATGCCCTGAAACAAGGGGCATCCCTCCGCGCCTTTTAAAACAGGCAATCGGGTAGGTAAAAATTATGGCAGTGTAATTTCTGACAATGCATTCATTTTGTTTTAAGTGTGACAGCCGAAGGTTAAACTGCGGCTTTCGCACTAGCATTTCCCCCCAAACGAGGATGGAAATGCTTTTTTCCCCCAATCATTTCACAGAGACAAGAACTTTAGTGCATCGTAGCGCCACTTTCCAGCCCGTCTTGGAACAGGCATGTCACCTTTTAGAATAAGCTGACATGCACATTTCTATAAATAGCAAAAATAGAAACATGGCCATTTTCTGAGGTCCTTTCTTTTGTGGTATTTTTTAGGAATCTGGCTCAAAGAGCCTCATTAGGAGTTGGGTGGTATCCCCAACGCAATGACGGTTGCCGCCACTTGGTCCAGCGGTATTAGCACCGGATCACAAGTGGCAGTGGCTGTGTAAGTCCCCATTTTCTTTGAGTCCATAAGACTCAATGGGGCATTTTCGTGGCGGTAATTGCACTGAAAATGGGCAAAAAGACGGGAAATTCACCTCTAGCTACGAGCTGGAGCTGAATCCTCCAACTTTCCCCCCAACCTGTGATTGGGCAGTGGGTAAATGCGGCAGTAAAGCTATTACCGATGCATTTTTACTGCACTGCCCAACTCCTGATGAGGCCCTCAGTGTCTTAATATCAAACTAGTTTCTTCCATACTGAAAGTTAGCAGATAATTTGTCTCAGTCTCTGGTGGATGAACCAGCCTTGTTGGTTCTGTCAATCACTACTCCATACCAGGTAGTTTTCCAGGTTTCTCAAGCTGGCTTAGAATCAGGGTTCTTGTTTCTTATCTTGGTATTCCGTTGCTCTCACCCAGTCTTGTAGCTTGCTCCCCCTAACCCCAGCCTGGGACTTTATTTCTCTTTCAACACCTTGGGGTATTGTCACACTCACCCTTCTTTGGCGTATTGTTTATGGTTCTCCACCATGGGGTTTGATTTCTTGTAGCTAGTGTCTATCTCACCCCCACCGAGGTGTATGACTGTTCTTGCCACCTTCTGTAGTATGTTCTCTGGGTCCTCATCTTAAGGTATGTCTTCTGGTTCTCCACCCTGCATTTGGTTTCTCGTGGCCTGCCATGGGCTATGCTTCCTGTGGTTTTATCCTGGTGTAGGCTCGGCATCACCCTGCACAGGCGTATTCTTTGTTCCAACTTGCCAAGGGGTTTGGTAGCATGCCCACCCTCTTTGGTGTATGGTTTCTAGCTTCCAGCCCTAAGGTTTGCTTTGCCTTTTCCATCCCATTTCTCCTGGAGTCAATGCCTACCTTGGTCACCGTTGTGGGCTTCCTCGGGCAGATGGGAAGCTTCGGCATTGGTGTCACCAGCTTTCCAGCGGCTTTCCTCCTCATTGCATGGCAAGCATTGCCGTCATTTCCTTCTGTGGGCACTCATCATTTCCGTGGCATTTGGTTCCTGGCCCACTGTCGATCTCTCAATTCAAGACACTCTGGGTGCTCCCGGCTTTCACGCCTGTCAGTGTTTCAGCCTTTTGGGGGCCTCTCGTCACTGAAGAAAATCAGGCCAGACATAGGTATGCGTCTTTCAGACACACCAACCAGGAGATATTATTCCTACCTCTGCTGCTGCACAAGTGGCTTGTCTCTCTTGCCTCAGCCTGTATTGTAGCTTTATGCAAATAGGCATATTTGTAGTCAATTCCATGTGTCTTTTCGTGTCTTTCTCCCCTTCTTCAGCTACTAGATGGTTTCTCTCAGTCTCTTGTGGATGAACCAGCCTGTGTGGTTCTGTGATTCACGTTTCCATATCAGGTAGTTGTCCTGGTTTCTCACGCCCTAATCTTTTCCGTAGCTTTTGGTTCCTGGCCCACCATCATTCTCTCAATTTGAGACACTCTGGGTGCTCCCAGCTTCCATGCATGTCGGGCCTTGGCATTCTGGAGGTTTCTCCATGCTAGAGAACACCATGCCAGGTGTCGCTTCCCACCTCTTCTGTGCCACAAGCATCTCATCTCTCTTCCCTCAGTCTACATTGTACCTTTATGTTCCAACCAACAAAGATGTGTGTACGTAGCCAATTCAACAAGTCTTTTCTTGTCTTTCTCCCCTTCTTCAGGCAGTCTTTTAGTATTTTAGTTTCAAACTAGTTTGTAAAAGGTTTTTAAAAAGTAACCAGATGGTTTCTCTCAATCTCAATTTGATGAACCAGCCTTTGTGGTTCTGTGATTCATGCATCCAAACCTAGTAGTCTTCGTGGTTTCCCTCTCCAAGGATATTGCTCCAGTCTCTCCAGTGACTGTCACCCTTCTTTGGGCACTCAGATTTCTCAGTCTTGCTTAGAAGCAGGTTTCTTGTTTCTGGGCTAGGGATTGGGTTGCTCTCACACAGTATTAGAGCTTGCTCTTTCGTTCCTGGTCTGGGGTTTAGTTTCTCTTTTAACACCTTGGTGTATCATCGCTCACACCCTTCTTTGATTATGGTTGCTGGATCCCCTCCAGGAGGCTTTGTTTCTCGTACCCCACCTGGGCTTAGAGTCTAAGAATCAGTTTTCTTGTTTCCCGTCTTGGGATTGGGTGGCTCTGACCCATCTTATAGCTTGCTCTATCCTACTCCAGCCTGGGAATTGGTTTCTCTTTCAACAGGTTGGGCTATTGTCACACTCACCCTTTTTGGCTTATTGTTTCTGGTTTGCCACCATGGTGTTTGGTTTATTCTAGCCCACTTAGGACTAGGATCTATCTCACCCTGCCTCAGTGTTTGACTGCTCTTGCTCCACTCTGCAGTATGGTCTCAGTGTCCTCGCTTTGGAGTATGTCTTTTGGTTCCACGACTTGGGTTTGGTTTCTCATGGCCTGCCATGGGCTATACCTCCGCTGGCCCCACCCTGTCATAGGCTTCTTCTCACCCTTCACTGAGGTATTCTTAGTGGCAGCTTGCCTAGGGGTTTGGAAGTTCTCCCTCTTCCTTAGTGTTTGGATTCTGACTCCCTGCTCTAAGATTTGCTTTGCCTTCCCCTCCGATGCCTACCAGAGCCACAGCATACAATGGTCTCTGTTGTCGTCTTTCTTAGGGAGGTGGGCAGCTTCAGCGTCAGTATCGTCAGCTTCTCTGTGCCTTACCACCTCACTGCCATGATAAGTGTTGGTTATGTTCCATCTCTGGACCCTTTCATTTCAGTGGCAACTGGTTCCTGGCCCAACATCGGTCTCTAGATTCAAGACACTCTGGGTGCTCCCAGTTTCATGCCTGTCAGTGTCTCAGCATTCAGGGGGCCTCTCCACACTGGAGAACACCATGCCTGGGTCAGTATGTGTCTCTTGGACACACCTCTCAGGAGGAAGTCTTCCTGCCTTTGATGCTCCACAAGCTGCTTTTCTCTCGTGCCTCAGCCTTGCCTCAGCCTGCACTATATCTTTATGTTTCAATCCACAAAGGAGAGTGTTTGCAATCAATTCAACAAATCTTTTCTTGTCTTCCACCCCCTCTTTGGGTACTCTCTTAGTGTCTTGGTTTCAAACTAGTTTCTTCTGTACTAAAAGTTACCAGACAGTTTCTCTCAGTCTCTTGTGGATGAACCAGCCTGCCTGGTTCTTTGAGTCACACGTCCGCACCAGGTAGTTTTACTGGTTTCCCACCTCCTCAACGTGGTCTTGCTGCCATCTTTGACATGACTGTCACCCTTCTTTGGGCCTTCATGTTTCTCATCCTGTCTTAGAATCAAGATTATTTTTTCTCGTCTTGGGATTGGGCTGCTCTCCCCCTGTCTCATAGCTTGCTCTTTCGTACTCCGGCCTGGGGGTTGGTTTCTCGTTCGATGTCTTGGCATATCATTGCTCATAACAATGTGTGGTTTCTGGTTTCTGGTTCCACACCATGGAGTTTGGTTTCTCTTAGCCCACCTGGCCTAGGGTCTCTTTCAACCCACCTCACTGTGTGACTGTTCTAGGCCTGCTCTGGGATATGTTCTCTAGTTCCCCACCTTGAGTTATGTCCTCTGGCTCCCTGTCTTGAGTTATGGTTTCGGCTGTACTACATTGAGGTTTACTTCCTCTAGTCCTGCCCTGGTGTATGCTCGTTCTCACCCCACTCTGGGGTATTTCTTGAGACATCATGACTTGGGGAATGGTAGCACTCACCCCTCTTTGGGGTATGGTTTATGACTCCACAGTCTGGACTTTGCTTGGCATTCCCCTCCCACGACTTCCGGTGCCACTGTATACTTTTGCGTCCTGCTCAGGCCAACTGGAAGTTTTGGGGTTAGCAGTTGTCCCGGGAGGATAGCTCAGCAACAACGTGCTCGCCTTGGAAGCAAGACGACACGAAGCAACACAGGTTCGATCCCCGGGTCTGCATACGCAACTAAGACAAAAAAACAATTATGCAACTAAAAAACAAACAAATCCTGTAACAGCGCTGCGATGCCAGCAGGCAGTGTGAGTGCTTTAAAAATGCAAAAAATAAAAATAAAATAGTCAGTTTTTCAGAGGATTTCCTCCTCTCTGTCGTAAGCATTGGGGTAATTTTCTCTCGGCTCTTCGCATTTCAATGGCCTTAGATTCTTGGCCCACCATCTGTCTCTTCACTCACGACTCTCTTGGTGCTTCTGGGGTTTCTCATCTGTCAGGGACTCTGCATTCCGTGAGCCTCTTCACGTTGGAGAACACTTTGCTATGCATCGGTCTGCATCTCTTGGACATACCTCCCAGGAGGAGGTCTTCCCTCCTCTGCTGCTACGCAGGTGTTTAGCTTCTTTTGCCTCAGTCTGCATTGTTTATATATTTTCCAACCCGCAGATGGGAGTGTTTCTTCTCCGCATTCTCCCTTCTGGACCTGACATTGCTAGAAAGTGGTCAGAAGACAAGTCAACCATTTGCATATCCCATTGTAAGTCAGCGCACCATTCAATTCCCATACCAACAAAACTGTTATCACTTTTGGATAAGGGGAGGATAACAAAAATCCCTATCTTTAGATTGTCTGCCCTCTAAGGGGGGGTCTCCTCCAGAGTGGGCTCCCATCTGCCATGTCCTCTTGTGGGTGTTGGTGATAGTGGGCCCACCTCCCTAGTGCCAAAGGGAGTGGCTCCCCATTGGGGAAAGGGGACGAGTTTCCTGGATTCGTCCCACATGCCTCCTCTTCAATGGAAATAAAAAGTCACGGGTCATACTGGTCTTGTTGTGTAGTAGGATTCAAACCTCCTTTGCATAAATTCTGGTCTGCCATGTAAGGCACTGTGATGTTGAGAAATGCTGATTTCTATGAAATGTTTTCTTTGCCTGATGACCAGCTAATGCAGATTTCAGAATGGTGATGTGACATGTTCTATTGTTTGCATCCACACTAGTAGCAGCAGTGGTAGTAGTAGTAGTAGTAGTAGTAGTAGTAGTAGTAGTAGTAGTAGTAGTAGTAGTAGTAGTAGTAGAAGAAGTAGTAGTAGTAGTAGTAGTAGTAGTAGTAGTAGTAGTAGTAGTAGTAGTAGTAGAAGCTGCTTTTTGTTTTCTATATGCCGTACTTTATTCAACATGTGTTCTTGGGTACCATCACTATTGATTTTTAAGTAATCTGTCCTGAACAAGGAATAAGATTGTGTGGGTTCTCTGTACAGAGGTGAGCTGATGCATGATCCATTTGATCGAGCACAGTTGAAAACTCTTCCACTTACAAGGTTATCTGACTATCCATCAGTATTCCAAACATGATGATCTGCAGGCCTGCCTTGTTGAAGAGTTAATGAAAGTTGAGGTGCATCTCTTATTTTGACTTGTCACCGAGATGACACCAAGAAAAAGGTAACATTTATGAGATTTTAAAGAGCGTAAGGTCTAAGCTCCAGCTATGGCTCCACTGCAGAACAGACAGACTATATGTAAACAGAAGGAGCCAAAACCGTACCCTGGCTGACGCTGCAACCCCTAGAGGAGAAAGTCTACTCCGTACTGTATGTGAGAGAATTTAAGTAACTCGGCTGCACGCACTGAAACAAGTTAACATACATGAATAACTTTAAAAAGCAGCCACAAAGGGACATTTGTGATCCAGGGCAAAACAAGTGACAAGGTGCATGCATGTTCTTGAATCACATGCACATGAGAATGATGCCCAGGTTATTGCATGATACTGTGACACTACTATTGTCCTCGCTTTAGATTACACAGGTAATACTACATGGGAGGGGCCATCCCCATGGTGGTTACTTAATTGAGTGGTCTAGACTTGTCACACACTAATACATCTACAAAGTAAAGGTTAGGCAGACAAGGGCAGTGTCACCATGAAATGAGGTCTGGGGAGGAATACTGCCGAAGCTGATAGTATTTTGGGCCTCGTTCCAAGGATAGCGGAGCAGTTCAAAAGTGGCAGTAATGCAATTACTTCTACTTTTCCTGCTCCACAAACATTTGAGTTTGGCTTTGTTGTGGAGGATTTACCTCCCGCAAAATGTGGGAGGTAAAAATGATACCTTAACGCCAAAAAATTTGCAAAATCAGCAGAATTACCACTGGCGACCTTACTGCTCGTGGTAATTCGGACCGAAATCTGCATGGAGTCCTATAGACTCCACAAAATTGGGATTTACACCACCTACCACCACTTGTAATCCTACAGTAAATGTGCAACAAATAGTGTCCAAAGAATGTAAAAAATACAGGAAGTAGATGCTGTCACTAAAAAAAGTGAGAACATACGTCAGATTATAAAAGATGCAGCTAGGCATCTATCCCCTTTCATTATCAAACTTATAAACATGTCATTCACTAGCAACTCAGACCCAAGTAATTTGAAACAATCATGGGTTCTACCACTGTTAAAAAAACAAACACTCAACCCGTCTATACCTACCAACTATAGACCTATCACCACCGTCCCGTTCTTACAAAAAATTCTTGATAGAGTGGCCTACGTACAAATTCAAGATTACCTAGAGACAAACCAACTATTAGGAATTTGTCAGTCTGGCTTTCGCCCTCAACATGGAACAGAAACGGCCCTTGTTGATATCAAAAGTCAGATCGAGGAACTCAAAGATAAAGGTAGGGCTGCCATCCTTCTTCTCCTAGACCTTTCCGCTGCCTTTGACTTGCTTGACCATAAAATCCTATGCAACCACCTGTCATCGGCAGCACATTTCTCTCACACTGCGGTCATATGGATCCAATCCTTCCTTGCTAACAGGACTATGCGCGTCTTCTCACCGCTAGCAGCAGCCGACCCAATTCCCATCACCTGTGGTGTCCCACAAGGTTCTTGTGTTTTGCCTACTTTGTATAACATATTTACAAAACCTCTATTCGACAAGCTGGACCATCTGGGTGTCACCTACACCAACTATGCCGATAACACCCACATACTCCTAACTCTATCCGGTAACTACAACTCGGACGTCACCCGGATCAACAAAGTCTTCTCCATCATTCAGGCATGGATGGCCACACATGGCCTCTTCCTGAATGATGAGAAGACTGAACTGCTCCTTGTCGGATCCCCCAACACCATCTTGAAGCTCAGCACCAGCCATACTAGGTTCATTATTGATGGAAACACTATTCCTATCACAAAAACTGTAAAAACCCTCGGCTTCTATCTAGACACCAACACTAACCTCTCCAAACAAATCAACATGACCGCCTCAGCCACTGCTTACACAGGTAAGATGATCAGGGCCTGTAGACCTCTGCTATCCTCTAACAGTTGCCTCACATTAGCAAGAGCACTTATACAGTCTAAATTGGACTACAGCAATGGCTTATATGCAGGTGCAAACAAATCGATAATCAACAAATTGCAGGTCCTTCAAAACAACGCACTCCGAGCTGCTCTTAATATTCCTAGGAGAGAACATATCTCTGCTACTAGAAAATCATGTAAATGGCTCTCCATCCAACAAAAAACTATTTGCCTCACCTACAAATCCCTAAATCACCTTGCACCGCCTTATCTAACCAATAAATTCACCTTGAAACCTGCTACCAGAATAACCAGATCCACCAACACGCTATGCCTGGTGGTGCCTAAATATACCCTAAAAAGAGCCGGCGGAACCAGTTTCCCGGTTCTAGCCGCCCAACTCTGGAATACACTTCCACTGGACATCAAATCCATCCCCACTTTTCAACCTTTCAGAACCCAGGTCATCACCTGGCTACTAAATGAATAACACCACCTCAGGTCCTTCGGGACACCTCACATACATACAAGCATTCATTAGTGAGTCTGCTTGGCGGGCCTATTTTTTGAACCTTTATGAAGATGACATGCATTCCAATCCTAACCAGCTTAGTACTTGTCTACCAATTTGGCCACTTTCTCTTTTACAATTGGCGAAGTAGCAGGGGCACTCACCACCTCTAAAAGTGGCAGAGCAACTGGGCCAGATCAAATTCCTTTAGACCATTTTAAAGATGAGAGTGGGATATGGGCCCCGTTATTGTGCAGGTACTTTAGAGATCTTCTGTTCAAAGGAGAAATTATTGAATCTTGGCGTTGGGCAGTCATAGTACTGATTTTTTAAAAAGGAGGTAAAGATAGACCAGCCAACTATCACCCTATCTCCCTCCTTGACGGTGTGGGGAAACTCTTTGCCAAATACACAACATTAAAGAAGATGTATCTATATGATGTGTTCCTCGACCTATAAATAGCCTTTGACCCTGGGTGAAGGGCTACTTTATCGCAGATGTTGTTGAACCGAAGGGCTCCTCCAGAGCTGGTGGCTGTCATCTGCTCGCTATACTCATCTAACACAGCCATTGTCAGATATGGACTGGGGGGAGAGCTGACACAGGAATTTGGGGTGGAAGTTGGTGTGAGGCAAGGGTGTGGCCTGGCCCCACTTCTGTTTAATATATACATACAAGTAATCATTGACACTTTGCTGAGTGGGTATCAGGATCCCCCTAAGCTGGAGGTGGATAAATATTTTCGTTGTTTTATGCAGATGATGCAGTTCTGTTGGCCACTTCTCCCAAGGGAATAAGACATGCTTTGAAGTTATTTGCTTCTAAATGCTTAGACTTACAACTAGTCTGAAATCTTGCAAAATGTAAAACTATGGTTTTTAGACCACCATATGTGAAACCTAGACCGATAAATCTATCAGCAGATGACTTCATGTTGGAGCAGGTCTCCCAATTTGATTGCTAAGGGGTGCGATATGAGGACTCCAGTAGCTGGGGTCCGCAGGTAGCTAAAGCAGCAGCAATATTATCTAAATACTATGGGGGGATACAGTCCTTTTATGCAAACCATGGCAGAGGTGCAATAACCCAGGTGATTTAGTTATACCATAAACAAGCCATTCCTGCAGCGATTTATGGTGCAGAGCTGTGGGGACATGCACATATCTCAAAGTTATCAGTCGTGAGAATAAGTTCATAAAAAAGTTGTTGCTGCTCCTCATGTCTGCACCCTCGGCTCTAATTCACCTGGAATTATACAATTCCTAGAACACAGCCGAAATCTCGTTTAAACCGTTGTGGTTTGGGGCCAGGGTCTGGAAGGAGGAGGGCCTTGACAAACACTGAAACACATTGATACATGGTATGATTATTGATGGCGGAAAAGTTTACATTGGCTTTGCCACATAAAGAAATGTTTGTCCCAAATCAACTCACTTGAATTGTGGAATAACCCCCAGTCAATACAGTTGCCGGATATTAACTCCTTGCAGTTTAGAGCTTTCACACTATCACATTTTTGGTAGATGCACGTAAGCTTCACTTGGGTGCATCCTATCTAGAAATTGTGGTGGACCCAGTATTCAAGAGATACCTAGATGATATATTTCCACATTTTGAGAAGTCATTGTTTGTACATTTCAGATTAGGTATTTTACCAACAGCAACCTTTACCGCCTCTGCCCAATGTGTGGTTTTGCTGTGGAAAATGTCACCCACGTCCTATTGTTCTGCCAAAAAACCAAAGAGCTGAGAAGTATGCATATTAAACCAATCTTAACCCCTTAAGTGCCAGGCTATTATTGAAGTCTATGCACAATGTGGGCATATGTCAGGTGGACATTGCCATGAGATTTTTAAGGTAATGCCTAGATCCATATGTGTTCTTCGGAACAGCTCAAATTCTCCATAGGGCTTGGCGACAGTTATGCAGGGCACTAAAGAGGGGATTAATTATCGAATGAAATGAAGTGCTAACAATCAGGGCTGCGAGTTTTGACTCTCCCTGACTATTATCCAGTTTTGTATTCTTTTTGACATGTATGCATTTGCTGTTATTGTATTGTAACGTTAGATTTTATCGGCAACCTTATGAATTGATATTTTATGAATTTGATTAAATCTGCTAAATTTATTTTTATATTCTAGCTGCTTTATTGTAAATTGTTTAAATAACTTCAAGGTCAACACCGAATAAGAGTTTGTTTGACTGACTGACAAATTGTTAACGGACATTCTTTGAATGTGCCTGACCAGCTTGTTAAATAAGGAACAGCCAAATGTCTACATCTGCTTCAAATGCAGAGAACAAAGGAATGTTCATTACAGGCAATTTTCCATCTACTTCAACTTCCTTTTCAACTATCACGTCACAAACCCTTTCTAGTTTACTGTGTCCTCCTCTGGCAGTCATTTAGCACTTTTGTGAAAATAAATTCAGTGTTTAGGGCAGGATCCTCAGCCATTGTAAACACTAATGGATCATCTCTGTTAATACAGTTTTTCGATTTCATTCTGCTCTGGAAGCAATCAGGCATATGCAGTGAAATTAGCGTTTGATTTTCCAAGTACTGGATCCTACCACGTTGAAAATAAACCTGCGGTTTTGGAGAAAATAGTGTACCGGACAATTGTCTTCTGTACCTTCTCGTCAATGTTCACTCACCTTGGTTTGTTAAATTTCTGTTTGTTTGATACATTGATTGACTTACGAGTTATTAGTTTTGCGGCCAGCAGAGCAGGTATGATATTGGACAGAAATGTGTGCTAAAAGATGGTGTTAAATGAATGTCCATGGGAACTGGTGCCACAGGGTCCTCTTTTTTTCTTCTAACTTTATTATATTGGGAGCAGGGGATACCCCGGCAACCCCCAATGCCTTTATAATGAACAATGGTGTGGGGGACACCCCCGCAACTGCCTCTCCCTTGTTCATTATAAAGGCACCGAATGGTATGTTTCTTTGACATTTTTAGCAGTTCGTATTTTCGTACAGACGTAATTCGAACAAATCTATCATTCGTTTTTTTTTCTTCTATTAAATCTGCAGATACCGGTGTTAAACATAAGGAACTGATCTAATATATTAATTTCTTCTGTGAGGTTGGAGTTCATTACTCTTTAGTCCCATGAAGACATTTTAACTTAACACTGTACATGCCCTGTTACTCATCAGCTGCCGTGGACATGCATTATGGTTGTATGACCCATGGTGGATTTCCAGCCCCATGATTTAATCATAGTAGCAGTGTGGTGGCAGCATGGCAGGGAACATGCAGAGTGAACACTAAAGCCATTGTTTCACATGGAACAACTTGCCCAGGATAAAGTTGCAAAGCCTGGACAATGATTGCAAAGCAGGACCTATATAGAAAATCTTATTGGCCTCATTACAGTACTTGCGGTAATTGTAAAACAGGTGGTATTCGTAAAATACCTCCAGTTTTAGAAACCACCACATTACACTCATAGTGGTAGTTACCTCTGGTAATATTACGAGGGAACACACACCCCTACAATTGTGTAATGCTCATAGCTGTGATACCCAAGTCAACATAAGGGTTCAGCATAGGGTTTCCCAAACAAAGAATTAACCACAGACCTATTGTATAGTACTATTGAAACCTTAAAACACCACAAACATATGAACTGATAAAATATCAGGGTCAAAAATAGCAGCACAGTTGGCTATCAATTATTTTTATATTTTAAAACACAAGAACATGCTACATGTGTGGAGAGCATAAAGTACACTGCCAATTACTTATGCATGGTTGCTTTTTTCTAAATCGACATAATTGGAGGGGCCAAGGTACCATTCGATCAGGGGTTCATTTTAAGTGCAAGAAGCAGGACAACACTGAAGGAAACCTCTGCCAAAGGCGTGCATTTGTAGGACATGATACAATAAACTACATTACGGATTTCTTATCGTTTTGCAAAAAATGGACATAGATGGATGATACTGATTGAGATTTGCCACACACTGAAACTATCTGCAAATAATACTGGAAACAGGCGGGAGGTCATTTTACAGGTCCCAGGAGCATGCAACACTTTTATGTATGCTCAGGCAGAATTTTGGGGCTTTTGAAGGTGAAGAGGCAATGCTAAATGGAAGTTACCTTTCCACCTCCCTTTGTCTCGTCTGGTCCCAAAAACCCCTTGATTTTTCACCAGCATGACATTTTCATGCGGCAGTAAAGCGAATCTATTCCCATGGTTTCACGTGATCTTTACACCAGCAGGTGGATCCATGGGTGGATCCATTGTAAACACTGACTGCCATGCATTCATCGCAGATGGGGTATGCTCATTTTGCACTGCCTAATGCAAAGGGTGAAATAAAAGTCAATTCCACCTGCTTTGTACGCCTCCCTTTTGCGCTTTGCAGTGCAAATGGTGACAACTGCAATTTACAGATTTCAGGAAAATGAGCTCCGAGTGCAGCACGTAGAAAAGTGGTGAGAGAAATGTCTTTGGTTCCACACAATTATGACATTAATGTTTGTGGTACTGGTAGGGAACTCATGCTCCACCATGTGTGCCGCATACGTGTCTAACGGGCCCTGAGGGCGTTAGGAATCCCAGCTAATACAATAGTGTCACCAGCATAACTGATCTGGGGGTACTGGCACGCCATTTAGAGACTTTTCATCATTTAAGAACTTTCCCAAATAGACTGTGTATACACCAATCAGAAGCGGTGACATACTAAAACAATTCGAAATGCCTTTTGTCTGGTGCATTTGCCCCAGGAGAGCGAAGATGACAAAAGCCTTAGTTTTATGATGTGAGAACTTAAAAATACTCAATATTAATCTTGGAACCCACATGGCCTCAGTCTCCCATAACCTAAGCCTACTAAACAATTAAAAGGCAGAGGAAAGGTCCATTAAGTTGATGCAGATTGCTGCCCTTTTATCCATGTTTGCAATTATACTTTACCTTGTATGGTTTCATGTGGTTTTTCCTTGGTCAGAGTCCTCTCCTTGCATTATTAAAAACGACTACTGCCCAAAGCTGGAAGATGCTTAGTTTTCGTGCCGTCCATCCAGGTAGCCTCGTAAGTAGTCTAGTCCAGCTCCAGGCAGACTGAACTGATGAGGCTCCTGGTCACGTGACCATGCCCGGCCACTCAGTTGCTCTGCCCACCACTTGTATTCATATCTTAAAGCTAACTTCTTAAGGAATCCAGGCAAACTGAATTGAGGAGGCTGCTGGTTATGTCACCAGGCCCTGCCACTCAGTTGCTCCGCTCTTCATCAGCTTTCATACCTTCCAGGTAACCTCCTACAGACTCCTGGCCAGTTTCAGACTGACTGCATTGAGACGACTGCTGATCATGTGACCAGGCCATGCCACTCAGTTGCCCCGGCCACCACCAATTTAACCAGTCCTACTTAGGGGTCCTCATCACCAACATCCTCCACAAAGGATGGACAAAGACAAGGACCTTCCCTGTTTGTGCATGTTCCGGCCTGACAGGGCCAATGGCCAGACCCATTATCCTGTATTCCACCCACAAAGTAGTAGCTATTGCTACTACTCACAAAAGACATCACGATGTATCGCCTCTCTCCACATCATTTCTCCACCCTCACTGGGGTGTTGAATGGCCAAGTGTCCTGGACTGTCCAGGCAAGCAACCCAAGCGAACCTCATCCATATAGTCCTAGGTCCCATCCTACACCCCTCAACCCACATGGACATAACCCCCTCATGCTGATCAATCCTTGCTGAGCAATCACTCACACTACAGAGTTCACCAACCTCATCTCATACAACAATGTTGAAGCCCTCTTTGTCACTTACACATGTTTTATCCAATCCTCTACCATGTTTTTGATGTCCTCCTCACCCCAGGCTATTGCATTCAACAAGCCGACTGGCCAGGAAGGGCCAGAGGCAGAGTGGGTATCAGGTAATAAAGTCCCCATACATAATGTCCCCATACATGATGCCACCGGGAAAAGCCAATGGCGACATTATATATGGTGATATTATGTATGCAGACGGGTTGCAGGGATGTACCCTGCCCCCATTGTAAAAATAAATAAATAAATCACTGGTTACAGGGGTGTCCCCCGCATTTCAGTGTAATAGTGTCGCCGCAAAAAAGGTGACTTTTTTGTCAGGGGACATGTTTGCGGGGACATTATTAAATGGAACCGCTGAGTGGCAGTAATCCCAAGGCACGATTGGCCATGCTCCATCATCCCCTCTCCCAGGACAAGCTCATTGGAATCACTGACCTGCAGGTTCCCCTTTATCTCACAAGGGAGCCATCTGAAGACCACCTCACAGGAGTGACTCTTGCACTCCTGACATCTCCAACTTACTCTCCGCTGTCAAACTAGCACACACTAATAATGTATTTCTCTGAGATTTTAACGTAGCCTCATGGTGAAAACCACACTCCAAGCACCCTTCTTGCACTCTCCAGATCAATGGATGTTAAGCAAAATTGTGCTCTCTCCCCCACATACAACAAAGGCAACACCGTAGATTTGAATCGTCTGACAATGCAGCCATCCTACTCTCAATCACCCACTTGACCATGGTCCACAAAGGTCAGGCTAAACACCCCCTCATACATCGGTGCTCATTCTAAATCTTTCTGGTCATTGAACTAGAAGCAAACTTCACAGACTTCCTACCTCAGTCCTCCTAGAACTAATCACCTCGGCTAGGAATCTGGTGGACACTCTTAAAAACCACCTGGGCTTAGAATCACCCCTTGGTATACCCCACGCACTCCTCAAACAAAAGCCCAATCAGAGCCCTAGAGAAATGATAGAAGAAAAAAAAAACATGACCCTGGCGATGTCACCAACCTTAATTCTCTCCTGGCCCACTGTAGGATTCTGGCTACCGAGGCCAAAGCTGCTTACTTCTCCACAACCATTGTGGCAGCCTCTAACAGGAGCAAAGCCCTCTATAAAGTAGAAAAGCATTGCATCAAACCTCACCCAACACTGAGGTGTAAGCAACTCAGGAAAAATGCAACAGAATAAAGAACTCTTTTATTGAAATAATATACAAAATGTACAGATCACAGAATCAACCTCCCACAGTATTAGTCCCCCGCGCACTCCATAACGCTCACTGACTCTCAGAACTGAATTCTCTCCTCTCTGCCCCAGACCTCCTAAAAACCTCTCTCAAAACTACTTCCTACTCTTATGATATCAGCCCAGCCACCACCATTCAACAATGTATGGACCCTGCGCTTAATGCACTACTCAGCATCATTAATACCTCCCTCACATAATGGTCAATCCCAAGACACCATCTAGACTGGTCTCATAAAACCACTTTTGAAAAAAACATGACCCTATACCCAGACTCTCTGGCCAACCAGCTGCCCATTACGGACCTTGGCAAAATGTTGGGAAAAGTACTCGCTACACAACTACGCACCAGATTCAATAAATAACACCTCTATCAGTCAGGGTTCTGTCTCAGGTGTAGCATGGAGACAGCCACCAATCCAGAGGTTGCAAGATGCCCTCCAAATCATGGATATTGGTGAATCATGCCTCATTTTCCTCCTTGATCTGTCGCTGCATTTGACACAGTCAACCACTGTCTCTTCTGCTCCCTCCTTGCTGACAGGATGGGATTCTCTAGAACTGTTCTGAATTGGTTTATCTCTTACCTCTCGGGAAGAGAACAGGCTGTCCAGTTGACCACGTGTTTTTCTAACTGACTCCCAGTCTCCTGCCGAGTCCCCAAAGGCTCCACCTTCTCTCTGATCCTTTTTAACGTTTACATAGAGCCTCTGAGCACCCTTCCACAAAAACACTGATATAGCCATGCAACAATACGTGCATGATACTCAGCTGTACATCAGAATAAAAAGCCCACAGGACATATGTTGTCCCTGTGATTATCTAGCCATCATCTGGTCCTGGATGTCGGCTATATACCTAAAACTTAACCCAGTTGAGACCAAATTCATCCTCAGCAGTCCACTGTCTAAACAACAACTTGTCCACCAATGGCTCAATGAAATGCAACTTGAAGTATTTAATCCACAACTCTTGGATTCAGCAAAATCCTTAAGGTCCACCAATGACAGCCATCTGGCCTTCCTGAAACATTTAGCCAAGAAGGCCCAAACAGCCTCGCTCCAAATCTCCACCCTTTGCAAAATCAAATACTTCCTCCCGCAGCAGGACTTCTGGACCATAGTGTAGGCCTCTGTGGTCTTGCACATTGATGGTGGAAGTGTCCTCCTGGAAGGGCTCCTAGCTGCACACTTGGCTCCCCTGACAGCATTACACCACACTGCGGCACATCTTATTACGGTTGTGCAGACACGTGACTGAATCACTCCTGTCCTACAAAAAAATGTATTGCCTTAATCTCCAGGCCAGTATACTGTTCATGAATGCATGCATCATTTACAATGCAGTCACGAGAAGCACACCAGTGTACCGTTAATGGCCAAAAATGTCGCCCTCACAATTACAACGGCCGAAAATGCGGACTTTTTTTTAGACCCCGCTTACACCCCATATATATATATATGGGGGGTATATGATATAAAACTATTATGGGGGTGATGCGGTGGGTCTCCACCCGCATATATATGTTGTGGAGAGGGGTTTAAAAAAAAAAAAAGTCGCCATTTTCGGCTGTCGCAATTGTGAGAGTCGCAGTGATCACATAGATCCCAGTGTACCTGGCAGCTAAACCCCACATATCTGGTGGAACCCGCTCCTTGCGCAGCAAATCGACGAACTAGCTGGAATCACTAGTCTCAAAGAGAGGACCCACAAACAAATCTTCTCTTTTCACGCACCCAATCGTCTGAAACCCGATCCAAAAATCTACTGAGAATGTCCCCACAATTCTCCAATTTCGCAACTCTCTCAAAACATGGCTTTTTCAACAGCACCTGACCATGGACTAATCCAAATGGATGCACAGAATGAAACTCACATTACTACACTACTATTAAAAGATGACAGACCAGGAACTGGCTACCCAAACCTTGTACAGAGCTACCCTGCTCTCGAGCTAGGTTCGTACTTTAAACAATAACATAAAAATAAAAATGAAGGGTTGGGGAGCTCAGCAATGTTTCAGGGAGAGACGTTTTAGAGGGTTAACTAGAAATAGAAGCAATACTTAACAGTGAAGAGTTGCATTTCTAGTTATATCACGGGCAGATTAGAGCATATATCAAGTGACACATTACCCAGAAATCAATGACTACCTTCAGACTCTCCCTTCCATTCTCTCAACTCCACTGTCTCAGTATGCATGTGGGCACCCAAACGAAGTCCAGGGGCTAAGGGCATAGCAGTTTAAAGCAGTCAAGTGTTCACATTGAGAGCCACAACATTTTACTCCCTTTGTTGAAGACACATCTTAATGATTGACTCATAAGGCATAGCCTTTGTTGAGTAGTGTGAGTGCCCAATCCCAATTTGAATGAGAAAAAGGAATGCTGTGCCCTCAACGCCATGAGGTGACCCCATAAAGAAACTTCAGAAATGTTCTATAGATTAATTTATGAAGAACTCTCTGGGATCCCTCTAGGTGCAGGTATTGCACGTAGACTAATCGATAAGGGGGGGTTATGTGAGATGCCCTCTGGATTTGGGGTTGTTTTTGGAAAATGCCTGCATGAGAAATGTACGTAATACAACATTGTTTGTACATTTTCCATTCGGTCATCCAAGGTAAAACAACCTCATATCTATAGAATAACCCTAACCCCCTTTGGACCACTCATTCTGATCCCAGATTGCACTGACGCAGACTTGCTGAAAAGACTCCTTATCCTGAGTCATGCCCCAGTGTCCCCACCAGGATAATTTGGTCCATAAAACTGTATATATTATTGACGGAATCTTGTAGACCTTAATGCAAACATGATGTAGCATTTTAAAAGTAATTGGAATTGACAGACCCTGCTTGATAATGGATGCAATCTGGTATTAAATTTATAATAAAAAATAAAAAATAATAATAATAATTTTGCCAGGCATTAAGTCAGCACACAGGTGATATATACCATGCCTTCAGAGCAGGACATCTTAGTCACTAAGTTCACAAGCGTATGGTTTGGTGATAAACCATTAGAACCAGAAATTAAATCCTGCAACATCCCATTGAAAACGAAATGCCTCAGCTGAGAGAGAAAATTGTATACATAAATGATTAGCCAAACTTTCTGTTGATTGATATCAAGGAGTCACGAGAAATGATATCTTGATAGCAAGAAGAAACTACTTGGTGGACACAATATGTGCACTCCCCCTTGTTGAGTACTCTGCTACTGTTACATTTAGAATGACATAATTAGCCAACTTTCTCCCAAAGGACAACTTATTCAGAATACAGAAAGATGAACACATCAAATTATTGAACCTAGGTTTTTCGGTCCTAAGAGAAAAAATCGTTTTGAAAAAAATGATTAAAAAAAGGCCGATTTAGAAAGACTGCTGTGTGCGCACAGGGGCTGTCAGGCACGGCAAGTCCTTCAAGAGGAGTCGCAGGAGCGTTGGGTAAGTGCCTGGTGTGTGTCTGAAAACAAAGGGTGAGGGGGAAACAAAACTGTGTGTTTGTGTGTAGGGGTAGAGGGGTTTGCTACTACGGAGGGGAGGGGAGTTTGTGGGGCTGAAACCCTCCGAATTAAAAGAAAAGACTAATCTATGTGCCTTTTACGGCTTTTTGCGGGCCGCACAACTTCGACCGAAATAAATCGTTCTTTTTTTGTGCAGCCTTCAAAAATCAGGAAAAGGATTTAAAGCCGATTTTTGGGATCACCCTGTATGAACCCCGGAAGGAGACATGAAGAGCATACAGTCAGAGACTAACCACACAAAGAACAGATGATTAAGATGTTTCTACAGAAAGACACAACCCATATGAGAGATTGTAATTTACAGCGTTTGATTAACATTCAAGTCAGTGTAGCTATATGCAAACTGAACCTTCCGTTTGAGAAGGAATTTCTGAGCCTTCTGGATATTGAGTTATATCACACGTTCACACAATTAAAGTAATTGGCACACCAGGGGGAAGGTGTGATTTCATGTTCTTCATTTCTTTGGATAAAATACTGCTCTTACTCATACGGATACCAGCCCAGGGAAGATGGCTCAAAACCACCTGGTACTCAATACTTTTCAAAGCACTGACATAGGCCATAGGACCAGGGCATCAACGCAAGATTTATTCAGCATTCTTTCGATATATGCGATTCTAACCAAGAGCCATCTGCTGCCCTTGCCAAGGTAA
The DNA here is from genome assembly GCF_040938575.1 of Ambystoma mexicanum. Classification (NCBI taxonomy): domain Eukaryota; kingdom Metazoa; phylum Chordata; class Amphibia; order Caudata; family Ambystomatidae; genus Ambystoma; species Ambystoma mexicanum. The sequence goes on from NC_090941.1 coordinate 78,528,667, forward strand.
ACAATGGGCCTCATTACGAGTTAGCCAGTCCGGATTTAACGTTCCGGTAAAACTGTACCGGTACCGTGTTCCAGACCGGCTAACTCCAAGTTATATGGCCGTGTGGTGTTACACCCGCCAGGTCTGACCTGGCGGGCGTAACGCCACCGGCCGCACACGGACGTGGAAAGTCCGGAGCCTGTAAATCCCCACGAGTCCGGCGGCAGCCTGCCGGTTCCACCAGCAAGGCTACCGCCAGCCTCGTAATGAGCCCAATGTCCTCTATACAATCAACCATGCCATATTTAAACCTTGAATCACCAGTGTTCCGGTAATACCACTCATTAGACTAACTTAACAGCCCGAAGTGATAAAGGGCTATTAAAGAGGGTGGAACGACACCTACTGGCTGCTACTGCCCACAACCGGTGGGTGCATAGGATTTCTAGGTCCTGATTCATGGAATACATTTCCATGAAACAAAGAGTACTTGCATGCCAAACTGTGTGCAAATCCACGTTTGTCGATTCATGGAATCAAATGCGCTGTATTTTTCCAGGACTTGCGTCGAGTTCGTACAGGCTTGGCACGTCTCTGCGAGGCATCGAGGACCTTGCGCGAGACTCCACGCAGAGCTTGGACGTGGCTTGCGCAGAGCTTTGGGAAGCAGGCGGAACACCAAAAATGGGGAAGAACTTTCTCAAAAGTGGGCTTTCCAAGGGACGGCCTGTAGGCAGTCCTTCACACATCCACAATTGCGCCACACAAGACGTATTCATGGATTCGATTGTGCAACCTCTCGGCGGGGAAATTACCATGCAAGTCCTTCATACTTTCCGCCACCCGAAGGCAGGCATAGGTACACTTACGCGTAGGATTCGCAGCACGGGGGTGCATGTTGTATTTAGGGTTGCATGTACGCAACCGGGGTTCCAAACATACTTAGGGGTGCACTAAAGCAGTATAGTGGCGTGTAGGAACGGTTTACAGGGGTTCACACAGAGATTTTCCAAGTTTAGACTAAGTTATATTTTTCATACGCATTTTGTCGGAGTGATTGGAATAGGTAGCTGAAGAGGCTGTTTATGCTTTGAATGTGGGCGTGTCGGAGGCGTTCCGGTCGTGACTTGCGAATACGGTTACTTTGCGCTAACAATTCCATGAATAAGCAGGGTGCACAGTTTTTATTCTGAGTGCAGGCTCACACAGTGTCCTTCTCGGGTCTGGAAGGACTTTTGCTCACATTTCCATGAATCGCGCTCTTAATCTATCTATATGGCAGCAGCTGTCCAAAATAAAAACTAATCAGTGAAAGAGAGGTTGCGGCTTCTCTACGGGCAGTGGAGAAACGTTGTTGAAATTGCTAGGGGCGAGGGGGGATATGACATCTAAATTAAAGGGGCCCCTGCCAAATGAGTGGGACAAAATGGCATGCCACAAATGTTGTGGGAGACAAACACCCGTGTCCCCACTTAAAATGATGCCCATGCCTGCACAGTGTTAGGCTAATGGGTGCTGGCTGAGGGAAGCCTCTAGAAGGAGTGCAGCATCAGATGGCACCAGTAAGCACAGGAGAGAATGGACGGGTGGGCGTGCGGAGCTGGTAGACTACGTGTCTGTCTTGCAATACCTTTGCCTTGCAACACTAAGGGCCATCACCTGGGTTTGGCAATACACCATGCCTGTGGTGCCCATCAATCTAACAAGAATCTTTATTACTACTTAGCAAGTAACAGGTGTATTTGTTTTCTTTTAATATATAGGGGATCTACAAATACACTCTTCTCTAACACAATATTTTAAATGCATCGCTACATTGAGAAGAGTATAGAAATACATAACTTCAGGATCTCTTTATTCAACTGTTACTTGATAACACTAGTTATATGGAACCTCTAATTAAACTGTTATCATTTCTGCCACTCTTTTTACATGTGTGTAACACCTATGGTTCTGCTATTGAAAATGTGACTCATCAGTGATTCCCCTGCACGTGGCAGCTTGAACTGGAAGTGAATGATTGAAATGATGCAAAACGGTTAAAATAATATTAATAGCACAGTTTTGCATAGCGCTTTATGGCATGTTCATGCTGCTTCCAAGCACTGGCACAATAGGTGTTAATATGACTCAATTTTAGATTACTCAGTGCATCAACCTTGAAGGATTGAAGCGCTGAGTGGGACCCACTGGTTTGCAACCTTTGTTCTCAACGCTGACAAGCACAGCTTAGTTGAGCACTAAACTTGCAGTTCCCCTATAATTTCCAATTCTATGTCCTTTCATCGTCAGGCATTTCAAAGCCTTCAATTGAAACGTGTAAGAAATAACGAAAACAGTTCATCGATTTTTTTTTGGGGGGGGGGGTCCCCTCCTGCACCTATTTTTAACTATACCCGAACCCCCCAACCACTTTATCTGCTCTCACCCCCTAACCCCCCCTCCCAAAAATGCATGAATTGCAGGCTTTGAAATGCCTGGCGATGAAAGGGCGTTGGACCGAATTTCCTTTGGTTAAAACTTCTCCCAGTATGTAACAGTCCTTCTGCCGTTCTCTCTGCCAGAGAGGTGGGGATATTCCCATAAACTTTAGAATGATCCCTTTGTGCAGCAATTAGTCTTACCAATGCGTTGCCTGGATGCTCTCTGACATCTCTGTTTTACAGTGCGCTGATCCCCTTAGGAGACTGTCTCATACTCAATAAAACATCACACATAAGTACAAAGGAAATTCCTACGTGACTTCACGCCTTCTCTGTTCACCAACTAAAAAAGTATGAAACATCAGATTTCTGCTTTTTGTGCGTCTCAGGGTGAACAAAGGATACATCCTGTGATGGGTTCAGGTGAAGAGCTCTGGTATGAATGTAGACCGTGGCTCCTATTCAGGATCGGATGGCAAATGATTGTAAACATGTCATCGGCATGTTTGGGAGGGAGTCAATTTCCAACATGTTTACAGATTGTCATGTTACCAATACCGGAGACTGTGACAGAAACAATGTAATCCAACCTCGAATACGATATGTGTGCTTGCATGAAAAACGTGAAGTAGTTACATGTTGGGTGTTCTAGCCTCCAGGCATGATCTGGTGTATGGGACTTTATCAAAGATGTAAAAGCTTTGTGAGATCTCGGAGTGTAAAAACAAGTTCCTGACAGCACATGATGACGATGCCAATTAAAAACATGCTGCCAAAAGTAACCGATTGTGAATGTTTGTTCTTGTATGAACTATTTGGAAAAAGGCACAATTCTCCGACATCTTCAGTTAGGATTTTAACATTAAGAGAAGCCATCTTGTACCACACAAGTGTAAACCCCAGGACTGTGTGGATGTGTTTAAAACAGTATACTGCATCAGTACTTACATAACATACTGAAGCCCAATCTAGACCAGAACTTAAAGACTGCAAACCTCTGCCCTCAAAACAACCTTCACAAACCCTTTAAGAGCTTTATCCATCTACCCCTACCTCATACCTCCCATCCCTACGCTCCCCCTCCCACCATTGCTTCACACGTAGATTTTACCCGGTAACGGTTACGGGTGGCCATGCACAGGTGACAATGTTAGAAGGGTGTGTGAATTTGTGCCTGCGGGAGCATGCAAAGGTAGCTGTTCTGGCTGTTTTTGCTTTGTGGGGGGTGTGTCGGGGCCGTTCCCGCCACGACTTGCATTTACGGTTACTTTGCACAAACAAATCCATGAATACACAAAGCACGTAGATTAAATTATGCACGCATGGTCACGTGGTGTCGTTCTCGGTGTGCATCATTTGTGGTATATATGCGGATTTATGAATCGGGCCCCCAATAATTAAGTCTCATGATCACTTTATAATGAGTAAGAACCCAACTAAAATACATTGAAATGTAATTTTTCATTGAGCATGTCAGATTATGAAGTGACTGTATTGTGACAAAAAGCAATACCCATTGCACACAACCATTATTTGAGGAAGAACTATAATGGTGCATTTACATACACAACGTTAATGCCTTGGATGTAAAAAGAGTATCACATATGTCCTCATTTTAATTGACTCGTCAAATAACCACGAATTGGGAAACAGGCGGAGACATGAGATCCACCTGTTTTTACATTACATATCATTTAAAGAGTTTTTCCTCGAGAGATTGGGTGCTTAGTTGGGTTTGGTGAAATTGTTAGACTCCGTTCCACCTGCTGCAAAAGTGAAATCTGTCAGATCCCACACTTTGAAAAGAGCCGCGCAAAGTTTCTCGTGTCGCTGTGTTAACCTAGCATGAATCGAAAAAAAAAAACATGCGTGAATTTTCGCATGTCACTGCGTGAAACTAGCATGGGTTGAAAAAAATGCAAAAAGTTTCTCATGTCGCCAGGCGAATCTAGAACGGATTGGATCCAACATGCAACATTTTTCTCGTGTCGCCTCATGAAACTAACATGGTTCAGAAAGAGCTGCACAAAGTTTCTGGTGCCGCTGCCTGAAACTAGCACTGATTGAAAAAAGATCTGTGCAAAGTTTCTCATCTCTCTAGACAAAACCAACACGCGAAATGCACAATACTGGGTGAAATTTCAATGGCGGCGGAACCGTCATGCTGATTTCGTGGAACGGGCAGACGCGGATTCCGGTGCGAATTTTGCACATTTCACTTTGCAAGCAGAAATTTCGGCCACCTCTAGTACTTAGGGAAAATGTGCTTAGTCTGCTTCCTGTGCTCTGGGCAAGAAATCCAACAGCATCTTGGTCCGCATCTGACCTCACATCAAAGTTTAATTCCTTTCCTCCTGCCTTTTATGGCTGTAAATAGCCAGCACAATCCATAAGGATGCATTCTAATGCTAACCGCCTTGCAGTGCCTGGTGTCCGGACTTACCACGTCTTGTTTGGTCGGGGTGTTAAGAGGCAGGGCTGACTGGATTCCTGTGTCCTTTTTTACCTTCACTTCAGAAAAGAATGAAAAGCCCATGGAGAGGACCATGGATCCGGAAGCGTTCCTTTCAATATGATTGGTACCGCACTAAAAAAGAGACAGATTTTGGAAGCCAAAATAGTAGAGTGTGCTGGAGATATTTTTGGATCTTTTATTACCAAATAATGACATACCACTGACAAGACACTTGTAGTGCCTTTGAAGATGCTGGGTTCCTCCAACTGAGCATAAACTGTACCTAACTAAAAAAAGGAATTGATAGTTTAATGTCTGAGTTTGCGGAAACATGAAGTGACATTGTTGTCTGCTGTAGTGAATTGATTCCAAAAATATACCTTGCAAGGTGGAGAATGCATGTCTTGTGATTTCGCTGGATTCAATGCTGAGTACGTGGTGCAGGGTGTTTTGCAAAGCATATTTTGAGAAGGCAACTCCATATACCACTCTAAGTTGAGCCGTATTACCAGGACACCTTTGAGTCTTAATAATCTTCTTCACAAACACGGACGAAGGTGCAAGCACTGACAGGATGGGCAAGTACACTATTACTTGAAATGGGGATAGGTTATTTTGTGCAACATTGATGTTAACCACTACATCAAAGGGGAACCCCACAAAGTGGGTTGGGTATTTAAAAAGTAAAAACAAAAACATGTAGGACTCCTAGTAGTGCTACAACATTCACTTGTGGACAGGCCAAAGAGACAACATTCAAATAGAGGGGACTTATTAATGATATAGAAGCGAAAGTCACCATCAAATCCAAGCTCTGTTGACAGACGACTGTAATCCCTGTGTGTTTGCTAGTAACAAAAAGACCTTTTACACAGTGCAGTGTTTAAGGATGTTTCCATGTTTTTAAATGACTGAACAGGCATTGTTGTAAAGAGGTTTGTGTATGGCCCTTCAGGAGCTGGTGTATTTTTATTAATATATTTTTTTATGCCAACCAACCAGCATGTTGTCTTATGAACACTTTGCAGCAGCAAATACACCTAAATTCAAGACACAAGGTGAGGGTGGATTCCATTGATAATGTGGGTTCAATCATCTGTAGATATGATGTGATAGGTTATTTATAACATGCTTAATACCCAGAGGTTTCTAAGTGCGGACCCGGGGATCGAACCTGTGTTGCTCCGTGTCGTGTTGCACGTTGCCCCTGAGCTATCCTCACGAGATGGCATAGGAAACTCGATTGGTCAATTTTTGAAGGCACTCAGTGGCATGTACTTTGCATTGGGGTCTGTCCCTCCTTTTCCCGGGTGGTAGTTGTGTGTTATGACTCTGTACATCATTTAGCTGATCTTCTTTAATGCTATAAGGTCAGAATATGCTTTCTGGTTTAGGAGCAGCAAGTTCCATAGGCCAACGCCTTGACATATTTAGGTCTAAGATCACAGCTGAGTGGCATGCGATTGATCTCTGGTAAATCATGCACATCCATGTAGCTGTGTGTACACTTCCCTTTTCAACTAACTTGAAAGCATGTCCAGCCCCATCCATCTGTTCTCTCCAGATAACTATGAGATCTGGGTTTTAGTGTTGAGGAATGTGCTCTACACAGGAGGTCGTCCCTCTGTAAAGGTGATGATGGTGGTGGCAAATGTTGGCAAGTACAATAATATGGCTTACACGACCCCGGTGGGGGCAGACATGTCCATTAATGGCCCGCTAGCCCGAGCTAAATTAGGCCAAAGTCCCTTTTTCATTTCCATGGCAGTGTCCATGATCAGGAGGAGTGCAGGGACAGGAACAAAAAGCATCGGACTCCAGCAGGTGAGTGGGGGCGGAGGGACGGGTGGAGAGAGGAAGTGTTTGTTTTGGGTAGGTGTAGAGGTGGGGAGTCAACAGGGAGAAGCTCCCTGCCCCCCCCACACACACACAAAGCTGCATATAGCCACTGACTACCTACCTGTCCTTTTTCTGGGACTGCTTTTGTTAGGTAAGGTATGTCATGTGATGTAGCACCTGAATCAAAAATATGGAAATTTTTCAAAGCCACCAGTGTGGGTTGTATTGTGTTTTATTGTGGGTTAAACTCACCCTCTGCAATCAATTCTATTGCAATAGATCTTGATTGGTGATAATATTTCTAATGATACAGAATGTTTGGCATCACGCAGACTACTGATCTCTGTACTTTTCCCAAAATCCCCACAGAGGAGGGCCACACTATTATTCCTGGTTCCTCAGCAAAGGTGCCAGTGTGAGACTTTTCCCTACTCCCCCAAAGAGCTGAGCTACCCATACATTTACCAGTTATTTCCATACAGTGGATGTATAGAACTACAATGTATCATGTCTCGCCTACAGATGAGGGATAGATTATCTTTGTCAAAAGAAGTAGGCAACATCTACAATTCTCTGTATCCCCCACCAGGGAGTATGAGTGTGGTTGGTATCAAGTGGTTACCATCAGAAAATTTGAAAGGAAATGCTATGTAAAATAGGAGACTTCCTAACCAATCACTGTTTATGCTAGGCATATACATTACAGGTCTTTTGAAGGTGGTAGGCCAGGACTAGGTTTTAAGTCTTTGCTGCTAAAATATATTGCTTTGTGTTGATTTCTACAACGAAAATGGCATGGCCAGTGATTCAATCAAAGGACCGGACTCTAAGGGTATAGGTTCCATCATGACACCTAATGATATCCTATCCATACACTTCAGTGACTGAAATGGCATGTGTTGTCATTGGCAGGGGAACATTCTCCGTGTGTATGTTTTGTTTCATCTGTCTCCTAAAGCAATGAGAAGTCTTCACCCTATGACTGGAGAAAGAGTCAACCTCCACTCTTTGGAGGAGCTGCATTCTTCTCTTCATAGTTCTTTTGAATGGTTACAGGGTCCCAAGCTCTTTCTTTTATCAGAAATACGCTGTTTCTTTTAACGTGAATTTGTTCTCAGAGTTCCCAAAGTAAGCGATAAACCCTCTCCGTAATGAGTATTGTGTGGAACTGGAAACACAAAGGGACATGCTAATGCTGGTTAAGCATTATCTTGAATAGGGACACATCGATTCAGGTTCTGCACTTTCTTGCCGCAGTCCCGTCTTAATATCTTGCCTGCAAAATGTTGTAAGGGAAGCGATTTTGTTTTTCCTGACCACTAAAATACTTTCCCCGAAATATTCTAGGAGAGGTGTCATTTACAATTGTAAACTCCCATCCCAAAATACTTGGGACAGTGCTTGTTATTAGTCACGGTACACATTTGGGGAAATGTAGCCCCTTGGTGATATTTTTCTTAATGAGATTTTCACTGGATACTCCTGTAGCCTGCCCTGTTTGTCTGGCTACGCCTTGCACCTTTTTCCCCTTTCACTAGCATCAGTTCTCAGTCTACTTTAATCTCTAATCTTAAAGACTGCACTCGATCAAACACTGCAACATCAAACTCAACCTCAAAGCCAAACTCCCTGGGATCTGCTTGATCAGTTTCATTTCTTAAAAGAATGGGTCAAACAAAACTCAGAAAGTGATCTGAAAAGTTATCCTAACATATCAGTATTACCATTTGTGCAGGCAACTAGATTTCAGTAATGATTCATGCGATAACCTAACTTGAACAAACAGAAGTCAGAATCACTTGTCTGAATCCTAAAGAGCAAATCAATTTAAAATTCCTGAAACAAATACAGTGTATTGCTTCACTTTTAGGGTTATAGCAAAACCCCAAAATAATTCATTCAAATCACTATTTTTGGAATGGCTAAAATACTATCTATACTTGAGACCTGCAATCTCCATATGTTGCAGCCAAGTGGCCAAGTGCAAACACAATTCAGTGGACACTGATTTCACAAAAAGCTCCAGTGGGACTGTGAGAAGTGCAAGGAATTTTTGGTGCCATACATCCAGAATGCCACTCACCATAATTTGCACGTAAAGGCTTTGCGTGATAAACTGATGCGCTATGGACCTACTCGGGCCCTTAGGTCTGATGACCAACTCCTTCTCGTTATTCCCAGGACGTACTGTACATCAAGAGGAGATCAGTGTGTTTCAGTGGTCGGACCTAGACTATGGACTTCCGTTGAGCCTAAGACAGGCAAATTCTCTGCTGAGCATCAGAGCGGGTTTAAAAACCTATCTTTTCAAGTAAATTCGGTGACTGTGGCTCTCGCTCAGCATCCTCTTTCTCTGATGTCATTTTTTCTAGACTGATGTTCTTCTTTCATTCTATGGTACCATCTGCGCCAGGCTCAATCAAGTTTGTTGTGAGCACGTTACAAATGCTTCAAATTCAAATGCATTAAAATACATGGGCAGTTCCACAAGACCATATGCAGTGTGCATATTTTTAAAGCAGCTGGACATTTAAATGAGCAGCAAAATTAAAATTAACATTATTATAGTGCATGCTACATATTAAATTGCATCAAGGCACATAATTAGGTATTAATAGTTTTCAAATCACTTCTAATTGTTTCATCAATCTCTGGGGGTCAATAGCCCTTGTCAACTCTGAGTGAATTTGTTGATGCAATAGGAACGTTACATACAAATGACTGCAGTAGGTGCCCAACTCACTGAGCTGTCCTACTCCATATACCTAGCACTCTTCTTGATTATGATGGTTCCAACCAATTGTCTCTATGTGGCCCCAGAGTCATCTGGCTGGGCGGTGCCACACACGTCCCACTTTGACCATTTTTCTAAATATCTCATTGTGAGCATTGGTTCTGTAAAATAGACTTCTATTATACTTTTTTTCAAGTCAAGCCAATCATCACAGTGCAAAGGATCTGTAATAATGATTTCCAGAATGAAACAGATCTTTTGCACTGATCAAAAAACATATTTTAATTACAGTGCTTCTTCTCCCGGGATCGCACGCTAAACACATTTTGCTGGGCTTTTCCGTGAATGCCATCAAGGAAAACGTTTCAGACAGAAAATAAATACATCCATCGTCCTTTGGTGGATGGGAGAAACGTGATCGTCCCAGGCCTGATCAATTATCCAAGCTTGGATTATACACGTTTAGCCCAATTAGAAACAATATACAATGCCTCACTTCATGCTGACGGCACATTCGAACATATTTGCTTAAAATAAGCAAGTGGTCAGAAAACCTGGATTTTGTGGAACCACCAATCGCAGTAACTACCATGCAGGATAACATCGCTGAATAGGGTTCATGCACTTAACGCGACGGAGTATCACGTTGTGTTTTTCTATCAAAAAATGTGTCATCTGATAAAGTGCCCTCTTGCAAATGTTCTACTGTGAATAATCAAGACGTTCACTGACACATGTTAACTGGCTGCATGTCCCGCTAATTGACCAACTGGGTTCATGGTGGATTGCACTGTCCCAAACAATTTGGTTGCCTGAGACATCGAGAAATAAACACACGCTTTAAAAAGTGTGTAGACTTGTAGCCGTTGAAGGCTGGGGCGTAATTGTGTCATGAATAAAGTCATGCAAATCAGAAATGAATCATGTTAGGGGATATGGAAATATCCATTTATGTGGAGAAGCCACTCTTGCTTTTCATAACGTTTAGTGTACCTGGGCCAAGAGTTGCTTTGAAAAGACCACTGTTTGAATAGAATGCCTAATATTGTGCCACTTACTCCATGGCCTGGCGTAAATCCACAGGGGAAAAGTCCCGGGAGGATAGCTCAGTGGCAACGTGCTCGCCTTGAAAGCAAGACTACACAAAGCAACACAGGTTCGATCCCCGGGTCCGTGCTTAGAAACCTCTGGGTATTTAAGTGCGTTATAAATATGCAAAGACCAAAAATAAAATAAAATAAAAATAAAAAAGAAATTCTCTAACAGGGGCTGTTGAGCACTGAAAACTGATCATCATCTACCTAAACACTCTAATGTCTCCATGGAGATGGAACAGTGAGGTCTGAGGTCATCAGATCTTTGATGCCAGGTTACTCTCTTGACTTCCTCAACATTATTATCACCCACCACAAGGCTTGCTCAGTAGTCTTCCAAATAGGCTGATGACACTGCACAATCTTTACACCCACAGTTAAAATTACAATCAAGCCAGCGTCTTTGCATACCTATGATGGCCTTGTGAGATATGCACTATGTATCCTGTTAACAAAAAAGCACCTTCAGTTGTGGGGTGACAACCATAAAGAGCAATGATGGTCGGGACAATCCTGATCTGGAGAAGATCACTGGCAATGAACTTGACATTGCTGCACGAGTTGTCACCTAAATTCACTGAAACAGAGATAACTATGCACATTGTGCAATGCAGAATGTTGAGAATGTGATACACGCTGCAAAGAAACTTTAACCACACCACGGCCACCGTCAAGGGCTGCTTGGGCCATCCCTTCAAACATGCATCATGCACATGGAGCATATTCCCCTGCCAATGATAACACATGCCATTTCAGTCACTGAAGTGTATGGATAGGGTATCATTAGGTGTCATGATAGAACATTTACCATTAGAGTCTGGTCCTTTGATTGAATGACTGGCCATGCCATTTTCGTTGTAGAAATCAACACAAAACTATAGATTTTAGCGGCAAAGACAACCTAGTCCTGTCCCACCACCTAAGAAATACATGTAACGTATATACCAAAAATAAACAGCAATAGGTTTTATGAGAGAACATTTACTCATTGGTTAGGAGGTCTACTGTTTTGCATAGCATTTCCTTTCAATATTTCTGATGGTAAACACATGATACCAACCGCACTCATAATCCCTGGTGGGGGATACAGAGAATTGTAGATGTTGCCTACTTCTGTTGACAAAGATAATCTATTCCTCCTCTTTAGGTGGGACATGATACATTGTAGTTCTATACAACCACTGTATGGAAATAACTGGTAAATATATGGGTAGCTCAGCTCTTTGGGGGAGCTGGGAAATTGTCACACAAGCACTTTTACAGAGGACCCAGGAATAATAGAGATGTGGCCCACCTCTGTGGGGATGCTGGGAAAAGTGAGAGGTCAGTAGACTGTGTTTAGCTTATTTGCTTATATAGCGCACCGAACCCGGACGTATCTGGGAGCTTTTACGTGAATGTACAACAATTGTTACAAGGAAACTGGTAATGTTATTACCAGGACAGGTGAAGACAAATAGTGGTGGAGAAAGTGCAGTGCCGAACATATAAGTACTTGACTCTTGACTTGTGTTACAGATCAAGTCGCATATTTACAATGAACATATGATTTAGAAAGCAGATACATACATTGTTCTTATCTATTGCCGATGACTTCTGAGGATATACCATTGGGATGGTCACCTAGTGTTAAATATCTAGACTGTAGTCCTTGTGGTCTCATGGTTTAAGTAGTAGTCACAAAGGCGATATGTGTCATTAATTGGACTGGGACAAGAGCCAAGATTTTACTTTGTTCCTGAAGGACAGGAAAGAAGGCTCTGACCTTAGAGCAGGGGGCAGAGCATTCCAGGTCTTGGCTGCTAGCAGTGGGAAGCTAACCCCCCCGGCTTTAGTCAGTTTGAATTTGGGGTTGTTGGGGCAGTGAGCATAATTGACTCTTGTGGGTCTAGAAGAATTTTCTGGAGAATTTGTAGACCAGGTACTTAGGGGCTGTGTTCGTCAGACATTTGTGGGTGATAATTAAGGTTCTGAAGGTGATCCTATCTTTTATTGGTTTGTGAGATTTGATAGGAGCGAGGAATGTTTAAAGCAGCTCTAAGGGCATTGTTTTGCAATACTTGTAGCTTGTTTAGGTTTCGTTGATTGGTGCCTAAATATAGAGTATTGCAGTAGTCCAGTTTAGAGAGTATATGAGCTCTTGCCAAGGTGATGCAGCTATTGGTGGACAGGAAGGGTCTGCATGCGTTTTTAAGTTTGGACGTGTATGCAGTTGCTGATGCTGTTGTGTTTACTTGTCTAGAGTACAAGTACAAGTGTATGATGCCAAACATACTTTATCATTAGAAATGTTATCACTAATCAAGATCTATCGCAAAAGGATTGATTGCAGAGGGTGAGTTTAACCCTCAATAAAACACAAAACAACCCACACTGGTGGCTTTGAAAGATTTGTATTATTTTTATTCAGATGGGAACTACACACGCTTTAGCTTAGACTCCTCAGGTGGTTAAACAATGCCTTTGAGGTCAATCTGTGAGACGTGAGATGCTACATAACATGACATACCTTACCTAACAAGAGCAGTCCCAGAAAAAGGACAAGTAGGTAGTCAGTGGTTATGTGCAGCTGTGTGTGTGTGGGGCTAGGGACATTTTTTGGACCCTGGAGGGCATCGAAAAAGGTAGGCATCCCAGAGTACCTTTTCTAATAGGAACTATGGGTAGATTCAGATCTTATAAGGATCCTTTAACTTAAAACTGTTTTTCAAAATAGGCCTAATTAGGTTAGCAATTTGTTATGATTGACAGTTTTGTCAAAACGTAGTTGGCGTGATTAAAACTAAATGTAAGTTAATACATAGTGATAACATGCTGTTCAAAGTATTAGTAGTGTTCGATTCCTCACGTGGAGTTTAGAGATATTGTGAGCTCACATGTGTTCCATATAGAATGTTTACATACATTGCTGTATTCCATAAACAGTTGTTATTCAGTTGAAGTTTAGATGTGGAAGTGCCTGCTGTCGCGAAATGTTACTCCAATAAAATCCACTGAAATACAAGAAATGTATGGAGCACTTACTTAACATTGGCGATGAGGGTTAACTCGACAGCGAATCCCTGCCCCGACTGCAGCCAGCATTCATTGTCAACTGGCGCCCCATCATGAAGTCTCCCGACCATCGCGACAGCAGGCGGACTCAGGAAGATTAGGTCAGGAGGTGTATGGTGGGGCTGGAAGGCTTCCTTTGACACTGATTTGTAAATTCCGAACCCAGCGGGCACCCCTGAGAGCGAGGCGCAACCCCAAGTCCAGCGGCCTCCACCTCCAGCGTGCCGCACCTGGCCGCAAGAATTTGTCCTTGCTTCCCCTGCACAGGGATATACAGAACGGGCAATGCTGTCTTTCACTGCACCCCCAAGAGGCCCAATTGAGCCCAGGCGGCCCCTACCTCATCAGCTGTGTGCGAGCCACGGCCGCTGCCGGGTTGTTTGTTTTTGTCGTCCTTGCCTCCAGAGCGTGTTGGTGGGTGTGGCCTTGCAAGCACAGCAATAGGTGCCGCCGGGGCCCAGGCCTGGGCTGCTATTGTGACGTCCGTTACATAGCAACGCCTGTTCAGGGAAACCAGCATTCCAGGGACATTATGAGGCAAACAATTGCATTATCTGTACAGCATTACAGATAGTATTGTGCCATCAGGCAGGCCAGCAAGTACAAATTAAGGACTGGCACAGCTATTTCTGAAGGACATTTGTGCAAGACAGAGAGGGATCGCAAGACAAGTTAAACCAGACAATTACAGTGACAATATATATCTGTTGAAGCATGGCAGCCACAATACCCCCGCCCACGTCGTTCTTATCTGAACCCGGCTGCCCACCCATCAGGTTGGACAGGTGGAAAGACATTTTTGAGAACTATCTTGTGGCAATGGGAGGAGATAGGTTCAGTTACGCCAGGAAGAAAGCGCTGCTACTCCATAACTTAGGACCTGAAGGGCGAAGCATTTTTGATGGACTGGCTAGGACCCAAAGAGCAGAAGAGGGTGATGCTGATGAATATGCCACGGCCCTAAAACAATTGGAGGAGCACTTTGAACCAAAAAGGAATGTGACATTCGAAAGGCATACATTTTTTCAGCACACACAAGAACCATCTGAATCGGTTGAATCCTATATTGCATCCTTAAGGACTCTGAATCATACCTGTGACTTTGAATTATTGACTGACTCACTCATAAGGGACCAGCTTGTGAGATGCACGAATAATATGAAGATTCAGGAAAAGCTGCTGGCCAAGGACATCAAGTTGGAAGAGGCCATCGAATTTGCCAGGAGCATAGAGCAAACAACTCAATATATTAAGGAATTGAAGGTCGATAAGCAGACCCCTCATGTCGTATGTGCGGTAGGTCAAAGGAGGAAACCCAACTTCAGTACAAACAAAAGGGAAGTGTTGAGCTCGAAAATGCACAAGATGTGGCAGCCCCAAGCATGGCCCAAATTATCCCACCTGTCCAGCCAAGAATGCTGAGTGTTTTAGATGCAAAGGCAAAGGACATTTTGCTCATGTATGCAAGAGTTCATCCATCAATATGGTGGAACTGAGAGGAAACAATGTAACAACAAACCAGATGACACACAATGAACAAGAGATGGCGAGCACACAAGAAACGATTCAGAGACACATATTTGAAATCTCAGCCGTCTCAAGGGAACAAAAGGGACCGGTGGATGAATTTGAGATCGAGGGGTGCAAAATGATAATGAAAGTCGATACATGTTCACCATGGACCATCATATCGAGGGAAACCTTAAATAAAACACTGGGGAAAGGCCAAGATTCGCTTACACCGACTGATGTCCAACCCTGCGGTTATGGAGAGTCGTCAATAGATATACTAGGACAGTTTCATGCGCAAGTGAGGTATAAAGTCAGCAAGTGCTCGGCAGACATATTAGTGGCAGAAAGAGGTGCCTCATTACTTGGATGGGAGGAACAAAGAAAATTAGGAGTGAGAGTCCAAGCAAACGCATCTGAACCTGTCACCATTGCTGAGATTGAGGATACATGGTCCAGAGAGTTCCCAGAAGTGTTCACGGTGGAATTAGGCAAGCTCAAACAGTTTGAACATCACATTAAACTCAAAAGAGATGCCCAGCAAATTGTTCACAAAGTGAGACAGGTACCCTTGAATATGAAAGGACAACTACACGACAAACTTAAACGCCTCATGAATAAAGGAGTGATTGAATCCGTGACTGCTACAGAATGGTTATCACCGGTGGTACTAATCACCAAAAGCAATGTAAAGTTAAGATTATGTGTGGTCTTGCGGAGTTTGAACCAGAACATATTGGTGGAAAGGCACCCCCTACCCAATATTTCAGAAACACTTGCTACATTGGGTGAACCCAAGTGTTTTTTCGTGATTGATCTGTCAGCAGCTTACCACCAGGTTCCACTCTCTGAACAGTCACAACACCTGACAGCATTCATTACTCCTGAGGGAACATTCAAATTCAATAGGATGCCATTTGGACTAGCATCGGCGGCATCAGTATTCCAGAAAGTTATGGAAGAGATATTGAAGGGTTTAAGAAAGTAACAGTTTTTCAAGACGACATATTGGTGTTTGCGCAAGATGAGTCTGAGCATGATAGAGTGTTAAGAGATGTGTTAAGTAGACTCAAAAAGGCAGGTTTAACATTTCAAAGAAGCAAGTGTAAGATTGCTGTCAAAGACGTAGAATATTTAGGCCATAAAATATCACAGGATGGCATTTCACCAAAATAATCACTTATTGAAAGCATCAGTAATGCTCCCCAGCCCAAAGATAAGGACTAGTTGCATTCATTCATGGGTCTGGCGGAGTATTACCACAAATTTGTAAATGGGTTTGCGGTGATATCATTTCCATTAAGAGAGTTACTCAAGAAAGGTGTGAAATATGTGTGGTCTGCAGAATGCCAAGAGGCGTTTCTATCAATCAAGAAAGGAATAACACAAGCACCATCCCTAGGGGGATTTATTTCAGGCAGGAAAACCACTCTATCAGTTGATGCTAGTATATTAGGATTGGGTGCCACATTAGTTCAGTATGATTCAGGTAAGATTGAACATATAATAGCTTTTGCTTCAAGACCACTGAGAGGTGCAGAAAAAAACTATTCGGTCATAGAGAAGGAGGCATTGGCTCTCGCATGGGCCATTACACACTTTAAGTTTTTCTTATGGGGCCAGACATTTCAAGCAAGGACTGACCACAAACCATTGGTTCAGTTGATGGGAGGTGTTGATTGGGCCAAGGGATCCACAAGAATATCCAGGTGGATGGTGGAATTCCTGGGATACAATTTCAAAGTATGCTACATTCCTGGTAAAGAAAATGTTGTGGCAGACTGTTTATCGAGGTTACCTGTGGGAGGTGATGAAAACACTGAAAGTACTGGTTGTCAAGAGTTCAATATATCTGAAATTGAGTGTAATGCCATTGACAAAAATGAATGGGTAGGTGTAGACAAAGAAGATCTGGTATTGAATCAGGTTAAATTGTGGACAAAGGAAGGGTGGCCTCACAAAAATGAGATTGAGAGAGGTTATGAGAGATACTATGAAGTTAGAGAGGAACTGAATATGACTGAAGATGGACAAAAACTCAGAAGAGGAAGTAAATTTGTACCTCCGAGGGGAGTCAGATCCCAATTAATGAAAGTAGCTCATCAAGGGCATTTAGGTATGGGAGGCACAAAAAGGTATCTGAGGCAATCATTTTGGTGGCCTGGAATAGAGAGTGAAGTAGAGAAATGTGTCAGAAACTGTAAAGAGTGTGTGAAGAACTAGGGAAAGGTTATAAGTAACTGGTGGTATTGGTATATTACCATACAAAATGGATAGAGTGGAAAGCCCTTTGTGATGCACAGCAGAAATGATCTTATTCTTTGAAGAAGTGTTTTACAGGGAAGGCGTTCCCTCGGTAATAGTCACCGACAACGGTGCACAGTTCTGCTCGGATAGGATGTTGTCATTTTTGAGTAAATTCAGTATAAAACATGTGAGGACAGCCCTATACTATCCCAGGGCCAATGGCCTAGTAGAGAGGGCCAATATATTTGTGAAGAGTGGGATTCAACTGGAAATAGCTTCAGGTTTGGAATGGGCAAAAGTACTTATGGAACTAGTCTGGAACTATTGTACCACTCCACATTCAATCACGAAAATATCTCCATTCCTGTCATTGATGGGTAGACAACCTGGTACAAAACTTTGTCCAGGTTGGATGGACATGGCAAAGAGTGAGGATATAGATCGTGAAAAAAGCATGGCACTCATTAGAGAGGCAAAGAATATGTATAAACAAAAGTTTGATATTGTGTACAAAACCAAAGAAACAAAATGGGAGAATGGTGATTTAGTTTTGATTAAAAATCCCAGAATAAGTTCCAAATGAGTTGAGAGCAAATTTCTAGGACCAAAGGAAATTGCATCTGTGAGAGGAAATGTAGTGATATTAGAAGGGGTAGAATGTTGGTCAATGTCGAAATTGGTTAAGTGTTTTCCAAAGCCGATGAAAGTGAGAATGTGGAGTACAACAATGATGCCAGTGTTAAAACGATAATCAGAGAGAACAAAGAATAGGGAGCAAGGTCAAAGGGAAGAAAATGTAAATGTTGACGATGTAAGTGCAAGAACAAGTCTGAATTTAAGTAGAGTAAGAAACAGACCAACATGGCTCAAATACCTTTATGTAGAATGAAATTTAATTGGCAATCTCCAAGGGAGGAGATGTGTTATGATTAACAGTTTTGTCAAAACGTAGTTGGTGTGATTAAAACTAAATGTATGTTAATACATAGTGATAACATGTTGTTCAAAGTATTAGTAGTGTTAGATTCCTCACGTGGGGCTTAGAGATATTGTGAGCTCACATGTGTTCCATATAGAATGTTTGCATACGTTGCTGTATTGCATAAACAGTTGTTATTCAGTTGAAGTTTAGATGTGGAAGTGCCTGCTGTCGCGAAATGTTACTCCAATAAAATCCACTGAAATACAAGAAAGGTGTGGAGCACTTACTTAACAAAATTATCCTGGTAAAATGCTTCAAATGTATTTAATACACAATGTGACACGTTTCTGTAATACATTAAACTTATCCTAAACAGAGACCATTTATTTATGTATTTAGTTATCGTTAATGTATCAGACACACAGTGTGGGCAGCCTCACTTTTTGGCAGCGCAAATAAATGGTTTGGGGGAGAGATTGTACACAGTCCTTTGTCCTTCTGGTAAAAGCTGGGGAAAAGAGTTGGGGTAATTGCTTGACAGTGCAGTAGGTTTGAAGATTACAGATGCAGGAGTTCCCTATATCGTGAAGAATGGCAGGAAGACCACACATGCTGAGTGGATAGAGGGGTTGTCAGGTCCCCAATGTGACCTACAGGTGCTGGGAGAGGTGGGTGGCATTGACAATAGGGACAGAGTCCAGATATGCCAGATAGGATAGATTAGGTCAGTGCTGCAGGTCAACAGTGGCCCATAACACAAAGTGCACCAGTGACAGGGTGAGGTCAGTGAAGCCGGGAGAACATGGGCCCTTATTTCCTGGCCACATGCAAGAGTGGTAGTGTAGCAACAGCAGCAGAGGACAGAGAGCGAAGGAGGGGTTCAGTTCTGAAGGGATTATGTAGCAAGTAGAAAGGCTGCGGTGCCTAGTCATGTTAAATGACAGAGACATTTTTTGAACAGTCATCTCTTTAGCAGTGTTGTGATCATCCAGTAATTTCCTTAGCTCCGCAAGGGAGTGGAGTGTTCATTCCACAAGATGGCACCCACATGCTCCAAGGTGTGCCCCTGTTGTTTTCTTCCTGAGATATAAGGGACCCTTCTGCAGAACAATTGACAGATGATCCATAAGGGTTTAAAAGAGATTTGCTGCTTGACAGGGAGGACGTATAGTCTTTGGAAGGCTGCCATCGCATGCTCCTTAGGTCTTAGCCCCAAGATCATCCTATCAGCCATGTTTTAGATGAGATGAATGTGATGGTTTTGAGTTTTGGGAAGATCCAAGTAAGGAATGAAGCAGTGGGACAGAGGTTTGCAACTTGCTGCTCTTCAGATGGTTTGGCTATGACTTTCATCTTTCTTTACCGTTGACTATGATGTGCAGTGATGTTGGGATTTGTGATCCATAAAATCTGGAGAGTCAAAGGTCACAGACACATGAGCAAAGACAATGGGCCTCATTCCGAGTAGGGCAGTAAGGGATACCGGGCACCAGTAAGGAGACCGGTGCCGGTAATCCCTTACCGCCCTACTACAAGGTCCCTTAGCGGGTCCCCTCCTTAACACCTGGTTTGACCAGGTGTTAAGGAGGGGACCCGTTAAGGGACCTGGGCGCAAATAATGGGCTTGGCATACGCCGGCCCGTTATTTGCGCCCCCCCCTTTCCCATTGAGCTCTGTGGGGGCTCAATTGGGAATGGGGAATGGTTTGGTGAATGTGGACTTACCGGTCCCGCCAAGGTCTAACTAGACTGGTAAATCCCCATTGCACCAAACCAGACACAGTACCTTTATTGGTGGCAGTCATGGCGCAAATAGAGCCATGACTACCACCAACCTCGGAATGAGGCCCAATGTCTCTAGATTTCTCAATTTTGTGGGACATATGTAGGTAAGGGAATATGTGTTTGAGGAAGTGGAGTTGGTTAACAGATTTGTTTCTGATTTCTTGGGTTTGTTTGTTCAATGAAAGTTATATTCTCACCTGGAAAGGTCCATTACACAATCAGGTGTATGGAACAGCGGGCGAGAATAGACATTAGCCGCTCACTGCTTTCAGCCACCCGCTGCCCTTCCCCGGGAGGAGATTTTCTTTTTCTCTTCTATTTAATTTGACTCCCCACCTGCCCACCCACCCAAAAAGCCATTCAACCTTATCCAGTGAATGTCTTTATGGATACAAGTTGCCATTAGTGAGTATGGATCCAAACACCATAATGCCCAGCACTGACTAAATGCTAAGAAGCCACTGTGCTGAAGACATTAGTGACACCACAACATAGCTGCGTTAGTCATGAAGAACACTCACAACCATGCATAGCTTGCACAGACACACACTTGTATACACTAAGAACATGCTTGCACAGTTCTATAGAAAGAGGACAGATACATATACATACTGTCAAAGGTTTTCATTATTTTCCTCATTAGCCAAGTGCAGCAATGCTAAATGCAAGACAGCACAGAGATCCAGAGCAAGCTTGAAGATTTTTATGACAAACTAACCCTATGGAACTACAGGAGTATGTAAGGAGCATGGTAGGACCACGTACGACTAACCTATTGGAAACATAGCACAATATAAGAGTGTGGAAATCACAGCATGGGCTCAAGCTGCAGAACACTAGATGAAGGAAGCAGACTCAGGCCGCACGTAGCGGGACGAACAAGCTCACAGCCATGGTCAGAGATAAACAAGCAGAATCCAAGCTTCAAACCACAAGGGGCCACCTGCAGAAAAACAGAATAAATCCTCATAATTGCAGACCCAGAGAGCTCGATTTTGTGGTCCACCACCACGTGATATGGCTAAGCTAGACAATGGGTATTCACCCACAGTGGGAAGATGAATAGTTCTCAGTAATCCAGATGAGAAGTGAAACATGATTACATTTACAATGTTGCAACGTGGAGTGTACTCTCATAGGCAAAGGTCGTGTTGCTACCAGATACACTGGGACACATAGTCATTTCACATCACCTTGAAGAGGTGCGCAGAGGGCTGAGAACCGAACTGGGTCCCAGGCCTGGGGAGACCAGTTCTAACCAATCAGGGTACAGAAATCTAGGAGTGGATGGCAGAGGGCAAGGGCCAATGGTAAGTCTGCAACCTTGCAACGATGTAATAGATAGTTCCTTGGGAACGGGGCAGGTCAGCCACCTGATATGGAAGGTCCAGTAGAATTAGACGTATACTGACCCTCCCTAGGGTCTACCACTCCAAGCACCGAATAGACGTAAATGATAGGTTTTGGGGGAGGGCCCAGGTGATGACACAATCTGGTACCAAAACAAGGATACACATCCAGTGGAATTGGAGATTCTGGAGAACTGTTATTGTCCTGTATGATCGCTGTCGGTTCTTGCAAAAAACGACAGTTCTAACTTGGCTAAGTCCACTGTTTATTTGGGGAAAAGGTTTTTGAGCCCTTGGGAGCTGAATGGGTGAGCTTGTAGCAATCCCCAGAACTCTGGCATAGCGCATCCCCTCCAAAAAATGGGTAGCAGAGGATTGGTTAGGCTACACCCGTTTGGCACAAAGGCGCCTCTCCCACTGCAGTGCCCAGAGGGCTGCAGGACACCTTGCTGGACCTGAGAAGATGGGGAAAGCGCATCCCAAGGCAAAGGCCGGCAGGAGCCAGCTTGGAAATATCCTGCCCCTGAACTGTGAGGAGTCCAGCAGACCAGAAGGGTGGAATGGCAGCTTTGGGAGACTTGGTAGCCGAACAGTGTCCGCAGATCAGAGAGTGTAAGTATTGACTAAGCCACACGGCAACTAAGCGGAGTGGGAAAGTAACTGGGTGCGAAGGTGGTACTGAGTATTGTGGAGTATCTGTGGAGTATTGTCAAGTATTGTCTAGTAGTGTCGAGTATTGTCAAACATAGCAGGCAAAAGAGTGGAGGTAGATGTCATTTCTGTAGTTAGGGTTCATTCTGACTTGAGGGAAAAGGTTCTGGTGAATAACCTAGACTATTGACTTAAGGACACGGATGACAGAAGTTGTGTGAATATTGGATTCACTGTGGATTGGGCATTTTAGCTTGGGTCATAGATGACGGTATCCCCTTAAGGTTTAGCAAAGGGTGCTGGTTTAGATTGTGGGAGGTTTTCGTCTGCCTAAGTCTCAAGGAGGCCTTTTATTTGCAAGGCCACGCTGCAGATACAGATTGAACATAAAGAATATTGGTATCCCCTGTTAGGAGGCAGGAAGACAGCTGTGGGGTCATGTTGGGTTTTTACAAATGTTTGTGGGAGACATTAACTTTCTGTGCGCTGTAAGTGATCTTTAGCACTACCTTGTTAAGTGAGTTGATGGAGTCACCTGATAAGTCTGTGCATAGGACCTGGAAAGCATGAGGTGTTGTGGAAGCAGTGTTGAGAAACTTGAGATTGACAAAGGAGGTTGTTCAGTGGCAGTGCACGGAAGGTGCATGCACAAGATTGGTTAGTGTACCTAAGGAGGCAGAGAATTTCAAAAGGGGGGTGCGCAGAGAACAGCTGACAGGTTTTTTCGGGGCCAGGGAGGCTCAACAAAAGTTGAAAGAGCTGCCATTTTATTGTGTTTTTTATAAACAGCAGAGTGTCGAAAGCCTCGACTTGAGCTCAAGTAAGTATAAACGCAATGTACCAAGAGAAGTGCGGGGATGACACACCCCTACAGCACTTGTGAAGGCCCTTCCATGCTATAAGGACAAGATTTGTAAATATAGCGCGGAATGGACAAAAGGCACACAGGGTAAATTGACTTAGCCATTGCCACAATGCAGGATTTTCTAAAACGATGTGCAGCAACCACTATTGACACACTTACAGGACACTTTTTAAGGGGAAGAAATTAGCCAATAGTATGGTGATATTCGTGCTCTGGAGGATGTTCTAGGAGTGCGAGGGAGAAGTAGTGAGGCATCAATGTATACATCGGGGCCACCGTGCCCTCTGCTCCCGCATCTTCTTATGTGAGTGAAAAAGAAGGGAATATAGACGACGAGCAATGGCTCTACCCAGTACATGAGCTAAAGGCAGCAGAGGGGAACTCAAATCCAGTATTTCAACCGCCACCATATACCAAGGAGGAAGGGCAGGCAAGGGAGCACTTGGAAAGGTGCAGGCAAACACTAAAGAGGGCCTGGGGGGCATAGCCTCAAACAAATGGGTAGGGGGACAGATCCTCCTTAAATTGGAAGAGAAGATAATGAGAGAAGCTGCTGGGGCAACCAAAGAGATGCAAGGCTTTAAGGGGAGCAGCAAAGCAAGGAACTGGTCAGAGATAATGGAAGAAGTGGAGAGAAGTGGAGGTAGAGGAGAGACACAAAAGAGCACGTAGAGGCAAGCAAAGAGAAGAAGAAAAAGAGTGGGAGCAGCAGTTTTAGTGAAGAGGGAGTGAAGAAAGTGGGAAATAGAGTGACTTGCAAAAGAGCGCACACGCAAGTAGGAGGAGAAGCGTGCGATCAGAGACATAAGGACAAAGTGGGGAATGGGCATAGGAGACGACAAACTGGAAGGAAGTACGCAAACAGAGCCAGGCAGTACTTTCACGCAGGAAAGGACGCAGGAGGATCTAAGGGAGACAAGGATGATCGATAACAGTTGTCGCGGGATGCCTTATGCAGTATAGATGACCTGATCTCATATGTGCAGAGGCTTAGGGATCTCCCAGAGCAACATAAGGGGGTGCCAGTAAAATCATAAACTGACAGTAAAGATGCCGACAGACATGACAGACAGATCAGGCTGACACGAGTGGTGAATGGTGAGATCAGGTTCACGCAATTGCCCCTACTGGAAAATGGAGGGGCAACCATACCATGGAAGCCATAGATAAAGAACACTTGAGGTGTAGGCTACCCTTGTTAACCGCGGGTGCAGGGAAATGGATATATGAAATGGAAAGAATGATAGCAGGACAGAAATTAGTAGTGGAGGCTGTAAAGGGGCTACTAGTGACAATCATTGGGGAGGCTGTTGATGACATATGGAGAAGGACAGGTCAATCGCACAATGGTTCATCATTTTCAAACTGCTGAGCAGTCATATAGCAAGCTCTCAGGATACAATACCCAGACATGTCAGGTATAAGACCGATTATGGAACGTAAAATGGGGGATGTCGAAGACCCCTTACATTACACTCATACAAGATACAAGAGATTTCGCACCTTGAAATGCGAGAACCGTGGGACAAAACAGTAGCATTATTCTATCACATAGTATGCCATAGGTTGCCACAGCAGGTGTAAAAGCAACTCAAGAAACTAGTGGGGATGGAAGAAAACCCTTGTTCAGAAATGCAGCTCAGAATAGTACACTATGTAGGCTATTACAAGAGAACGTGAGAAAAAGCGCAAGGAGAGGAAGCATGAGGAAGCAAAGTTAGTACAGAGAAAGCTATTTAAATACACCATCGCAGTGGCAGTACTGACAAGCACAGGAGGACAAGGGACACCACAGAGGCAGTACACACTGGAGCCCGAGGGGGAGGATTCATGGGGTAGGGGAATGCACAGTACCGGTTTCGAGGAAGCCGGGGCCCACCGATAGGACGTGGGTACAGGCAACAGATACATCACAACCACGGGTGATTTCCAGGGTGGTTTCGAGGACATGGGCAGCAGATGCAGCAAGGCCCAGGGGGATTTTCTGGTGGTTTCCAAGGGCAGGGGAGGGAGCCACCCCAATGATGGGTGTTCAGACAGCTAGGGCACATTTCGAGAGTGTGCAGAAGCAGGGGTATGCAACAGAATGTGTGGATGCAATACCAGCCAGCATACCAAGGGGAACAGGACGAGTACATACACACGACCAAACATAACAACAAGGACAGGCAACAAAGGCATACCCACAGACACACCAGCCCATGGTACAGGCACAACAGATGCAAGCGTCTATGCAGCAGTACTCACAGGCACCACAGATGCCCCAGATGCAAAGTAACACACAGGATGCATAGACAGCACAGCAGATACCGCAGACACAGAAAAGGGCACAACCAAATCATGGGACAATGGCCCGCATGGACTCCATAGCAATGCCCCCATTAGGAAACTGGGGGGTCACTATGGTGGGGAACAGCCCATTTCTGAAGAACAGGATGTCCTTATATCCTCAATAGGACAGCCCACAGACAGACTTGATGTGGTCCATCCTGTCGATTACACCCAACCCTGTGGAGGAGCCACGCATAGGGGTGACGATAGGTGACAACACCTTTTCCTTTCTTGTAGACACAGGGGCGACTAAATCCTGTATCTGGGAGGGGAAATACAGTTTGTCAGGTGATGCCCTGAATGCTCAAGGATTCTCTGGGCCGAAGGTAGTGGTTCCTTTTACAGACAATATTACACTTTCAATAGGGGAGCATGATCTATCCTTGCCTCGACTTTACTCCCTACAGACACCTGTAAACATACTGGGGAGAGACATTATGAGCAAACCTAACACAACCATTTCATTCACTGACTAGGGATAGCATGCACCACACCAGGGATACACCTTCTCAATGCAAGGGAAATCATTCAAGCCTATTGTGGACAAATGGTACAGATGGGGTTGCCAGTGGACGGGGAGCTGTTCCAATATGGGACTGAGATTTTAATAGCATGGTTCCCAGGGGTTCAGGCGAAGATGTGGTGCCTTCCAAATGAGTACTTATTAAGACCTGAGGTACCATTAGATGAAGAGGAAGGGAAGATAGTGTCACTATAATTAGAGGCAGTAATTGTGGGAGGCAATTGTATAGCAGTGCATGGGACAGATGACACAGGGCAACCATGGCAAGCAGTGATCGCCATGGCAGAAGGATACAGGTTGAACACGATCACAGATGAAGAACGGTTCAAAGACAACACATCAGATCATGAGATGTTGTTCGAAATGAGCATTACATATTGGGTGATAATATATTACAGAGAGGTACCACAAAGAATGGCGATGGTGCTGAAAGCATGGCCGACTATTCTCGTGGAGGGTTTGGCCAAGGTACCCAGCATTTTATGGACAACTAGTCCCTATGATGTGGGGCTTCTGAAGGCGGTAGGAGCAGTGAAGATAAAGCTGAAGCCAGGAGCGATTTTACCACAAGTAAAACAATACCCACTCTCAGGGAGGCAGACAAAGGTATCTATGAAACCATTGCAGCACTAGTGAAGCAAGGAATCCTAGTGCCATCAGAGTCACCATGCAACACAGCTGTGTACCCAGTCAAAAAGGCAACAGGGTGGTTGTGGCCTTTTATTCACGACTTGCACCCTCTTAATCACATTCTAGAAGCAGAATATCCTTTAGTTCTGAATCCAGTGACAATTTTGTGCAACATCCCAATGGAATAGATTTGAAGAATGCCTTCTTCTCTATACCACTAAACCCAGGCTCACAAGACTTGACTTCATTTCTAAATAGAAATAATAAGTGTAAACATACAAGACTTCCGCAAGGAATGCTGTGAATCACCTTCGATATTCAATAGGATCCTTCAGATCGACCTAGGCAACGTGCAGATGGGTAGCATGGTCACACAGTACGTAGATGACATATTGTTCTGTAGTAAGACAGAAGAACAGTGCAGAAATTACTGAGTGTGCATCCTGACAGTGTTAGCAGACAAGGGATACAAGGTGGACAAGGCCAAAATGCAATATTGGCAGATAGAAGTATTGTACATTGGACAGATGATCTCCCAAAATGGCTGACAAGTGACACCATAGAGGGCAGAAACAATACGTAAAACAGCAAAACCCACAACAGTAAGAGAGATGCAGCAGTTCTTGGGACTATGCAATTATTGCAGGGCATGTGTATTTGACTACAGCACATACACCAGACCCTTATTGAGTGCACTATAGGAAGTACAGAAAGGGAAGAAAAGAATATGATGGACAAGAAAGTTGAATCAAGCATTTAATGAGCTGAAGGAAGCAATATACAAAGCTTCAGTTTTAGGGATCCCGGACTATCAAAAGGAATTATTCCTGTTCTCAAACTCTGATGCAGTTGTAATGACAGCTGTACTGATGCAGAAGACTAGCCTGGGGCACAAGCCACTAGCATATTACAGCGGGAGCTAGACCCAGTAATTCAAGGGCACTATCCATGCAAACGAGCATTGGCTGCGGCGGCATTCATAGTGGACAAAGCAGCGAATATTACCATGGAATGCAGCACCACTGTTTACAAGGGACATTCTCTCTTTCCTATACTGGAAAGGCCAGAGAGCACACTGACAACACAGAGAGCCTCGGGGTATGAGGTGCTACTATCCAACCCAGTTTTCAAAGTAGTGAGATGCACACTTGTGAACCAAGCGCCTGTTATCGCCGATGTTTTAGAGGAGGGTGATTACGCACATAATTTCACATCAAACCTGGAAGAATTCAGTGACACTCTCAAGGTACAGGATGACACACTTGAGGTGGGAGACATTGATGGGTCATTAACAATTCACCAAACAGATGGGGAGAGACATACTGTGACAGCAGTAGTGAGACTGAGAGGAAACGGGACAAGTGAGCTATTGACAAGTGCATGACTGCCATCACATTACTCAGCACAAGCAGCAGAATTTGTGGTATTAATATTGGCATTGGAGTGGAGCAGGGGAAAGGAAGTGACGATTTATTCAGATTCAGCCTACGTGACATCCACAGTGCATTCTGGGCTGTCACATTGGATGCAGAGGGGCTTCAGGCATGCTGATGGTACACCAGTGCAGCATGCACTCCTATTGGACACATTGGTGGACGTCATGCATCTTCCAGAGTGACTAGCAATAGTGAAATGCCAAGCACACACAAAAGGGGAGGACCCTATCTCAAGGTGAAATGAAGCAGCAGACACAGAAGCAAAATGTGCTGCATAATTTGGGAACCTTTTAGAAATGGAGGCCTTGGCACATGCATGTGACTATGCAAGAACAATGATACTCAAGGAGGGGAACAACATATTACCAGTGACACAGATCATGGAGCTGCAGTGAGCTGCACCGATGGAGGGGAAGGACCTGTGGCTTAAGAGGGGATGTAAAGTATCTCCAACAGATGCCGTATGGTGACAAAATAACACAGGGAAAGTGGTTATGCCACTCGCATGATTGCACACAGCACTGACATAACAACATTATCCAACACATGCAGGGAAGGAGGTACTTGCTGCCCATATTGGAGAAACATGGTTCCATCCTAACTCTGAGGAACATGTGGCCGAATGCATGGCTAACTATTTGACATGCAAGCAATTTACTGCAGAACATACATGGAGAGTTGTGAGAGGTGCCATAACTCACCCAAATAGTCCATTCTAACACCTCCACTTAGACAATGTTGACATGATCTAAGACTGCCAAGTGTTCCGCTATATGATTATGGTTGTGTGTCCATTTTCCAGTTGGATCGAGGCTGGTCCTTGTTCTCACCCTGATGCCCCTAGAGAAGCAGAATTCCCAGTCTGGAAATCATTCCCATGATGGGGCGTGTGTGAAGTCCTGTAGTCTATCAATGATCTTCACTTTGCAAATGAGATGTTCCAGCATATTACAATGTTGCTTCACATCCAACACACATTCTCCTGTGCTTAACACCCACAAGTGAACGGGGTGTGTGGACGCCTCAATGGTCTGTTTAAAGAAGCCATAGCCAAGACTAAAAAGAGCCTCAATAAGAATTGCCTACACTGCCTGCTTTTAGCCCTGTTCACATTGCGCAACAAGCCCAGGTCCGACCACCATTTAACCCCACATGAGGTGGTAACAGGACGGCGCATGCAACTTCCCCTGGCTCCTCCCACTAGAGCAGTGAAGGATGCACAGGGTGCTGCAAATATATTGGGTCAGGAAATGTATGAATATGTGACTTCCTTGATTGCTTGTGCCTCTTTTATCTCTCACCAGATATGACGGCACTGTGAGGGGCCTGAAGTTGGCGAGGAGAGTGACAGCATCAAAAACCCAGAGGACTTAATTAAGCTGCCACATGTATACCCAGGAGACAAGGTTCTCCTTAGAAACTTTAGCCGATGTTGGGACGCACCCAGGTTCACAAGTCTGTACACAGTTTAGAAAGTGACTAGGCAAGCTATTTCGTTAATTGGAAAAACTGTCTGGAATCATATCGTGACATCAAGCCCTAAAAAGCTGTGGCCTCATCACCTGGCAAGGATATTGACAGGGCCAACGGTCCTCAACAAGGTGAACAAAGAGAACATTCAGAATCAGCACTGTTGAGCAGAGGACACCCAATGGTTACTCTCTCATGGGCAGCAGAGTTAGGGCAAGGACTTCCAACACATCCAGAGTGAGGGTACACTGTATGTTTGTTATTTTTCTCATTACAAACATTCATCGTGAAAGTGTGACTGTTTTACTGCATTTTTTCCATGCTGCCCACTGATTCACATCCTGATACCTTTCAAAGCCAATTTGTCCAATCATTAGGAGGTCCAACAGATTCTGAGCATGTCCTCCTAATGTCTATTATCACGTCTTCTTAGCATATTTGACCCAAGCTTACACACAACTCGAACAAGGAAGGCCATCTGTTCTTGCAGTACTCAGAGATCCTAGAATTAGAACTGTGTGGTAACAGCTATTTATTTTTGCCATGACAGATTGTATGAGCAATGGGGCTTGAACTACTGCAATACTAACCCAATAAAGCACAGTTTCTGCGCATTTCAGGCTGGCAACTGATATCTTCAAGCTGCTCAAGGATCCAAACAGCACAGGTAAATGGAATGGGGTTATTAAAAACATACTCATCTTGTTTTGTCTCTTATTTCCAAGTGGGGTTTTTGCATTTCTCTTTTGGCGAATATCTCTTGTATCTAGTAAAACTGCTGTATCCTCTATTAACATTACCCCAACTCCAGCAGGTGGAACAACCATGTCAGGTGCACAGGGAGGCACTGTAAGCACGGTGAGGAGAGATAAGCTCAGTGCTGGAACAGATATGGGAGGGCTGGACCTATAGCTCGCTGACACTGCTCGAGTGTCTAACAATATGTGGTACAAAAACATGTCCAAAGTAGGTAAGGAAACCACTGGGGAGAGCTGCTATGTCTGCTCACTAATCCCCTAAGCCATGAATGCCTCCAGAATGTTTATAGCAAATGAAATACCAGCAGCAAGAGCACAATGCCTCATGTACATTTCCATGGTTACAACCCGAGGAAGATTCCAAGGGAAAACAACAACAATGAGATATGATTAACAATTACTGGCAGTTAGACCAAGCGATACAATACATAACTGATGACCCGCAATAATGAGATACTAAAACAATAACACTGAAGAAATTACAATGCCCGAAGAGGGGGGTCAAGGAAATAGGAGGAGAACCAGTATGTTCGAAAAGACCACAGATGCTTGTGTATGGCCAAGTATACACAGAAGAAGGATGGAAAGAAGGAGTAGTCAGAAGCAAAGCACACACCCTAGTACAAGTACCAACAACCCAGTGCAAGGAGAAAATGTAGGAATGGGATGTACAGCCAGCCATTCTGGGGTAGAAAATCTCTAAAGGGAGGTGGGGTTTCCTGCAAAAAAAGTACAGAAGGTAGGGAAATCTCACCTCAGAATAACTTCCTCTGGGAACGATGGCTGAAGATATTACATAGGACTCGCCCCTGATATGAATGTGCATGGGTACTTTGGGGTACAGTTCATTTTCCCCATGTGCACAGGTAACGCTAACTAGTGCAGCATTTTTGAGGTCCTTTGTTATGACTAAATCAGTTTGAATAGTGGTTTACTTACTACCCGAGTTGATTAAGGTCCTTACTTGCCTTCCATTCACCCAAGCCTTTTTCATATGTGAAGTCAGCAGAAGACTCACATAAACATAAGTGAACGGTCTCTAACTCTTCTTTGGGTTCTTCCCAATCTTCACCCTTTAAACAGCCTATTCCCATAGGTTTGTCTCTTAAATTCTTTGGGCAGTATCTAGCTAAATGTCCTGTTTCTCTACAGGAACAACAGGCAGGAGGAGGTGGTCTACTTCCTTTAGTTTATCCCTTCTGCTTTCATCCCTTCTGCTTTCATCTTTGGTTTTAGGATCAGATCTTTTGATTTCTACTCTTTCTCTTGGT
The DNA here is from genome assembly GCF_040938575.1 of Ambystoma mexicanum. Taxonomy (NCBI): domain Eukaryota; kingdom Metazoa; phylum Chordata; class Amphibia; order Caudata; family Ambystomatidae; genus Ambystoma; species Ambystoma mexicanum. The sequence goes on from NC_090941.1 coordinate 78,559,991, forward strand.
ATCCACTCCTTGATTCTATTTGACCCCCCTTGTTTATCTACCCCTTGAGGTTGAGGTCGGTGGATAGGTTTGGAATCCTTCCACTCCTCCCTCGATGTGCCGAGTGGAAGTGTTTAGCTGCATCTGAGTGGTTTTGTGCAGTTTCGATGGCCGTGGCTAGGGTGGGTCGACTTAACTGTAAACAGCCTTTTGCAAATACAACAGTACGGAATTAGTGAATTGTTCTAGGTTGATCATCTCTGTCAGTTATTCTAAGGATTTGTTGTTGACCCACAGGGCTACATTGTTTTTGACATGTTAACCCATTTCTAGTGGGGTTTATGCTGGGTTTAATCTAATGACCCTCAGCCTCTGACAATAAAAATTGCAGATTTGCCCCTCTTTTATTACCAACCCTTCCTTGATGGATAGAGAGTTGGCTCTCTGTGCAAGATTAAGTAGTTGATAGGTGGTTTGTAATTCACCTTTCAACAGAGGAGCCAAATGGCACCTTTTAAGGTTCTCTTCCCTTCCCAGTTGTTCGGCTAGGCGTTCAAAATTCAAGAAAAAATGTCCTAGATCTTCGCCTTGTATGTTTGGTAAAAGTACTCCCTGTGGTAGTAAGGGTGTAGCCTGAAAATCAACCAATTTAATAAAATGTTCTTGGATACTAGCTTTGGCTTGCATTTGATCGGCCACCAACTGACCGATTACATTGCCTAGGCCGGCCATTTCTTCTGGGGGATTAGCGTTCCTTCTGTGTTCTTTTGTGAATCAGAAAACAAATAGGTCTCAACTCGTGCAGATAAAGTTTCAAAGTCGTCTGATTCTTCTGATTCTGCCGAGGGAGTTGGTTTTGGTAGGCTAATCTCTAACTTTGATGGCCCCACTACGGATGACAATTGGATACCAAAATAAAAGATTTTGGAAGGGGGGTGGTATTTAAAGCACTAGGTCTAATAAAGGTAAAGGCTAGTTGAACTTTCAGTATTATTCGATCCCACTGCTGTATATTATAATGGGACAGAGGAAGGGTGTCTAACAATACTTGAGTTTTAAAGAATAGATCCTGTTGGCCAGTCGGGATACCTAGTTGAGAGTGAAACCTCTTAAAGCGTGGATACTTGGTCAGAGCCAAGGATACCAATGATTCTATTTTCTCCTTCTGGTAGTATGGCAATTATCAGCATGGATTTCAATTTTTATCAGTTGAATCAAATCCCACACGGACACCATATGTAAGGAAGGCATGGTATCAAAGTAAGACAGACATAAGTGATCACAGTTTAAGCGTGTTTACTGAACTTTTTCAGGGGTGTGAAAAATGCCTATCTAAACCTAAATCTAAGATGGGAGTAAGCTATGACCATCAAATAATAATAATACAGTCCAAGTGGACTCTAGTCAAATAAAAAGGTTCTATACTAAAAAAAAAACTATTGCCAATCCTAACCTAGAAAATAGTGTGGGTTAATGTTCACAAAAAGAAAGAAGTGTTCATAAAATGATAAGTGAGGATGTTTAGACCATTGGCCTGCCTTCTCCATTTTTTCAGCATTGGACAAGGCGGATCACTCAAGCACAGCACACTCCTGGGCTTCTTTGGCAGGGTGTCACAGTTTCTTTCACCAACATCAGGGCCGTCTGTGCCCAAGTCTCTTTTGTGCAAAGTATCTTGCGTCATAGGACCTGGGGTACCACAAACAGCAAAGAAAAGTTCCTTTTTTAATGTTCCCATCGGGCTATTTACTCTTCACCCTGATTACCCCTCAGCCGGGCTTTGTTCCTTCTTTCACCATTAGCCTTCCTCAGTCGGGTTTAGACCAACTTCAATTATTAGGTATCCCTCAGTCGGGTTCACATTTGCCACAACAATCTTCTGGCATGTATTTCACCATTAGCCTCCCTCAGTCGGGTTCAGACCAACATCAATTTCTAGGCATCCCTCAGTCGGGTTCACATTTGCCACAACAATCTTCTCGGGTGTCTTACTGTTCACCCTGTTACCTATCTTGGTTTCACAAAGTTAAATTGTAAAAAAGTTATTTTTCTTCATAAATTGTGGCCGCTTACAACTTCGAGCATAACACAGGTTGAATCTGCTATCAGTTTTCCAACTCACCGGCTGTGCTGAACTTGTGGTGTTACTTTGTTGTCAGAGTCAAGGACAGTACCACGGTGGCAATCGTTTCTCTCCACCTTGACTTTCAATGTGGGAGTGCCCTGTGTACCTTTCACACATGCTACACCATTTGTCAGTTGCAATTCCCAGTCTTATGTTTTGTTTCCTTGAGGCTTCTTGAAAGTCACTTTTCCATGTTGAAAAAGGAAAGGGTAATTCCCTCCTTGTCATCCACTCTGATATCGACGCCTTTCTCCTCAGTTTAAACTGCCATCTCGGACTTGCTGCTTCCTCATGTGTTTTGCCTTGCTCAGAATGTGCTTTCATGCTCCGCCTTTTATCCATGTGGGGAAATTTGATGTACGTCAGGTGTGTGTTATTATCAGTAATTGCCTGATTCTGTCTGACCTTTGTGTTGGGACATGTCAGGTATATGGCTCTGATGTTAGTCTGTTGTCGCTCACAACAAAATGTCAGTGAGAACGTGTTTCTATCGGAAAGGGGGGGTTAAGTTTCTAGGTATACTACCTGGCAGGATGGGAAAAAGTAGTTATAAGGAAGGGGATACTGCATCTCACCCTTTGGCGTCCCACTCCCACTCCCCAAAGACCACTCACTGAAGTGATCCTCCTGCACTGGTGCATCCCCTGGAACTGCATCCAATAGTGATAACCGTGTCCTCGCCACCTTGATGACATTTCCCTGGGGACTTGCGGGTGAGACACCTCCAGGTTTCTCACGAAACACAGAATGTAGGTACACAGAAAAGCATCGAGCAATGAAGGTCGGCACAGCAGTGTTGATAGACCACTATTGGGCAGGTGGATCCAAAACATACGATAAACTGCCACTCAACTGTGGAGGGTTTTGCTCATTGGTACACATCAATATGCTAGCACAGGTAGTGCCACAGAAAGATGTGAAGGTAGACGACTTCCCTAAACTGGATATTAACACAAGGAAGCAAAGTTTTGTTGGAGTATAAGAAAAGGGATGAAAGAAAAAGTTGTGGCAGTGAGCAGAAAAAAGAGACAACTATTTCTCATCAGAGTCAGAAGCATTACTGGACGATATAACCAGATTGAAGTTGATGCAGACCATAAACTCTACAGTGAACAGCTTCAATGCAATAAAAGAAAAACTCCGAGCAGTAAGGTTAATTGCACTCCAGAACAGGTATGTTCTAGACCTTCTCACACCTATGGAAGGAGGAGTGTGAACCAATATCGGGAGTTCCTGTTGCACATTTGTGCTTGCCAATGATGGAGAGAATAACACACTTCCAGAAGACGTGACAAGGTTATTGAAGATGCATGACAAGATGGAGGAAGAAGTCGAATTGACAGGAAAAGACCAGAGCTGGTTGGTGTAGCTATGGGCATGGATGAAGTCATGGCTGGCAGATGGACTGAACGTATTACTAAGGGCACTAATATTAGTAGTAGTGGGAATGTGAGTAGTGAAGATCTGCATTGCACAATGCTGCAAACTAAGTAGTCTAAGTGACAATAGAGATCAAGGTGATGGTGGAAAATGGGAAAAGAAAAAGACAAGACAGCAGAAGAACAAAATAGCCTAAGGGTCAGGATAAAAGAAAGCCCAATGTTCCCGACTGAGTTCATAAGATTTGACCACTTATACGACAATAACAGATACTGGGGGAAGTGGGTTTGGTGCAACCCAGAAGGAGAATGCACCTATATGACCTGTAGTTTCTATGACCATGCACATTTCTATGGACACCTTGGAGGAGTATGTGTCAAAATGAGTGAAGTGAAAAGCTACCCCTCCCTCAGATCTCCAGTTATTGTCAAACCTCTATTTCTGGTGCATATATACCATTAGAAATGCACCACACTTTATTGTTCCTTATTGTGCTCACAAAATAATTTTGTTTCTAATTGTTAAGCATTTTCCAAACTTAATAAGCAAGGAAAAAAGCACTAAGGAGCTGCTCATCCAGAGAGGTGGCTGACTAGGCGAAGGAGAGTGAGAGGTCAGAGAACTAGGTGAAGGGGCTACAAGTGAAAGCCCTTTATTTGCCAGAACGCAAGAACTCCAAGAGGCCTGGAAGGTTAGGTGAGCCAGCCCAGTTGGAAAGAGACTATTGTATCCCGCGCCACAAGGTTGACAGCTGCCTTCCCGGGTGAGGGGCGGAGTTGGGGCAGTACCATCAGATTTAGAGAGCCACAGCCTTGACTTTAGTTGAAAAGCTGCAAAAGTGGCAAGCCTCCCTTTGCCGGTGAGTCAAGTGAGAGGATGAAAGCCTGGTTTGTGTCGTGGAGTGCTTGGAACAATTGTGTCAGAAGCTGAAGCCTGCGCGTAAGAAAATGAAAAAGTGAGTGAAGATTAAACAACATCTGAAAGGAATAGATAAGGATACAGAGTAACCAAGTGGTCAGGGGAAGGATGAAATCCCAGTCGAAGGTCTCAGTGAAATTTTTTATGAACTTTGATATGTAACAAGGAAGATTTGAGCCTGACTGAGTAAAGTCTTGACATAGTGCTAGTAAAACCATAGGGAAGAGAACCCTAAGAAAGTGAATGATGAAATGAGAATTTGTTGGCGTGAGCCAGCGTGAGGGGAGCCATTGTTGAACCATTGGTTTTGAGAAGGAGAGGCTTGAGCCAGAGCAAGGGGAGCCATTGCTGAACTATTGAGAGACATTGGGCCCCATTATAAGTGTTCCGGACCGGAAACAACGATGCTGGTAAGCTTACCGGCATCATTGTTTCTGGACTGGCACACTATGTGTTTGCCTGCCAGAGCTGCTGTGCCCTACAGGTCTGACGGTAGGCAAGCCGCCAGGGAAGCACCGGCACCGTTAACAATGGTGCTTCGTGGTCCCCATTCTATGGGAATGGGGACTTACAATTTTCAGGGGCTTAACTTCGCAGACCACCAGAGTTGTAATCCCCTGGTGTTACCGGAAAGTCGGGTAGAACCGGCACAGTTGCTGCCAGACCCGTAATGAGGCCCATTGTCTGTATTACCAAGAGACTTTGAAAGACAGAACCAACTGCCAAAGTGTTCACCAGGCAGAGTGTGTCCAACTGCCAGTTTTTCACCTTAAACCCATGTGCTATGTAACGTGGGGAAGGGGAGACATAGCCATACATAAACTTGCCATTCTGGCATTTTTATTCTACATTGATTTTTCTTTGAAAAGCACATTTCATCATAAACATTTTTGTATTAGAGTGAGGTCAGGCATTCGGTTTATTACTTTAAATGATTATGATTTTGTGGCATGACTGACTAGAACCGTTTTCTTTTTTCTTTAGATGGTAGAGCGAGCTCCCATTTTAGGATTAGGGCCAAATAGGAGTTTCTCCATCCCTTTTACCAACAATAAAGGTTTTCAAAACGGTTCATATCGTGTCATTCACTAGTTGCATTACCATGCCTTCCTCACATCACACAGACACACACTCGTATACATGAAGAACATTCTTACACAGATATGTAGATAGAGGACAGATACATATACATAATGCCAAAGCTTTTTATTATTTTCCTCATTAGCCAAGTGCAGCAATGCTAAATGCAAGGCAACAAAGAGATCCAGAGCAAGCTTGCAGATGATTATGACAAACTAACCCTATGGAAGTACAGGCGTATATAAGGAGCCTGGTAGGACCACTGTACGACTAACCTATGAGAAACATAGCACAATGTAACTGTGGAGAAATCATACTAAAAGCCTAATGAAAATCACAGAAGGCCTCAAGCAGCAGGACACTAGACGAGGGAAGCAGACTCAGGCTGCACGAAGTGGGAAGGCTGAGCTTACAGCCAAGGTCAGAGATAAACAAGTACATTCCAAACATCAAACGGTGATGGGCCAGCTGCAGAAAAACAGAATAAATTGTCATAATTGCAGACCCAGAGAGCTTGATTTTGTGGTCCACAACCATGTGATGTGACCGAGCTAGACAATGGGTATTCAGCCGCAGTGGGAAGATGTACAGTTCTCAGCAAACCATATGAGAAGTGAAACATGATTAAATTTACAATGTTGCAACATGGATCGCACTCTCATAGACAAAAGTGGAGTTGCTACCAGATACACTGGGAGACATATGCCCTCATTCTGAGTATGGGGGTAGTCATGGCGCTATTTGCGCCATTACTGCCTTCCATACCAGTACGGACTCTGGTTTGGTTCAATGGGGACTTACCGGTCCACCCCGACCTTGGAGGGACCGGTAAGTCCCCATTTACCAAACCATTCCCTGAGCCCCCATAGGTCTCAATGGGAATGGGGAGGGTGCAAATAACAGGCTGGCGTTTGCCAAGCCCGTTATTTGTGCCCAGGTCCCTTAACGGGTCCCGTCCTTAACACCTGGTCAGACCAGGCGTTAAGGAAGGGACCCGCTAAGGGACCTCGTAGTAGGGTGGTAAGGGATTACCGGCACTGGTCTCCTTACCGGTGCCCGGTATCCCTTACTGCCCTACTCGGAATGAGGGCCGTAGTCATTTCACATCACCTTGAAGAGGTGCCCAGAGGGCTGAGAACTGAATTGGGTCCCAGGCCTGGGGAGACCAGTTCTAGCCTATTAGGGGAAAGAAATCTCTGGGTGCATGGCAGAGGGCAAAGGCCAATGGCAAGTCTGCGACCCTGCAGCAATGTAACAGATTGTTCCTTTTGGATGGGGCGGTTCAGCCACCTGACATGGAAGGTCCAGTAGAATTAGATGTATACTGACCCTCGATAGGGTCTACCACTCCAAGCACCCAATAGACAAAAGTGATAGGTTTTTGGGGGAGGGGCCAGGTGATGACACAATCTGGTATCAAAATGGGGAGACACGGCTTGAGGAATTGGACATTCTGGAGAACTGTAATTGTCCTGCATGATCTCTGTTGGTTTTTGCAATAAATGACAGTTCTAACTTGCCCATGGCTCAGTCCTACGTTTATTCTAGGGAAAGGGTTGTTGGGCCCTTGGGAGCTGAATGGATGATCTCATAGCAATCCCCAGACGTATGGCATATCGATTCCCCTCTAACCGTAACATTATACTCCTAAGAAAATCTCTATCTGTTCATACCGTCTACCATTCAACTTTATAATTTTTGCACATATCTTTCTTCTGATTCTCTAAAGATCCTATACAGTTTTGTCATGCTAGGGTCAAACTTTCTAATCCACCACTTGTCTCTATTTTTTTACAGTGCTTCTCCAATTGACTGTTATGATCCAATACCCTGTTCTATGTGTTCCTTTTCTGAGCCTTTTAAGCTTCTAACAACTAAAATTCAAAGAGCTTTTGCCCTCTGATGGTCCTCCTGAACCAATAAATGAATGGAAGGCAGAGGGCTGTTGCTAGTATTGTTGCGGCCATAAGCAAAATGGAAAGGATGTACCCTTTCCATGGCTACTTGTTTTATGTTTTCATTTTTTATTACATTTTATTTGTTTTTACACATGAAAGTGCCGTCCATTTTGCGACATTGTACTTAGTTACAGCATACACAAGGTGAGACAAAACATAACACAAAAAGTGATACCTCATAAATAGGCATATAATAATCTAAAAATATAGACACTAGCAAAAGGGCAGATTATTTGCATGTATCTATTTGTATTTGTTTGCATGCATACAGGGAAAACAACTTGGTTACAAACGAGCATTCAAAAGGAAATACAGCAGATAAACGGTAGGCAGTGAGCCTCTTATAGAGTTTGAGTGGCATAATGAACGGGTTTGAGAAGGTGCATATTGGACAGATACCGGGACAAATAGGGTGGAGGAATTTAGGACAAGTAAATGTCTTATGGTAGGCAGTCTAGCCTGCTTATCATGAGCTGTGATCTCTTAGTGTGTCGGGGAAGATTCCAGTTAGTGGTGTGGGAAAATGTAAGCAGTAAGGCTGGAGAGGTGAGTCAAGAGTATAGCACAGAAATAAAGAGGTGGGCTTTTAGGTTGCATTCGAATAAATAGATGTGGACTGTGTTTTGAATTGCAGAGGGGAAGAAAGTGGAACAAGAAGAGGGAATGAGTGGAAGAAAGAGTAATCACAGGCTGAGTGAGGTGCCACCAGGGTGGTGGTGAAGGCAGAGGGAAGACTCAGAGAGTGTTTGTAGGGGTTGACAGAAGGGGATTTATACAGTGCTGCCTTACCGTGGATGGATTTATGCACTAGTATGAGGAATTTTGCCTTGTTTTGCGTGGTTAGCCAGCCATCCTGCTGGCAATACAAGGAAATAGGGGTGAAGCGAGGGAGTTCAAAAAGTGTCCTGGTAGCAAAAGTAATAATCTGTCAAGAGGACAGAATGCATAGTTTGGAAGACCAAAGAGGGCACTGGCACAATAGACCAGCTTAGAATAGTCAAAAGTGGTTATGAGGTCTTTGCCAGGTTTGAAAAGAAGCAGGTGCCCGGTTTTCCTCATGTTTAGAAGGTTGAGGCCAGCTGCCATTTCAGTTTTAGAGATGAAGGTAGAGAATGTGTTAGGTTGTAGATGAAACAAATGTGTCTAGTTGAAGAGGAGTAGGGAGGAGTGTCAGGTGGGAAATGGATAAGCAGAGGAGAAGAGCAAAGGTATTTGCCAGGAATGAAAAGCACCTCTGTTTAGGATTTCAACATAGGAGTGTGTGAGGCCATCCAGTACTTAATAGCAAAGACAACTGTAGATGTTGGTATGTAGGTCTGTGAAGAGTTCAATAAAGGATAGAAAGATTTGGGTGTTGTTTGCAAAGACTTGGTACAAGCACCCAAAGATAAGGAGATAAGTTCTACAAGATCAGAATTGCACAGTTTGAACAGGAGGGAACCCAAGGCTGAGTCTTGCGGAACACCAACAGTAAGAGGAGTGCGTTGAGAGGTGTTGTTTTTCCATGACACACAGAATTGGAAGGGGCCAGGTAGGACTCAATCCAGGCAAGTGCTTGATCATGAATCCCATGCAGAGAGAGAGAGAGTATTGAGGTGATCAAGGTGATCGACGGTAACAAAGGCTGCAGATATGTTGAGGAGGATTAGGAAAGAGGTTATGTTGGAATATTTAGCAGAGACAATAAAGCTGGAGACATACATGAAAGCAGTTTCAGTGGAGTGGCGGTATCAGTATCCGGCTTGGAGGGGTCACAAAGGTTGTGTGTGTCAAGGAAGTTAGTAAAGCAGTTGGATATGACTCTTTCCCACACTGTAGCGTAGTGAGTAAGAAGTGATATATGTTGAAGTTTGGTCAGCAGGTTTGGAGCAGAACCTGCATTTTACATGAAGGGGATGACCATGGCTGTTTTGAAACTAGAGAAAAAGTAGCAGAGTAGAAGGACAGGTTGAAGAGATTATTGAAATGAGATACCATTAGAGGGGCAATAGATTTGACAAGCTGAGATGCAAATACATTTGATGGGGGACAGGAGGATTAGCCTTCATCAGCAGTGCAAGTACTTCCTCAGACGTTGTATGATTGAAGTGTGAGATATAGTGAATGACAGATGGTAGAGTAAGTGGAGTGAAGAAAGTAGGGGGAGTAAGAGGAGGGTGCGTAGAGATCCCATGATTTTGGAGATTTTGGAAGCAAAGTCTTCATCAAGGTCACTAGCTAAAAGAGTAGAGTTAATACCTGTGGGTTTAGGAGGAGTAAGGAGTGATTTTGGGGTGCATTGGCGTTGGCAAGGATGGTTGGAGTGCGTGTCAATGAGAGAAAGGTAGCTATCGCTTTTAGCACTATCAAGAGAAGACTTGAGAGAGTCAAGGGCAGAGAGGTATAGTTATAGGTCCTCATGAGTGGCATCGCCTCCATTGGCACTTAAGTCATTGCATGTTAGTTTGGAGACTACGCATGAATGTGGAGACCCAAGGTTGAGGATGCTGGGATTAGGGTGAAAGTTAGCAGTGGGAAGTGAGAAGAGAAGGAGTCATGAACTAGGAATGGAAGGTGGAGAAAGCAGTGTCTGTGGAGGAAGGATTGGGAGAGAAGGAGGAGAGTGAGAGTTGAAGTTCAGAGAGGAAGGGAGGAATAGGGAGGATAGCTCAACGACAGCGTGCGCGTCTTGGAAGCAAGACAACACGAAGCAACAACAGGTTCGATCCCCGGGTCCGCGCTTAGAAACCTCTGGGTGTTAAAGCGCGTTATAAATTCGTAACTAAAACAAAACAAAAAAAACACAATTACGCAACTAAGAAAAACAAACAATTCCTGTAACAGCGCCTCGATGCCTGTGGGCTGTGTGAGCGCTTTATAAATGTAAATAAATAAACAAATAAATAGCAGGGGGTTCTCTTGGAAATGAGAGTGGTTGGTGCAGAGGAAAGGGTAAAGAGAGGAAAGATAATGGTGTGTATACAATGGAGTGGTCCAAAAAAGGTGGCATGAATGTAGGTAGTGTTAGTTGTTGAGATACAGTTGGAGATAAAAAGTAGGTCAAGAGAGTTGCAGAGTGAGTGGGTAGGTTAAATAGCGTGTTAATTGTGAAAAGATAGAAGATCAGATTTTCACAGAGTGATAGGAGAAGGAACATTAAAGTCACAGAAGAGGATGCAAAGATTTGACGAGGAGAGAGAATCAAGAAGCTGCCAGAGTTAATTGAAGAATGGTCCAGTGGGGCCAGGAGGCTGATAGATAGAAATTAATTGAGTAGACCGAGGAAGAAAAATAGTTGAGAATGTGAATTTGAAGGAGGAAGGAGGAATGAAGCATTTGGGGGTGCGAGATGTTAAGGCAGGAAGAAAATTGATGCAAAACACCAAAGCATTTGCCTGCAAATTGAAGTGAGATAAGGAACGCTTGGAGTCATGAAGGGCTGCCAGGGTAGCAGTGTCAGAGGGAGAGATCCAAGTTTTAGTGATATCAAGGAAATCAAGGTCCAGAGAGTAATTGGGAAAATATTCAGTGATGAAGGAAATCTATTTGCAAACAGACAAAGCGTTCCAAGGTACAATGTTCAGTTGATGCAGCAGGCAGGAGTAGAGGAGTTTAGTTTCAGAGTAGAAGAGGTGGGTTGGGTAAGCGATAGGAGCATATCCGTCTGTTGGCTGGCATTGTTTGTTAGAAGCGGGGGATAGTATGGAGATTATGTAATGAGAGTGGGGAGTTTTATGATAGTATTGGAAAGGTGAAGGATGTAGTGTGATTGGAGAGAGCATGAGGAAAGGATAGCAGGATAAGGATGAAGAGTATTAAGAGAATCCATTTCTGTTCCATAGTTGTTAGGGGTAGCTGCCAATGTACTAGGTTGATTCAAGGTATTACCAGGTGGAGCAGGAGGGTCACATGCAAAAAGGCAAAGAGGCTGGCAGTAAAGGCACTCAGCTGTTCCTTCTTTGCTTGGGTCACTTGGGACTAAGTCACCCCATTAACGAGGAGTAAAGTAGGAGGGGTGGCAAGGAGCATTCAATGATGGGGGTAGGGTGCAACAGATGGCCGACCCGGAGCATGGCTGAGCTCAATGTTCCTCACAGACCATTTGAAGCCCATTCTAAGAATGGAAAGAGCATTCAACGATGGTGGTTTTGGAATCAGAGGTCACCTGATCTTCCCATAGATAGACACTGGAGGTTTCTTGTAGGTCCTTTGGCCTCTGCAAGCAGGTCATAGGAGTGCTTCTGTGGTTATGGTCTGAGCTCGATGTTGCTCTCAGACCAGTTGAAGCCCCTTCTGAGGATGGAAAGACTGTTCAAAGATGGGGGTTTACTATTGATGTATCGCGCAGCCATGTCTGATGTGCACACTTTATTTGCACTGTGTTAGTATTACTTGGCTGCACATTGTGAATGTGCATGAGCACCAGCAATTTAAATTGCACAATCAGCCACACGGGTCTCCAAACCTAAGACGGCTGACCCAGCCAATCTCAGAGACAGTGGCCTACTTTAACCGCATAAACCCACCTCCCCCTTTCCCCCCGGCCTCCTTTCATGCTGAAATCTCTAGAACTGGACATGGTTCCTCACCCGACATCCCCTGCCTTCTTGCATGACCTGTTATGCCAGTGCCACTTGTCTCCACAGACAGTCACCTCCACTGAGGTGTAGGGTGACACCTTGTCCTCTGCTTGACGACACATGACCGCTGATCACCCCTTCATCACGGAAGCCACCAGAGTCATCTCTCTTGCCTCCTCTGACCCCCCTCATCCTAGAGTAGTGTAAGGAGAATCTACTCTCAGTGACAAAACACCTCGTAGCCAGAAACCTAAAAGGACTGATGTGGAACTTTTGACAAACATCCAGCAGTAGGTGCATCAGGAGAAAGGGCAGCTAAGCAGCTCAATGTTGGTCCCTGTCTAGAGGGCAGGACACTTTTAGCTAAGGGATAGTGGGTCAGGGGCAGGTATGGTATTTCAAGGAGGTAAAGAGGAGGGACTCATATAATTGGGCGATGGGTCTTGTCATGGAGCCTAGGAGCTCATAGGTAACAATTGGGCGAGGAAGATAGACATGGAGCTAATTGACTGCAATGTGAATGTACAGATTGCATCCACGCATTGCTATGACACGTGTACAGGCTAAATATTGCTGTTTGAATTGGATTGTGCTAGTCTAAGGAGTACACGAGACAATTCAGTTTTCAGAAGTTATTTTGAGCATCACTAAATATGTGACATGAGACGGATCGGTTTAGTGTTCTACGCATTCCAAATTTCCACGGTTGCGACGGTAAGATGCAAAAATATGTAGCCATCATTCGCCAGCATGGTGCAGGGCTTATTCATTTGCCTTCAACTTTTTAGGAGTGCCATAACTTGCCTTATGCACAGCTGTTGCGGATGCATCCCGGCCAGTAATTTTACAATGGACCAATGTTATACTGGGACGATATACCCCAAGGTAACGGGTAAGAGCGAAGTGAGGGTCGTTTAACGAGGGGGGCAGGCCATTACCCACATGGTGTGCCCAGCCACCGAGGGGCATATCGCCATTAGCACCCATGCAGCTCACTGCACGGTTGCTAATGGTTCTCTTTTGTATTGAAATAATGAAAGAAACACATACCTTTTCCTCGCAGCCCACGCTGCCCTGCCTTCAAACCAGGAAGTCTGTCTTCCAGGCTGATGACTGACGTATTATACTGCACTGCCGACGCGAGCAACGCTTTGCTCTGAATAGGAAGGGATTCTCCCAGGACTCAGTTGAATGCACACTGGAACATGGACATGATATATTTGCCCGAATCGTTTTGTTTTGAGACAGGCTCTTGAGTGGCTGACACGTGTTAACAACCAGAGGGCACATCACTTATACAATTTTTTTAATTTTTTTTATCCACTTAGAAATATAAACAATTTGAAATCAAAATTGGATCTTGTGTGTGGCGCAGTCAATGTGTGATGAACTACCTTTTTTTTTTTGACGCAGGCGCTGTCTGGCTGAAGGCAGCACAGGGGCAGCGAGGAAAAGGTAAGTTTATCTTTCATTATTTTAAAAGAAAAGAAAACCATTAGCACCCGTGCAGTGATGTACCCAGGTGCTAATGGGAAGTGGGAATGGGAGGATGGAAGGGAAGCCTGAGCGCCTGAGACGAAAGTGTTGGGAACACGTGCCTACCTTTGTGAATATAGCCCACGTTCCAAGCATTTTCATTGGTTCCTGCCGCATCCCAGGGTGCTAATGTTGCACAAGATTTTCATGGCAGATTTATGACGCAAACATCAGTTGCACCACGTTCCTCATCCTGGCTTCTTGTGCATGTGCAAAACTGTGAAACTGTAATAATACAGAGGCGTATGCAACATGCTGTTAGGCATAGAAACATCACTGTGCAGCATCCCCTGCGTTGCAAAAAGTATGAAGTGATAAACTGGCCCCTGGACAAAAGGGAATCATGTACACTTCAATAAAAAACAAGTCTATTATTTTAACTTTCTTTCAAAAATAATCAGGGCTTTAAGTGAGGTAAGAAATTGAGGGGGACTCATTTGGGGACGTGGCTTGTGGGAGGGGCGTACCCAATCATAAGGTATGCACACAAATATATATAAATGTTATATATATTTTGTGCGTACCTTACTATGGTTTGTGTACTATGCAAGCCATCTTTTCTAAACATAGAAATATGTAACCTATTTCTATGTTTAGAAAAGATGGTCTGCAAAGTACACAAAACATAGTAAGGTACGCGCACAGATATATAACATGTATATATATGTGTGTGAATAATTTACGGTTTGCCACAGGGCCATTTTATGCACTTTTGGGGCCCTGGGCATGGACATCTTTGGGGCCCCCCTCCACCAAACCAAAGGAATGAAAGGATCAAGAATGCTGGTCACACCCCCCACCTATCGCGCTCACAACCTATAGGTTGATATGCTGTCTCGCAGCATAATAAGCATGTTTACTCCCTTTAAGTCCTCTTGCCCTCTTCATTGTTGCTCTAATCAGAATGATAAACAAGTAGCATTTGAAGAACGACATTAGCCGTCTATAAAGGGGTTACTGTTCTAGTACATACAGGATACTTTTTATAAATAACATTTATAACAAGAACATTTATAACAAGAATACAAAACAGGTTTCTTTTGAACAGTGTCAATACATTGGTGACACTGCGGTTAAAAGGTGCGTCTACACTGGGGTGTTTCAGCCGTCTATAGGGGTTGCATATGCCTCATATCAGACACGGCCTTCTTCAGGATCGGGGACTGTATGAGCTGGATGTTCATGGAGTGCTTTGGAAAAGAAATTGCCACAGTTGTTCTAGTGGAAAAACAAATTCTCATCTGTAAAAGTCCCATAGGACTCCTCTAAAGTGGGGCTGTGCTATTCGGGGTACGATGTATGCTGATATCATGGGATTTTGGTGTCCTCGTTCAGTGATCTGTGCGCTCGCGTACTGCGTGCTGCGAGGGATGTGCTCTGCAGGGAATGCTGAGTCACAATGTGCGGTGCGAGCCTGATGTCGGCTCGTAACTCGTGGACCGGGAAGCACAGCTTGTTATAAATATTCACTTTTGTTGTTTTGTCACTGTTCGCCATATATCGACAGTAGATGATTTATGCATTGTTCAATGCACAAGCAATTGTATTGACCTAATGTCTACGTTCTTGTGTTTTATCTGTAGGACCAACATTTAGTATTCTGCGATGTCTTACATTGTACCAGACTTCTTGCAAATATATGCTACCATATAAAAAGCAAGCATTTACCACACCTGGGTACAACGTGTACAGTGTTTACTAATTTACTTAATTTTCTCAGGGTGATTAGGCTAAAAGAGAGTGCATGAGTGAATCACCGACCCATTCATTTGAATCCTTGTTTCATAAGAAGCCCTCCGGGCAGAATAGGGTCCTTTCCAGGAGACCTGATTTCTAAACGTATGCAAAAGGTACATGTAACTCATAATAGACAGAGAACTAACATTAGCTGCCTCCCAGAATGCAAAAGTACTCATTTATGGATAAAGACCACCATTTGGAAGGAAGGAGAAAGCTACACACACCGTACGTAGCATGGACAGTGGAGGCAGATTAGAAGCTACCAAGAAGGTGTCTTTATCTAGACAGACTAAGATTAGAAGTGGGACATAGTTTTCAAATAGTGTTGCCATTAGGTATAAAAGGATCAAATGCCTGTGGTGTGCGATATAGATATGCTCACTATTAACACAGTGAAACCATGAATAAGGCTTTTATCAAGATCATATCATGAGAAGGAAATCACTCAGAAGGGCTGACAAGTTTGAAAGGTTTAGGGACTGGCAATATTGAGAGGTTCGGCAATACAAGATTAAATGGGATGCCCAGGATTACACATTGGTTAAGGGGTGAAGGGGTAAAGCTGGGATTTGTACCAACTCTGCAATTTCTGCATTTGAACACTTTCTTTTCCAGTTCTTACCATGAACTAAAACAATCTCATTCTATAAAAAAAACAGACTTGGAAAGTACACAAATCACATTACCAACCATGACCATTTTTAAACAAAATATTATAGAAGGGTGTTATGCAAAATGGTAATGATTCTAGCTTCATTCTCTCATCATCAAGGGGAGTATATAAGCACCAGCATACTAATAGATGTGATTTAACAAATGTATTCTGGGTTTGTCTTTTTTAAAGCTTTAAATACTTCCAAAACAATGGCTTGTCACATTTTCATTTATAAACGTGCACAAAAACCTTTGACTTATACCAAAAAACAAACCGTGTTTTGTGTCAAACAAGCAGACCTTAAAATATGCTTGCCTGAGGCCTGCAACATATGGTCCGCTCTCTTCTGTCTACCAACCCTTCCACCCAAATGACCTACATAAGAAGAAATATCAAGTAATGGGCTGAGCGATACTAGTAGCATGCAAGAAGGCAAACCTCACAGAAGACAGCACAATAATGTAAGATATATTAGATGATTTGACCAGGATCACTGTATCGTCTGCTGGCAAATCCAGGATACAAACTTGAACGCTGTTGTTCCATAGTCTTGAATTTGGATACTTATTTACCTCTTGGACTAACATTATTGGAGGTGATTGCCTAGGTTTTACAACACCTGATCTGAACAAATCAATTTCTAGACCTTCACCATACGGATGATATTTTAGTTTTCGTAGCAACCCCTACCTGATACAGGTGCATTGCTGATAATAGCAGATGTTGTTCTGCAAAACCAAGTACATATGCAGGCAGGTTTATAAACTTCAGACATAGGAAAGGCTCATCCAGCCTTGCTGGAATGTGATATTCTAATTTTTCATATGAACACATATCTCTGCAATAGTTGCTTCACGCACTGAGCAAACTTCTGCACCATTGTGGCACTCAATTTATCAATCGCATTTCAACATTGATTATTGAACATGATCAACACACTCAATTTATCAATATGCATTTCACCATTGGCTATTGAACATGATCAACATATTTCGCACATGAAGGAAAGAATGCTGCAGAGTTGTGCCATAAGGAACACACAAACTATGTGTACCACAGTGAACACAGACAGCATTACATGATGAATTGATCAATGCAAAATGCACTTGCCAAAACAGAAAGGCAATGGGTTTAGAGCCTCAGCAGCACCCCATAAAATATCCTGACGTGTGCTATTTAAGACTGGTGAACAATGGAATCTTACTTCTTCAGATCAGCTACCCTTGTCGGGCCCTCTCCAGGGTGGGGGCCCTGGGCAAGTGCCCCTTTTGCCCTCCCATAAAAACGTCTCTGGTTTGACAGTTTTCAGGCCATCTTTTTAAAGATTTCGGGTTTATAAAAAATGGCTTTGAAAGTACACAATTCAAGCCATCTTTTATAAAGCTTTGACTACGGACAAAATTGTCTGTCGGCAAAACTTTACAACAGATGGCTTGAATTGTGTACTTTTCAAGCCATCTTTTATAAACCTCGAAAAATGGCGAGAAATCTCCAGGTTTGCCGAGGGTTAAAGACGCCTTGGCGACATGGGGAAACAAAGGGACAGTAACTGCCTCAGGTGACTGCTCACGCAAGGGGTCACCAGTAGGCAGTTACTATGACTGACGGAAGTGGCAGCCATGCATAGCATCGCTGTGGTTGGATGCCACTTCTGTCAGCTAGCCTGACTTCGTGGCAGGCACATCTCCCGCCGCGGCTGCAGCCGCGGCCGCGATGGGATAATGCATCCCGCCAATGTTGCGGTGGGACCGAGGGGCCCCGGCAGGGCCCCAGCTCATCCCCACTTTTTGGAGACTGTCGGGGCCCGGCCCCGGCAAGCCCCGGCCCACTTAAAGCACTGAAAATACTCATATGCGTAACCAACACATTTACTAACATATGCTGTTTGCGAGGGGCCCCTACTGGGGTTGTGTAGCCAACCATCTAGTTTTGCCTTGCACTTATACCAATCTGTGGAGGCCATATTCATAATAAATAGTGACTATCCGTAGCTAAAATAAGATGTACTGCAATTAGACTTTGACGTTTTACTTGTACTTGCAAACATAAGCAAACCACGA
This sequence comes from Ambystoma mexicanum, assembly GCF_040938575.1. Taxonomy (NCBI): domain Eukaryota; kingdom Metazoa; phylum Chordata; class Amphibia; order Caudata; family Ambystomatidae; genus Ambystoma; species Ambystoma mexicanum. The sequence goes on from NC_090941.1 coordinate 78,577,981, forward strand.
ATATGGCTAACCTTGAAGATATATATAGACTCTGAGCATATCTGAATATTTTCTTTGAAAATGTAAGTTCAGAACCTATGGATCAACTTTCTGCCATAATAATGGAGATATGTAACTGACTGCATGACTTGCTAATCCACTACAAGCTTTCTGCCTTAGATTCATGATACCAAACTCTCAGAGTATTCACCACTGATTGGAGAAGCCACAGTGGGAGAATGTTCCTTTGTAGTTCATGCTCTAGAGAAACTTTGGGGACACATCCAAAGACAGTTCAGAGCTTGCAAACTGTTTGTAATTACAAGCAGATGTGCACAGATAATCATCTAATCGTTGTAAGATAGCTCAGGATTGATGAAAAGGTTGTGAGGCCTTTGTGAAATGCAAGCCTGTAATTCTGTGGACAGGTTCCGCTGGCCTCTGAAACCTCTTCCTGAGCAGTCTATCAGAGACAGATGCTTGGGGTAATTGAAAGCATTGTTATTTATCCCAAACCTCGGCACTGCAGATAAGATCAATGGCCATTTCAAAAGTTCAAAACAAGAAAAGGAGACAATGCTGCTTTTATTATGAAGGGATGTGTAGCACACCCTTGCATATCGATAACATGTTATATTTTCAAACATCCTTGAAAGAAATCTGGAATGAATTGATAAACATGAAATCGTATGTCGATATAACTTACATCTAAAAGAAGGAAAAATAAATATAAAATAAAGCCAAGCACGGGTCATGTCATTTAAATTGTCATGCATAAGTGCAAGGATGTGGATATATGTTCGTGTTGACAGTTCTTTTCTAGTGCTAAACAGACTTGCTGTTCGGATGAAAGCTAACCAATATTTCATAAAGTTGTTGAGCATATTTTGCCCAATAGGACCACTTTGAAAGTATGCGCATAAGGTTCAGCCGGATAGGCCCAGCATCCCAAACGATGAATCGCTAAATGGTAAACTTCTTTTTATTGTCTCTTTGGGACCACTCAGGCTTTGATTTGGATACATCGCAGAACCCATTCATTATTTATTTAAAGGGCGATTATAATCATGGTCAAATGCTCGTGAACTCCCTCCCTGATTCCTTCCAGTCTGTAGCTCAAACATCACTCAACAGGCGCAGAGCTTGCCAAAGACTATCATTCACTCCACTCGCACCAATCTGAGGGCGTGTTTGTTACTCATTTCACTGGGCCTGTTTCCAGGTGTAGATACAGTCAACAAGTGACCGGCCCTCGAATTCTCCATTCTCCAGAGATGTGTTGTGTTGCATTCTCTTGGCCCCCCTCTGTTCACATGACGTCTATGCATCTTCTTGCCCAATCCGTGGCTCAGTGATCAGTATGTGGCTCTCTCGATATCATGCTCTTTATTCCTTTCCTTCAATACTCTCTTGAGATCCCTTTATTTTTGTATTTATTTACTGGGGTTCTAACAATGAGTCCCGTACAGGATTGTATCAGAGAGTTTGAGCGCAAGAGGAGGGGGTTAAAAAAAAAAACAGTGTGAACGGGGGGAGAAAGCGAAGATACCCATTTGTCCAGGTGGCTTTCCTGGAACTATGTGATTTTACAAAAGGGACTTTAATTAAAAATGATTTTTGCAATAGCTCAATAAAATGAAATTATTGACTGAGAAACAACATTTTCATGGGCTGGTTAGGCTAGGCCACTACAACGACTCGGGTCCGTCTGTAAGGGCCGCCTGGCGGTTGGGCAGGAGACTAAATGCTGGGCAGGAGAAAACAACCTATTTCTGCTTTCTGAACTGTGGATGCTCCTTTCGGTGTCTAAGTCCCTCCAGGAGCTCGATTCACTATGTTGAGGCCAAGGAGCAGATGAGCCTCTCACCTGTCACTTCCTTCTTTTGCGAAATCAAAGTAGACCCTTCACTGTTGAACTAAGTTTCCTCGAATGGACATATGGTGTGTCGATGGGGTACAGGTATGTACTTACAATGTCCCAGGGCGCCATGTGGGTGAAGAACAAGACCTTTATGATACATTATATAATATTAGAGAGGGAGTCAGTGCAGGTTGTTAAGGATTGGGGAGATGGGTTTAATCTTCTTATTGGTCATTATCACATGACTTGCTTTTCTTTTTGAATGAACATCAATGTCTTGATGCTATATTTTGGGTTATATGTGATTTCACCAAAGGTAAAATCAGAGCAGTAATTTCACCAAAGTCAAAATACCGAAAATATACCAAGTTGTTTTTTTATTATTTTATTTAGTGTGGTCTCTTGGGTCCCCCCCTTCAAGCCTCCCGTTTTTCTATCCTTTCAACCCCACCCCAACTCCACCCCCCCTAATTTTACCCCCTTACTCCACTCCCATATATATATTTAATTACAATTTCCGGTATTTTTTCAGTATTTTGGGTTTCGGTAAAACCTACCGGTCTGATTTATTTTCGGTAAAAGGACTGGGTTATATTTTGGTGCCTCTTTTTCTAGCTACTGTAATAACTTAGGCAGGGGAGGGAGGTGACCAAGCCACTAATTATCGCCGCCATTGGAAGTCCAAGTGTGCTGTTGTCCATTTCTTCCCTCAGCCAGATGTCAAACGACTAGCTTTGCCTTTAAAACAAACTAACCGTTATTTTCAGCAGTGCCTTCCTTGACTGACAGTTTTCATGATATCTAACGTGGATGTCATTTTCTGCCTGAAGCCGAACTTGTTGAAAAGGGAATATGTCATTGATCGCACACTCGTTAAAAAAACACAACCCTTGTGCCTTATTCAAATGTTTATTCTTCTTCTAAGCTTACACACTGGGAAGGACAGTAAGGTCTTCAGCAGGGAGGTCTCCTCCACAAAGTACAGCTCTAACAGCCCGATACACTTCCTAAAGATGAGAAGCAAACGACTTAGAAAGTAGTGTTCTAGTATTGCGCCTGTACATCCATCACATATCTTTTGGAATGCTAGGCAAAATGTGTGAAAAATAAATACGTTTGCAGTCTTTCTATCGCCATGGCGGAGAGAGGGGTATTGGTACATTCTGGGTGTTTGGAGTCACTGTTGGGGTCAGGTCCGGGGGTGACAGTGGATTGGACTCTGGTATGTTACATTCTCAAGCCAAAGTGCAGAACATGTTTTCGATTCCACATGGACTGGGCAATCCATGCATCCCCGGTGTCACCAGCTGTGCTGAATGCAAAGCTACTCCTTAGAAGATAGAGGAGAGCTAGGATGAGGCTAGAACAATTTCTTACGGATACACGTTATAAAACGGAACAACACACGTGTAGTTTGTAATGAAAAGGCAATGTAATGATCTGAGGGTAACTGTGTAGAAATATTCTCGATTTGGTGGTGCCATTAGAGCCCGGTAGAAAGAACAATACCAACAAATGGATGCAGTAAATGACAACTGTGCAATAGACCTATTGGGAGTGGGAGTGGTGACGAAACACAGTAAATCGATTGTGCTGAAGAATTACAGGTTTAGTGAGTGTTGTTGCAAAAAGCCCACTTTGGGGTCATATAATAGTTGTCTTAGTTCTAAAGTCTCAGAAAAGCATCTTGTTGAAGGGCTGTTTCCTGGTGGTGTATTTCATGCCAGGGAAATATTCACTCTCGTGCAAAGGGTAGCCAATTAAACAATCAACATTCATCTGTAGCCTTCTCGGTGTTCGATATACCATGTAAATGGCTGTACTGCCAAGAATCACCACATAATGTGGGGATTGGTGTCTTTATTTGTGGCCAGGCAGGGTAAAGGGGCGTGGTATGCGAGTATTTGGAATTGCTGCCCTTTGAGGTAATACATCAAGGCTTTCATGGCACACTTAATGGTCAGACACTCCTATTTAATTTTCATGCAGTTCCTTTCTCTGGGAAATACTTTATCTAATCTACATAATAAACTGTTTGGAAGCAGTCATTCTTGGGGGGGCAACTGCTCCCAACTCAATCCATGACGCATATTTTGGGATGATAAATATTTGGAAGAAATCAAGCGTAATGAGGAAGTAACACAAAGCAGGGATTAGGTTTTGTCTGAGCTCATTAATTGGGGTTAGTGCGGGTACAGTTAACATTCTGAGTGTCTTTAGGACCCATTTTCCCAAGCTCGTTTCTCTCCCTGCTATTTCAGAACTGCCTCCTTAGCAAGCAAAACATACACTACTATTCTGTGGGATTTATCCCACACCCTTCCTTTCTGGATCTGTGTCTTTCTTGGTCGTGGCTGATGTTGACAAGGTAATGAGATGGTCCTCTTGTATACACTTACCATGGACACCCACCTGATACCCTTTGGGGTTTTGGCCTGAACCAGGCATCAGGCAATATTGAACTGTCCCTATTCGAGGGCACTGACAGTTCTTCTCTCTAGCAGCCTAGGATTTGGTTGCCTGCTTCTTACTCAAGCTTTCACCATGACCCTTCTTCCAACTCTTTAGGAGCTTCTCTGTTAGACAGGCTCTAGGGCTTTAATTCTCTTTTCTTCTCGTTTGCCTTGGTTTTAATTGCCCACCTTCTCCTCTCCTCCCCTTCTTCAGCTCCTATTTTCCTCTCTTTCTTTTTCTCTCAGCCTCTCTTCTTCTCCTCTCCAGATCCTTCTGTCTGGTTTCTCTTCTCCTGTTCACCATTCTCCACACCGTTTTCCTGCTCACACCTCTCTACCCTTCTCCTTCCACTTTCTCCTTTTAACCTCTTCCTTACTATGTCACACTCTACTCTGCACTCATTCCTTCTGCACCTATGTAGTTTGACTCCTAACTACCACACCTCCCATTGCTGCGCTTTCCTTAAAGTGAGTGATCAAAGCGAGGCTTGGGTCAATTTTTGTAACTCTGTGATAGGTGTCAGAGGTATTGGAGGTGAAGATGTATTTGATTATTGGGAAAAACCATGCAAAATACCATTTCCCCTATAAACCATCATTACAAAGCAGACAGCTCTGTGGATCCACTTGTGGAAGTTGGAAGTCAGAAAGTGTCTGTCAGCCATTTTGAAATTAGTTTGAAAGGATGATTCTTTTGGCTGATGGCCCTTGTGAAAGGGGCCCCTAGGGGTCTCTCGTGCTATGGAAACAAGGCAATGACCATACACGAAAAGATGCGCCAGACACGAGGTTTCAAATTCCCAATGCTAGGGTTTATTGTAAGCAAAAGATAGTATCAATTGGCCAATTCTGATCTCACGCCCCGCGACGTGAGTTTCCTAGACCTCGAGGGACGCAAGAGAGCGAATTACGTACATCAGTTACATATATACAAAATGCATATCATACAATCAGCAAAGTCATGTTCAACACCCCTCTTTACTAAGATCCTTTGAACTCGGGATGACGATGGACATATCCGACGAGTATGACGATTATCATGCTTTCGATGTCTATTCTAGTAACAATGTGCAATTTAGAAAGTGTGGAGGCATCTTTTAGAACACGGTGGTTCTGTTCTTGGAAGCAAGCTGTACACGGGGGAAGAGCCACATTCCAAGCTTTGCTATCTATGAGGTACTATTTGTGTCCTCGGAGCCGACACGTTCTAGAGGGTTTTGCGAAGGGGGCCGTAAGGAAAGCATAATTCAAGCCTTTAACTGTATTATTCTAACATATTCTACCATCATACGAGACTGCCTGGCAGCTGTGAAGTGATTAAATGCCCTGCAGCTTCCTCCCAAGGCTACAGAGAGGGAGCGTGGGCATTCCTCTCTGGGCTACTCATGAGGAGTTTCAGCAAACTCTTCAGTCCCGCGACCTTGTCCTTTCATATTCAGACAACAATGTTAACAGTTGAGCAGAGTAAGCAGAATCCGCAAGAATTGCAAGCTGCAAAGCAGTTTTTAGACAGAAAGCAATGAGCAATGGTTAACAAGCAAAATGGTGATTCTTGCTACATTTTAAAATGGCCGCTCGTCGGTCAAGCATAGCAGATTATATTTCTATAATAAGACGGTTGGCCCACGGCCATCAAGTTACGTGTATCATTCAAATGAAGGGTATTCATTTTTCCAGATTGACAAACCCTCCTTTTGGCCGTGGGCCAAACGTCTTATTTATTCATTGTATCCTCCTCTTCTGAGGAGGAGTCTGGGGTATCTACATCTGAATCATCTCCATCATTAATGTCTATCGCCATGAATTGTTTTACTATTTTTGTTTCCTCAGTGTCTCTGTTATTCCGGCCATGCGTTTGTTTTCCTCTCACGACCATGTGCATACATCCCTTAGTACATCCATCATTTATTTCAGTGCATATTATTGGTAAGCATTGTATGCAACAGCAGCATGTTATGAATATCCCGAGTACCATCATTAGTATCGAAATTAACTTCCATCCCCAAGACCGCAATAATCCCCATAACCAGGATCCTATCCCCCAACCCCCTGCTTCAGTAGAGAGTGTGGAACTTATGACATGTAATTTACGGATCGCTTTAAATATCGTAGGGGAGTAGTCATCTATATACACACAGCATGCAGTTTTTACGAGCTTGCAAACTCCCCCACGATCAACTAATATTATATCGAGAGCCATCCTGTTTTGAAGTGCCATCAGTCTTATTCCTTTTTCTTCTAACGTCATATTCAATAAAATATCTGTTGTGAAATCTATTGTTTTTTGTAATATTCCAGACAGTTTTCTTATATTGTAAGAGTTTTCTATTTGGGACAAGAACGGTATAAATGATTTGGCTATATCCATTACTATCATTCCATCCTCACTACTCCTTTGAGTTCTACCTTTTGTTCGTCTGGCTACTTCTGCTGTCTCCATTAGGAACACTCCTGGAAACAGTAGACCTAGGTAGCATGTACCTCCCCAGTTCCTAGGTAACCATGGATATGCTTTTTCTCCACATATAAAATAAACAGGGTCTCCCACTTACACGGGTTCTATTTCATGTTTTAAAACCACTGTGTTCAGGCAGTTGCTAAACGTTCCTACTTTATAGGAACCCTTTTTCTGTAGACATAGGGGAGCAGTTTTGGGGCTGTGATCCACTGTATAGGCAGGGGCCACAGCATCTATGTTCCATTCATCCCTCATCCGAAAAGTCATTACTGATGTACTTTCTGCTGACGGGTTGGTCTATTCTGCCTATGTAATCTATGTAGTCTTGATATTTTCCGTGTATTCTTTCTCATGGGTTCTAGTGCAAACACGCAAGCTTTTTGGAATATGCAACAACCCACAGGTCTCATGATTACTTCCTCAAATTCATTCATATTGGTCTCATCTAGCTGACCCGTATTACTCTTGTTCCATTTCCCAAAGAACATTGCACTTAACGTTACTTCACAGGAATAAATCAATGGCAACGGTTGTGCATAACAGCCTATCCCTTTCCCACCGCGCTGTGGTAAATGGGCGCAAACCCAGCAATCTTTTTTCTTTAACACCGCATGGGTCATGTTCATGATGAGCAACAATGTATTGTTGCCCTAACCTTCTCTATGTCTCTCTTCCATTGGGGGAAAAGTACTAGTGATTACATGAACCGGGCTTTCAGTAGCTGCTTTTGGCAAAAGTGTTTCTAATGGGTCTATGTATTCCAGGAACCATAGTGTAATAGCTGTTATTGTTGGTACTATCAAACTTAAAAAACATAGGACCAATGTCCAAATCAGTACCTTAGTCCTTTTATCATGCTTTTTCCTCAAATTTACAGTCTCTAAATCTATTATCTTTTCAGCGGGGTTGCAGGAGGAGGCTGAAACCGGTCTTGACTTGTTCTTCATCGTCCTTCTTCTTGCTGGCGAACTTCGTTGTGAATGTCTCTCGTTCTTGATGCCAGAAAAGTTCAACGAAAAATGTCACAGTTCAATTCTGCCAGCCTTTTCACAGCCTGGATCATTTATCCACTCCCGAGCAAGATTAGTTGTTATTTCTCCCACTGCTCAGACGATTTCTGAACAGTTCTTTATTGATAGAGTACCATGTGCATCCAGCTTGTCCCACTCTGACTTAGGACACATGTACTCTATCAGCCTTAGTACTTATGTGCGTCCAGCTTGTCCTGCTCTGGCTCCTGACACATGTACTTTCATAAGCACACCGAGGAGCCGTGAGTCTTGAATTGTCCGACTTGCACAATTCTCACACTTCTCTCCTCTACGCCCCTGGTTCCTACTCTGTCCGTGAGTAGAACCAAAGGCCAAAAAGAAAAGCACCAAAGATCTGTGAATCACTTTGCCTGTCGAGGCCGCAGATTATATCGATTCACTCCTGCTATTGTATGATCCGTGAATAGTGCCTTTGCATTTCCAGTATCAGGCTCAGTGTCAGCCTGTGGCACAATGATGGGCATCGATGAGCGTCGTGGCAATGATGTACTTTCTTTCTCTGGCTTTGGTGCATTCGCCAGAATTGGTGGGCACCAAAGGGGTACACGCGTTGTTTCTGCTCGTGTTTGCAATGCAGGGTTTGTGTCGCTCGGCAGTGATGTTGTTTCCGCTAAGCAACGTTGAGGCACTTTTCGCCCTTCCCCCTTACTGGCAGGCTCCTCAGACTCTGTTTCGAATTTCACTTCTCGTTTGCGCTTTGTTTCAACTTTCACTTCCCGCTCAGGCTGATGCTATGGCACTGGACTGGCAACAGTTTCTTTCGTTTCCGAGACCGTTTGCTTTCTCTGGTCATCGGAAGTTGTCATCAGTCCAGGGAATCTTTTGGCATGTGTCGCATGGATTCATGCCTTCCGTCCGTCCACTCGGATGGCCGTCTGTGTTGCCAAAAGTACTTGATAGGGGCCGCGCCACCTGGGTGCTAATGCTGTCTTCCGTTCAAAGTTTTTGATTAACACCCAGCTCCCAGGCTCCAGTGTGTGCCCCGGTCCTGCATATCGCATCGGCAACGCCTCCTGCACCTGCTGATGAATCAAACACAACTTTTGTATTAAAAGTCCACATAAAGTGCTTAACATAGGATGCTCGACCTCACATACTCTTTTGGGCTGCGGGGCGCACCATACATTTGCTGGTCTCCCCATTATAATCTCATAGGGGGAGAGCCCAGTCTTCGCCTGCACAGATGTGCGCATACACAACAGCGCTAGGGGTAATGCATCCACCCAACTCAACTTGCGCCCAGTGCAAATTTTCGCTATCTTTGAGTTCAGGATTCCGTTGTGTCTCTCCACAAGCCCGGCAGAACTGGGATGCCTGGAACTGTGGAATCGCTTCTCTATTTGCAGACCTGCACAGATCTGTAGTACTTCTGCGCCCACAAAGTGGGGGCCGTTGTCTGACCACAGGACACGGGGCAACCCAAACCGGGAGAAATACCCTTCAGCATTACTTTTGCTGTGGACATGGCAGTACAGTCTTTTAAAGGATATGCCTCCACCCACTTGCTGAATGCACAGATTACCACTAACACGTACTTGTAGTTCTGGCACCTTTCCATTTCTATGAAATCAAAATGGACCACCTCAAACGGCATAGAGGGTGGGCCGAAACTACCTGCTGGAGTCACGGTTCCCTTCCCTACATTGTGTTGCAGGCACGTGATACAATTCTGCACTAGCCTTTCTGCATTCTTTTTTATGTGCTCATTCTTCCATACTGTGGATAAATGCTGTACCATTTTCTTTGCGCAAATGTGGGTAGGGCTATGCGCCATTATAACCATTGCAGTTATGTAACAATTTGGCAACATCCAGTTCTTTGTTTCCTTGTCCACCCAACATCCTTCCAAATCTAACTCAGCAGAGCCCTCAGCCCACCCCTGAATCTCTTCGGTCGTGGCCTCAGCCTGCATTTCTTTGACTGTGGCAACTCCATTCTCTATCATACAAGGTACTTCCTCAGTCTGTACTGTCTTCATTTTATTCCCCAAATCTGTGGCTGTTTGCTTCGCAATCCTGTCTGCAAACGCGTTTCCCTCTCCCACTCTACATGTTACTTTCTTATGCGCCTCGCACTTCACTATAGCTAGGCGCTTTGGAAACGTGAGCGCAGACAACAATCGCACAATCAAAGGGCCATGCTGTATCCTGGCTCCATGTGATGTCAAGAAACCCCTCTCAGCCCAAAGTCGGCCAAAGTTGTGAACCACGCCAAAGGCGTACTGGCTGTCAGTATAAATATTTACATTCAGATTCTCAGAGAGTTCACAGGCTCGGGTCAGTGCTATTATTTCTGCGACTTGTGCCGAATTGTAGGGGATCCTTCTGCTTTCTACAACTTTCTTTAGGGTAGTAATTGCATATGTAGCCGTTGATGAGCCATCAGGTAATTTAAAACAAGAGCCATCGCAAAATAACTCCCCATCTGGCTCTTTTTGTGGGATATCGCTCAAATCAATCCTTCCCTTTGTTTCTTCTTCAGTGATCATTAAACAATCATGGGGTGGTGATTCGTTGTCACCAATTTCTGCTATGGGCAGTGGCATTAATTCTGCAGGATTCAATGCGCTACACCTCATAATTTGGATGTGGGGTGCAAACAAGATGAGCTCATATCTTGTCAGTCTAGCTGAGGTGAGGTGTTGCGTCTGCGTCCTATTCAATAGGACGTCTATAGCATGTGGCACCATCAGAATTAAAGTGTGCCCCAATACCATTCCTTTCGTTTGTTTCACTGATGCAGCAGCCGCTGCGACGGATCGCAAACATCGTGGTAGTGCGCGCGCTACAGGGTACAACGCGCAAGAAAAATAGCCACACGGCCTATTTCTTCCACCTTGTTCCTGTGTCAAAACCGCCAATGCACATCCTTCACTCTCACTCACAAATAGTCTGAAGATCTTTTTAAAATTGGGAGTGCCTAAAACTGGCGCAGCACACAATGCAACTTTTAATTGCTCAAACGCTTTCTGACATTCCTCATCCCACTGTAAAGGCATCTCTGCATCCTTTTTAGTCAACTTTATCATCGGCTTCACAATCAACGCAAAATTACTGATCCACTGCAGACAATAAGAGGCCATGCCTATTACAGCTCTCACTCTTTTTTGAGTTTTTGGAACAGGCATACTAGAAATACTTTCTATGCGTTCTGGTGTTAATCTTCTCCCTTCTTTCGAAAGTAGGTATCCCAAATAAGACACCTCCTTTTGATTATACTGGAATTTCTTCAAACTTGCCTTATGACCATGGGTCGCTAAATGTGTCAAGAGTAATACAGTACTTTCTTTGCAGATCTCTTTCGTGTCAGCAGCTAATAACAAGTCATCTATGTACCTCAAGAGTACACAACCTTCGGGTAGTTCTAGCATGTCTAGCTGCTCTTTTAGCGCTCTGCTGTAAATGATCGGGCTTTCTGTATATCCTTGTGGAATGGTTGTGAATGTAAATGATCGACCTCCTAGAGTGAATGCGAACAGATATCTACTGCTTTTATCCACTGGGATGCCAAATAAAGCGTTCTTCAAATTGACTAAAGTATTCTGCAGTGGCCGGTATCATTGTCAGTATTGTTGTGACATCTGGGACCAAAGGGAATTGTGGGTCTACCACTTTGTTTAATGCGCGCAGATCAATTATGAAACGATAGGGTACTTCATTGCCTCCTTTCTTGTAAACTGGAAGAATCGGGCTATTGCACGTGCTACCTGCAATTTCCTCAACCACCCCCAATCTCACCAGGTCAGTAACAATGCTTTTCAATCCCTTCTCACCTTCAACAGAAATTTTATACTGGGGAATTTGTGGTAGTGTTACACCTTCTTTCAGAGTTATTTTTGTTGGTTCTATTTTTAAGCATCCTACATCATTATCATGCATTGCCCACAGACAGGTTGGTACTCTATTTAACTCTTCTGGCAACTCTTTTGACATAAATTCCGTCACCGGTGCATCGTGAGGCCACATCGTGAGGAACACCCCGTCTGCCGTACAATGTATGACTGCCCCCAATTTTCTCAACAAATTCAATCCTAGTAAGTTCTCTCCACAATTTTCTGTCAAAAGAAATGGACACTGCTCCGTAAATGGTCCTATTGTAATTGGGACAGCTTTGGACATGGGGATAATTACTGGTGTACCTGCGAACCCTACAGAAACATTCTTCTGCCCCGACAGTGGTATATCCGGAACCAAGTGGTGGTCTATCGAGCACTTCTGTGCCCCTGTATCTACAAGGAAATGGTGCTCCTTATTCCCGACTCTCATTTCTACGTAGGGTCCTCTCTGATTCACGGGAATAGACACTGGTTCCGACCCCTGTCGTGGGCTGTCCTATCGCGAAAATAACACATCGTCCGATGTGTAGTCACCGTTACTGCTATAATACGTGTTTGGTTGTGTATCAAAAATATTCCCATTTCCCCCTCGATGTCCTCCACTCTGATCATTTCTCTGTTGGCCCTGCCCGCCCTGATTTTAGTTTGAAACACTTTGGTTCAATGTCTGGTTCTGTTGTGCTTGGTTTTGGCCATATGATTGGGTTTGAGTACCTCCATTGGTATATCCCTGCTGCTGCTGCATGTTACTTCTGCTTGGGCCGTTTGACCCCTGATGTCCTCTAGGAGGCCTTCTCTGACCAAACCCACCTCTATTCTGTAGGTGCGGGCATTGCGCTCGCCAGTGTCCTTCCTCCTTACAGTACGCACATTGATTTAATCCCAATGACACCCCATGCATATTATTCAAATTTCCCCGGCCTTGTGCATTACCTCTACCTCTATTGTATCCAATGACCTGCTGCAGTAACACCCCTACTATCGTTTGCATCGCTTCCTTCCTCATCTCCAATGGGTACCGATTACATATTTCACTTTCTTGTTTTACTGACGTTCTTTTGTTCGACATCCATGGCATGGTTTCCCCTACCCATACCTGCAATATTTGTTTATCGCCTATCTATCCCGGTACCGGCAAATGCTTTGTACCACCTGGAAAAACTCTCGGCCATGATTTTTTCATACTCAACCTTGACGCCTCCTTCCTACCTTTCTTAATAAACTCTCTACTATACTCAGGTTTAGCAAACATTTCAGCATATCTGTCTTCCATTTCATTTTTTACTTCAATCAGTTTGTGCACATGTTTTCTTACATCCTCATCTCTTTGCTCACTGCGTGCTAACTTATTCAAATCTAACAACCGCTGTGGCGGTAAATTCCCAAGTATCTTTTTCCATTCTCCCACCAGAATTTCCCCCATGCATTCCAACACTACCTGTCTCTCGTCTCTTCTTCGGTACCCATAAAATGAGGCCAATGCTGCCGTCTCATCATTTCCTTCTATGTACATTTCTGTCTCTTGCCGTAATTCAATCTTTCTCTCTTTGCTGATTGCGCTTCGAGTTACCCATCCAAATCCTGTTCCTTCAGCCCCACCTCTCGCCTCCCCAGTCTCAATCTCGACTTCGGGAGGGGCGGATGGTGCTGAATCTGTCTCTAGAGCGGGAGGTGTGAATGGGACAAGTGACACAGGTGGCATCTGTGAAGGGCCTTGCTGGGTGCTGGGAAATTGTGTGTCTGCGGTCTGCGCTTGTGGGAGTGCTTGTGCTGTGGGCGGGGCTTGGGTTAACGCTTGCGTGAGGGGAAGTGCTCGGGCTGCGGGTGGGGGTATAAGAGCTATTGGTTGGGCCCGCACAGTCACTGCTGGCGTGTTTGGTTTCGATTCTGGTTTTGGGCCTCGACCCGTGTTAGTTAACAAATGTTCCATTAATTCATCCGCTATGTGTAGCTCCCGCTGCGGGTATATTCTGTCTATGTTCATCTGGTCCCGTCTCCCTTCCCGTCTTAGACACTCAGTCCACTCCTCCTCTTCCTTCTCTTCTGCTATCTCAAGCTTCGTTTTGTGCCTACGCGCATGCTTTTCTCTACTCCTTAGACGGAGCATCGCTGCCCTCCTCCAATCTTTGACGGTCTCAAAAGCTGCAGGTCGCGCTTTCTTTCTAATCAGCACCCTCTCTAGGTTATCTATCCTCCCCATCTTAAAACTACCATTAATCGGCCACTGATGGTCGGGTTGCTTTCTAGTTTGCCTATGCCAAATTTCACAAAATATTATCGCACCCACACCATATTTCGCATACATATCATATGCCGGCGTTCCCCCAGGCGGTGCACTTTGGCCATATTCCAAGGACTGTCTACCGCAGCTGAAAAGCCCTGCTAAAGTGAACAGTACTCCAGGCATGTTTCTTTAACCTTCCCCTTTGGTTAGCCACTTTTACCTGGACGTTTGAGTTTGCAAAATCAACACTCTACCAAAAATCAGGTTTCTCTTTGAATCGGGGAATGACTCACCTGAAAAAACAAGTCGCCTGTTCTAACGCAACCTCTCCCCACGTCGTGTCTGCGCTTCTCTGGCTTCTGCCTCGTCTCGGGACCCTCGCCTCCTTTGCCCTCTGACCCGGTACGTCGATCAGGGATCATATGTGTGCAGATCTGCAGAAGGAATCTCTCCTCTCTTCTGCAGGGCGCCCCGTACACTTTTTGATCCCGGCTTGACCGTCCCGTCCTCGCCGTTCTTCCGCCTTTACTCTGTTACAACGTATATGATGGGGCAAGTGGTGGAGGGTCCCTATTCGGGCGCCATCTTGAAAGGGGCCCCTAGGGGTCCCTCGTGCTATGGAAACAAGGCAATGACCATACACGAAAAGATGCGCCAGACACGAGGTTTCAAATTCCCAATGCTAGGGTTTATTGTAAGCAAAAGATAGTATCAATTGGCCAATTCTGATCTCACGCCCCGCGACGTGAGTTTCCTAGACCTCGAGGGACACAAGAGAGCAAATTACGTACATCAGTTACATATATACAAAATGCATATCATACAATCAGCAAAGTCATGTTCAACACCCCTCTTTACTAAGTTCCTTTGAACTCGGGATGACGATGGACATATCCGACGAGTATGACGATTATCATGCTTTCGATGTCTATTCTAGTAACAATGTGCAATTTAGAAAGTGTGGAGGCATCTTTTAGAACACGGTGGTTCTGTTCTTGGAAGCAAGCTGTACACGGGGGAAGAGCCACATTCCAAGCTTTGCTATCTATGAGGTACTATTTGTGTCCTGGGAGCCGGCACGTACTAAAGGGTTTTGCGAAGGGGGGCCGTAAGAAAAGCATAATTCAAGCCTTTAACTGTAATATTCTAACATATTCTACCATCGTACGAGACTGGCTGGCAGCTGTGAAGTGATTAAATGCCCTGCAGCTTCCTCCCAAGGCTACAGAGAGGGAGCGTGGGCATTCCTCTCTGGGCTACTCATGAGGAGTTTCAGCAAACTCTTCAGTCCCGCGACCTTGTCCTTTCATATTCAGACAACAGTGTTAACAGTTGAGCAGAGTTAGCAGAATCCACAAGAATTGCAAGCTGCAAAGCAGTTTTTAGACAGAAAGCAATGAGCAATGAATGGTTAACAAGCAAAATGGCGATTCTTGCTACATTTTAAAATGGCCGCTCGTCGGTCAAGCATAGCGTATTATATTTCTATAATAAGACGGTTGGACCACGGCCATCAAGTTACGTGTATCATTCAAATGAAGGGTATTCATTTTTCCAGATTGACACCTGAAGGCTGTTGGACCCTCTTTTGGATAACCCACACAGTTTGGTTTCTGTCTTGTACCAGACTTCAGCAGGCCCCTGAAACTGATGAGGGCAGGACTCAAGATATTCTCCATGAGCAGTGCTCACAAACTCCTCTTCCTCTAACAAACACACTTTTTTGTGTTGTACAGTGCGGCCCGCGGACACCCAAAAAGCAATTGCATAAGTGGCTTGTTTCTTCTTTGTCTTCTCATTTTTACTTTCAACCTCTCTCATGTAATTCCCAGGCCTAACAGGGTTCCGAATGAAGCAGAGATACAATGAGGGTCCGAGTTTATTCCCTGTGTACTTTATCTAGAAATGCGTTACACAGCAGATGTCCTGACCCCAGGTCTCAGCATTCCCGTTTTGACACTTTGTCCATTTGGATCTGGTATGCTGAATGCTAAGTGAGAGGAGGGTGTCTAAGAGGAGGAATTATCCACAGTATCAACAGCAGAAAAGACATCAAGTAGAATGAGGAAGGAAGGGACCTGAGAGTGGGGAGAAGTGATTAGGGAGTCGAAGATAGTGAAAGCAATTTCACAAAAATGTTTACTCTCATAGCTGTTCAGGGGGTATCACAGAGAAAGTGGTCCTCAGAGTAGTTGGCAATACAGGTTAAATACAACAATCTTGCAAAGTTGGATCAGTAGAACAGGGCTTGTTATGGTAAGCAGTGGGTTTTGTGGGATGCATTTAAAGGCCCCAAACAGAAGTCCTTTTAACATGAATAGCAAGATTTGAAACACTGAAACAAAAACGGCCTAGCATTTGTTTTTCAAGTAAAACTAAAGAGCCACGAGGAAAGGGGTCTACCTGTACTTACCAATGGACACGCAGCATTTTAATTTACAAAAGAAGTAATCAAAGATCCTTGTCACATGGAAAACACGATTGTTAAACATTGAAAACAAAAACGACCTGCACTTGTGTGTGCAATTAAAAACGGCTTTAAAAAGCAAAAGTGGAAAAATATCACTAATCACAGAAAAATTTCAGGAAAACAAAACATGATGTGGGGTTTGACAAAAACAATGTATATTATGTTTCACCTACAAAAATCCAGTGACATTTGAAGAGTCACTTTGTCTTCAACAGAAATATCAGCCCAAGGCAGACTCTGTTTCTGGCTGTGGGCAAAACTTCACAAAGGAAAACTCCCACTACCAGCCTGGAAATGTGCTGCTAAAGGCGTCAAAATCCAATGTTCTCCAGACCTGCTGGCTTTGAAAGCAGGGACTTTAAGGAAGTTCACCCTTGGCTGGAGCATGACTAATACCTGTGAAAATGGGGGCTGCAACTTCAAAGAACAAACTACAAACTTCAGAGAGACTCATAAAAAGCCTCTGGTCACAAGATGGTCCTAGGAGACGGATGGATGTGCTGGATGAAGCAGATCTCCCATTTGCTGAACATAAAAATTCACAATTAAGATTAAAAGGACTATTATCATTTAGGCCTTTTTCTCAGCAACCATAATGTGGATTGATTTAATTTTTGTACCATTTTGTATGTAATTTCCAGGCATTTTGGGGGATTGAAAATGCATCTAACTGTGACTCTGGGAACTGTAATGGCCAGTTAGACGAGGTTTCTGGCTGATCTAAACATGTCACAATTGTGAGAGTTGGTGAGAAGGTGGAAAATGAAATTAGGGATATGCTTAATAACTTACATGTTCATAATGGTTGTGGTTCCTATGGAAACAGCAGAAATGTGCCATATGGCTGTGTCACATTGTATTGATTTGGTGGTTGGTTTATCTAATTGTCCATGATTAGATCAATCAGAAAATATGTTTAGTATAGCAGCTGCTCGAAAAAATATGAAGTTGTGATACATAACTAGTTTCTGCCAAAAAGTTGAAAGGAGAACAAAGGGGCGATTACAAATAGGAATTGTCATTTGTTGCTCCAGTCCCCTAAACCAATCCTGACTTGGAGGCTGGGCCTGGAGGAGAGATAAGGGTACCCCTAGTGGCAGGGTTTATTGCAGGGTACTTCCCCAAGATTGTAAAATTGGTGATGTCATTGCTGCTTTATAAGGGGGATTGCACTAGGACAAAGGACACACAAAAACTGGAGAGACAGAAAAGGGAGAAAGACAGGAGGACAGAGACCATCAGGAGGGCTGCCGAAACTTACCATCGGACAGCTGTAAGGAGACACCAGAGGAGATTGCTGAGAGTGCATCTGGGTGGAACCTTCTATTTCTAGGAAGGCCTCAAAGCTGAGCGGTTCCTGTGGTGGAAGGTGGGAGGCCATCTTTGGGAGTGGAGTGACCAGACACCTGTCCTATCTTTCCATAGTGTCCTGAGATGCAGCTGGTTTCCTGAACCTTAAACAGAGGCTTGCTATGTAAGTAGCACTAAGCCCTGGAAAACCACATGGTGGGGGAGTCTGCTTGCCTTGAAGCCTTTGCCTTTATAGTGGGTTGGGGGGAAAAACTGTGTAGATCCTTAGCCTATGTAACCAAAAATATCAATTTAATTAATTCCCCGTTTGGCAGAATACTACATGGTGAATTTGGTTAAAATTTGAAATTAACAATGCTCACTTCCCAGTGTGTGCTGAAAACTATAGCCCATAACTTAATAGGGTAATCCTTGTTGCCCAGCTGACCCCGACTTCTTTAAGGAAGAGGGGTGTCTTTGTTCTTATATCAGTTCAACCTTTTTATCCAGCTTCCCCAACACATGCCTTTCAGTAAGGGGGGTCTGAAATCCAAAATTCCCCAAAGCATTCCAATTTTTCTGTCTAACTTCCAAACAGAGACCAAAGCAAGGGGGGAGGGGTCTGAAAAACAAAGCGATAAATCACCCTGTGTTTGTTTTAGACCAAACGTTTGGGCAAAATTATACTATTGATTAATGTAATTATTTTGTGAAGTGAATTGTCAGAAAGTGTACAACTGTGATTGTGTTCTTTTTAAATCACTTTTGTGATTTATTTATGCTGAGTGAAGTTTATTGTGTTGTGCCATGGATAAAGTGGTGTTTTTGATATTTTTGTGCTCATTGCTATTACTGTTAATTGAAATGTATACCAATATATTTCCCGTACACCGGCCTGGTTCTTGGCTCATTGTTAGCTCAGGGGAGAGGGATCCAAGGGGCATAATATTTGTCTGAGATAGGGCTAAAAAAAGAATCAGTTAAACAGTTTGTTGAATAACCCCTTGAGTGGGGAAGGAAGGAATGCCCCGTGTTGAGGGTGGTTTCTCAATCAACCATTACAGTTTCTTTACTTTGGACTGACAGTAGCTATTGTGTAGCAGTCTGGGAAGATGCATGTATGTTGAAAGGAAGAGATTGAAGATGGAAGAGAGAAACTATGACGTGATAATTGTTTGTTGTGTGAAGGGGTCAGTCGGAGCATACAAAGGTCTGGCTGAGACAACGATGACTGTAAGTTAAATGGGGTGGGCGGAGAAAAGTGAGATAGTGAGGAAAAAGGTCGGGGGGTTAGGAGGTGGAGAGAAGGTGGTAGGGGAGATAAGAGGGTAAATAGATGGTCACATATGTTTGTGATTTTTTTGAGCAGAAGTAGGAGAAACATTTGTCAGCAGAGAGAGAGAGGGTGATGAGTAGCAATTTTAGGGGCAAAGCAATGACTTGAGGTCATGGGTAGTTTGTGGGGAAGTTATCGGATACAGGATGTGAGATCTGTATTGTGAGCTTATTTTGTAGAGTCTAGAGCAGTGATTGACATATTTTTAGGCAGCAAGAATAGAATAAATGTGATACAAAGATCTGTGCGCTAGCTGCATACTTGGATGTGCCTGAAAAACACAAATTAAATTGAGCTTTTATATCAGGCTTCATGCCAGACCAGCCTCTAAGCACAGGAGTGGGATTCAAATCCATGACATTCATCATTTTCTTGCTTCCAAGACTGGCTCCTGAGCTATCCTCCTGGACCACTGGTATACCTCTGTTGCTGGATATCTAGAGGGATCAATGGTTGAGGGCAGTAGAAAAGAATGCAGTTAGAAAGTACACTTAAGCACTCTTTAAAGGCTTATATACCCATAGCATTTCATTAACACACATCAACACTCGCATGCAGGGGAGGAGTCCCAAAACATTCTGACCCAATCATTGCACCTCATTTCATCGATGTCTGATGTCCCTAAACTTAGAGTAGTTAGAGATGTTTACGACAATTCTAGAGACATGTATACTCCAAATGCCCCAGATAGTTAAGTGAAGCAGCACTCTGTGATGGTCTTTAATAGCCTTGGGGAATGTATACCTCGCTTCCCCTTTTGAGATAGGCAGCTTCCAATGCCATTCCAATGCTAGAAACTAGTCAATAGTCATCTAGCGTAACTGTAGATGACACGGATTGCAATCAGATGATTAAGACTTGCCATTTTATGCTTGCATGCAGGACGTATCTGCCACCCGCAACCTGCGCGCCCTGCGCCAGCTCATGCAGCATGCTGAAGATGCTGCATTGGTAAAAAAGAAACATGTTTTATTTGATGATAGAATATTTGGTTAAACCTTGCCATGCTGATCCGTATCATGTGCAGGAAAAGTGTAGGCAGTATAAAAGTGATCAATTGTGTACAGGAAATGACCACTCCTCTGCAGATGCATGAACATGTATGTGGAGCCATGGTAACTCATAGCAAAATTCCCAAATTATTTTTTATATTTGCATGATCTGGTTCTTATCAGCAAGAACCAAATCTTTATCTTTCGAGTTCCTCTTGCAACATGTAAAATACCTGGTCCTGGATTACTAAAAGTGCCACAGTGACGGGCAGTGTATACTGGGTGAATGGCAATTGTGCTCAGCTGACTTCAATTTCGAGCTGGCATGTGCATCGACTTACCAGTGCAAAAAGGGCATGAAATTGCTTGACCGGTGCATCTACACTGACTAACACGTACCAGATTTTTGAATTTTTGGTCTATGCAAATATGATCCTATAACGCCCATCCCTGGTACAGAATTCTGTAGAATTGACTGTCTCCAGTGCAGCTTATCTGATCCCGCGCCAGGTTCGTCCACAAGCGAAAGGTCATTTTGAGCCTTTGTGGCTCCTCCCCATGAATGACCGCCATATTGAGGTTTGTGGTCCGCCACTAGTGCATGGAGAAATTATGCAGTGAGAAACCTGTCCCTAGGCCTACTTAACAAGCAATTTGTTGGAAGGCCGTTCTATTTTCTGCCTTGATACCACGTGTGTTATTGCCCCGATGTTTTGTGTTTTCTGCTGTGTCTTCTGTGATGTGTGTTGGCTGTGGTACCTAGTTTTAATAATGGCCTTATGATCATGCATTACACTGTATAACTTGACTAATTGACTTTATTTACTGCTGTTGCTATTGGCGACGTTTAGCTCAGTATGCCAGCCATGTGTGCATGTGCCTTCACTCGCCCATGTAGTTAGTTGCTACCCCCGTGCGGGGTGCCGAACGACGATCTTTATATGACACCCTGATCTTCACGTCAATTCGTTATCCATCGAGTCAAAATCATGTTTACTTTGTGTATCATGTTTATTTTGTGCAATATCTCCTCTGAAAGATGTTTGGTTGGTGTCTGCCTTTGTGTCACAGTTATTGCGACTGGCTCATTTGTTTCACCTCTCCGTTAATACCACTTTGCAGGTGGTCTGAGTAAAAGAGGGTTAACGCTGTCATTCTGGCGTTCTTTAAACCTTTACAAGGCGCATTACTTCTGGCCTTCAAATAGCAACCGGAAACATGGCGTTAAGCCAGCGTAGGAGACATCACATTGTTATGAATCCGTGTGCAGAAAGGGAGGTTTACTTCTACATAAACCCTGTTTTAAAACTGTCATTGTTAATATTTTGGAATTAAGGGCCTCTTTGTAATACCTTTGGGCTAGAAGTGTGCCCTTTCCTGTGCCAAGAATGAGTGCTGCATGTATTGTATAGAAGCATAAAATGCACTTAAAGTTTGAACTATGATCAATTGTATGCAGTGGATAGGCTTTGTGATAGCTGAAAACCTTAGCAAATGCAATGTTTTGTCATAGAATACCATTTATATTTCTGTTGTTTTTTTGTCTTTATAAGTAAGACAGGTTGTAAAAGGTGGTCTAAATTCTGTGTCGGGATCAACAGCACACATGTGTCCCGGGAATGCTACAGAAACAGGCATTACACTGGCCAGACAGGCACACCCAATAACATATAAAATATAAGAGTTCTAGTTTAAAAAACCTCTTAAACACATATGATAAAACATCAGCATCAAAACATAATCCACAAATACTTCTGTTCTTTACAAAATGCAATGCAATATCTTATTAGAAATACTTAAAATCTACTTCCATTTTCACTTAGTAAAGCACAATTAGCAACCATACAGCACTGTGTGGCCTCGCCTGTATTTTTGAATTTCAACCAGAAGGGATACTGCAGTCAAACCTGGGGCAGATTAGACTTGTTTAACAGAATCATCAGGGCCATCTTAAGCACTTTTGGGGCCTTGGGCACGGACATATTTGGGGCCCCCCTCCACCAAACCAAAGGAATTAAGGGATCAAGAATGCTGGTCGCACCCCCCACCTATCGCGCTCACAACCTATAGGTTGATGTGCTGTCTTGCTGCATAATAAGCATGTTTACTCCCTTTAAGTCCCCCTGCCCTCTTCAGTCGTGCTACAATCAGAATGATAAAAAAGTAGCATTTGAAGACCAACATTAGCCGTCTACAAAGGGGTTACTTTTCTAGTACATATAGGATACTTTTTATCAATAACATCCAGGAAGGTAGATATAGTATTAATGCAGGACCGTATGTAAAAGGTACATGTAACCAATAATATGCGATGTACTCACATTAGCTGCCTCACAGAATGCAAATATGCTCATGCATGGATAGAGACCACCAATTGGAAGGAAGGAAAACGCTACACATACCGTAGCATGGATAGTGGAGGCAGATTAGAAGCTACCCGGAAGGTGTCTTTATCCAGACAGACTGAGATTAGAAGTGGGATATTGCTTTCAAATAGTGTTGCCATTAGTTATCAAAGGAACAAATGCCTGTGGTGTGCGATATAAATATGCTCACTATTAACACAGTGAAACAATAAATAAGGCTTTTATGAAGATCATACCATGAGAAGGAAATCACTAGGAAGGGCTGACAATTTTGAAAGGTTTAGGGACTGGCACTATTGAGAGGTTTGGCAATACAAGATTAAATTAGATGCCCAGGATCACACATTGGTTAAGGGTGACAAGGTGAAGCTGGGATTTTTGCCAACTCTGCAATTTCTGCTTTCGAACACTTGCTTTTCCAGTTCCTACCATGAACTAAAACAATCTCATTTTATAACAAAAACGGGATTGGAAAGTACACAAACCATATTACTAAACATGACCATTTTTAAACAAAATATTATATAAGGGTGTTATGCGCAAGGGGAATGATTCTAGCTTCATGCTTTTGTCTTTTGTATTTTAAAGCTTTAAATACTTCCAAAACAATGGCTTGTGACATTTTCATTTATAAACGTGCATAAAAACCTTTGACTTTTACCAAAAAGCAAACTGTGTTTTGTGTCAAACAAGCAGACCTTAAAATATGCTTGCCTGAGGCCTGCAACATATGGTCCTCTCTCTTCTCTCTACCAACCCTTCCACCCAAATGGTCTGCATAAGAGGAAAGATCAAGTAATGGGCTAATTGATACCAGTATCAGACAAGAAGGCAAACCTCACAGAAGACAGCACAGTAATGTAAGCTATATTAGATGAGTTGACCAGGATCACTGTATCGCCTGCTGGCAAATCCAGGATACAAACATGAACGCTGTTGTGCCATAGTCTTAAATTTGGATAATTATTCACCTCTTGGGCTAACAGTTTATGGCATCGTTGGAGGCGATTGCCTAGGTTTTACAACACCCCATCTGAACAAACCAATTTCTTGACCTTCACCATACGGATGATATGTTAGTTTTTATAGCAACCTCTATCTGGTACAGGTACATTGCTGATAATAGCAGATGTTGTTCTGCAAAACCAAGTACATATGCAGGCAGGTTTATAAACTTCAGACATAGAAAAGGCTCAGACAGCCTTGCTGGAATGTGATATTCTAGTTTTGCATATGAACACATATCTCTGCAATGGGTGCTTCACACACTGAGCTAACTTATGAACCATTGTGGCACTCAATTTATCATTATGCATTCCACCATTGCCTATGGCACATGATCAACCTAATTCCCACAGGAAGGAAAGAATGCTACAGAGTTGTGCCATAAGGAACACACAAACTATAAATACCACAGTGAACACAGAAAGCAATACATGATGTGATCAAGGCAGAATGCACCAAAACAGAAAGACAATAGGTCAAGATCCTCAGCAGCACCCCATGACATTTCCTGACATGTGCTATTTAAGACTTGTGAACAATGGAATCTTACTTCTTTAGATCAGCTAGCCTTGTGGGGCCCCCTCCGAGGTGGGGGCCCTGGGCAAGTGCCCCTTTTGCCCTCCCATAAAACGTCTCTGAGAATCATATCATATCAAATAACCTAACTTGACAAATGGTTTCAAACGCCATCCTGAATGATCATCACACTTCCTTGTCACTTCAGATTCCCACTCAAAATCACGTAATCTCCCATACAAAAGACATTGGAAAGAAATAAAGGGCCCTGGACGGACCTAAGGCTGGAGAGTGTCGCATTATCCTGCCACATGTATTTACATGCAGAGTACCGACATCTGCTGAAAATGTAATTTTATGACGCTACTTTTGCCTCAATGTGCTATGGGGCAAGAGTGCCTCCACTTGTCACATCGAGTGGAGAGCGACCCTTATAGGAGGATCATAAATCCGATAATGCTGGTATTTCTATGTACATATACACCTCTTGCAGTTCACAAACATGGACTCTGCTAAGATAACAAGACCACATTTACTTATAAATTGTCAGATTGTTTTCCAAAACAACACTTCATTGGATATACATACATCTTTGTGAAAAATCTATTGATAGAAACTCACTATATTGGAAAGTAGCACGTTTGCTTAGAACTTATAAGGATTATTCATTTTTCATTATTCATACCCGATGACCTGGTACCAAGGTATAGGGCTTCCTATCTTAGGATGGGAGTTAGACATACATTTACATTTAGAGAAAACTAAGCCATGTGTCGTCTTTCCACCTCCAAAAGGGGCATCACCTTGGCTGAGAGCAACACAAGCTCCTTACAACACCACCAGAGGCCCTCATTCCATCTGCCTGGGGCTGCTTGCAGAGGTCAGGGAACTTGCAAGAAGCCTCCAGGATCGAACTAGGGACTGCTTCGGTGAAGTATGACCATAAAACCGCCATCTTTGAAAGGTCTTTCCACCTCATGCAAAAACTATGTCTACTGGCCAGCACTGCTTCCAGCTTTCCTACACACCTGCACCCATTCTAACCACAATTGGGGACACTGGTCTCAGATCATGTGACCATGGTCCTCGAGCCAAAAACAGCAGTCATTTTAATGTGACATTGTTCTGTCACATAGTTTAGTAGCTCCAGGTGGCCGTCAAGCCCATGGGCATCTTCAGTTAAGGGTTTTGAACTAAAGGGCTATCTCCCAGTCTTCTTCCCTCAGCCTCTTGACTATAAGCTTTTGCTTTGCTGTGTTATGCTACTTGTCTGTATGTACCCATAATTGCTTCTCCTCAGCCTCGCCCTACCATGCAATTCTCATATTATCTCTTCCTTTCCCTTCTACTTCTCTCTGCATTCTTTTCCACTCAGAACCATCTCAACTCTGTTCCCATCCCAATCATCTCTTTTCTTCGACTTCACTCTTCCTCTCGCCACACTACTCTCTCCATTCACAAAAACTACTACAATCACAGCTTTCATTACACTTCCTCTTCTTCCAGCGCCTCTCTATTTCTTAGACTCCATGTCGCTCTGCTTCAACATATCACTCTCTTTCTATTAATCTTTGTAATGTGCAATCTGTCTGTAATAAAGCCTCCTTTACTTCCAATTTCTTCTTTTCTCATTTTCTTTCTCTTGACCTCATTAAAGTTACCAAAACCTGAATCTCTCCCTATGACTCTTCAACCCTTGCTGTCCTTCATGACCCTGGCTACCCCATCACCCACTCTCCCCACCACACTGGCAGTGGTGCTGGTGTAGGACTGTTTTCATCTTCCAAACTTCCTATCTCTCCTACTCCCTTATCACCTTTGAATTTTCCCTCATTTGAATGCACTGTCTCCACAATCACTGCCTCCTATGGCACACATATTTTCATTCTCTATCAGCCACCTGGGCTAGTAGGTCAGTTCTTCAACCACCTCTCTCAACTAATTGACTCTCGCCCTCCTGATCACCACTTCATTGTCATCAGTGACTTTAACCTCCCTTCGCTATCTGCTGCTCTATCCACTGACTGTAACTCTATTCTCCTTAACCCCTCACTCTCTTCTGTCCATTCCCTGACCACCCAGAAACCTCTGGGTATTAAGCGTGTTATAAAGAACCTATCATATCATTCAAATGAGAACTCCCTCAACCTTATTCTCATGTCCTCTCAACTCTCTGCCTCTAATATCTTCACTGCTCCTTCTCCATCCGATCACTGTTTACCTCAGTCTCCACTCCTGCTTCATCCTCACTCTAACCATCTAATACTACTGTTATTAGGTGCCAGTCCCCTCCTCTAAACTCCCTGACTACCTCTCTGACCTACACCACTCTCTCTCCTGCTATGCTAAACTCACCCTTCTATCAACTTTAACACTGCTCTCTATGCTCCCTTCTCTTCTTGCTACACGCTTTCCACATGTATTCCTAAATCCTCCCCTCCACGGCACTGGATAAAACCTCTCATTTGCACTCTGACAACAACAATGAGGAAGAATCTTTGCACTTGGCAAAGGTCAATCCACTCCTCAGATCTCCAACTCTACTTCGCTGCTCTTCAAAACTACTCCTCTGATGTTGATTCTGCCAAACTTGACTTCTGTCTCTCTCTCATTTCATTTCAATAAACTCAACCCAGGCACCTCCAAAAAATCCTCAATTTAATTCTCTCACCTTCTAAACCCTCCTCCATCTCGTCAATGCTTTCTGCAAATGATCTTGCTCTCTAAGGTTTTTACCATTCGCAGTACCCTCCCTATTTACCCTGTATCCCCACCTCCTGCTCACTTTTGTACACCACATCTACCCTCCTCTCCCACTACTAAGTCTTCCTTTGCCCCATCAACCCTGATGAGAAACCATCCTTACTCCTCATGGCTATCCCTTCCTGTGCCCCCACTGGCCCACTCTATCCACTCATTTTGAAGTACATTGCTCCCAGTGTTGCTCCACATCTTACTTCCCTCTTCAACTCCTCTCTTGATAATGCTACTTTTCCCTTATCCTGTAGATCAGCTTCTATCATCCCTATCCTTAAATCTCAACTGTCCTGCAAACTTTCATCCTGTCTCTCTTCCACTACATTACTCTAAAATCCTAGAGCAAGTAGTATTCAATCGACTCACTGAGTTTCTCAATGCTCACAACCCCTGGGACCCTCTTCAATCTGGCTTCTGATGACTGCATTCTACCGAGACATCTCTCTTCAATGTCAGGAACTTCATCTCTTCCTCATGTGATGCAAACCATTCATCTATTCTTATTCTCCTCAACCTCTCTGCTGCTTTCAATATTGTCACCCATTCTGGCCTCTCTACATTATCTCTCCTTGGCATCAGAGATAAGGCCTTTGCTTGCTTTGCTTCATACTTTGCCCCTAGACCCTTTCAGGTGCCCTGAAACAGCCTTACCTCCCCACTCATCCATTATACTGTTGTAGTGGTCTGTCCTTGGCCCACTTCTCTTCTTTCTCTATACTTCAGCTCTTGGTACCCTGGTCTCCTCTTCCAGCTTATCCTATCAACTCTTCGCTGACGAAACTCAGATCCTATTCCCCTTTCCCACTTTATCTGATGAGCTATTGCCAAAAATGTCAAACTGTCTCTCAACCATCAAATATTAAATGATTTCTCACTCGCTCATGCTCAACTACACCAACACTGAAGTTGTCTATGACCAAGCCAAACAGACTTTCTCTTCCTCTCCCCCTCGTCTTCTCTCTGCCCTGACTATTTCCATACTCGGTTTCTGCTCGTAACCTTGCGGCCCATCTTTGACCCATTCCACAACTTCTTGGTCTTCATCTCCAAATGTGCCACTGAAGCCAGACTCAACTCTTCAATATCAGAAAAATCTGTCATCTTCCTTTCAATACTGCTAAACAGCAAATATCATCCTTAGTCCTTTCTAGATCTGACAACTGTGCCAATCTCCCCTATGCACTGGCCAACTATGCTTTTTCACCTCTGGACAAAGACACTTTTCAACCTTCCTCGCTTTACATCTGCCTCCTCTGCCCATTGCCAGATTGACTGGCTATCTATTGAAACAGTATAAGTATAAACATCGTATTATCTTCCAAACTATTCATGGATTTGCCCCACCCTACCTATGTGCTCATCTCACTCCTACTCTTCCCCTCACTCTTTACGACTATCCTTGGCTCATGTCCTTGCCACTACTCTAGCCACATGTGCCCCCTCCCGTTTCCGCTCTTTCCCTCTCCTTGCTCCCCTACTCTGTAATGCTTGTCCTCTCCTTCTTTTTACTACTCCCACTCTACTACTATTTAAATCCAACCTCAAAACCCTCATACTTTCTGAAGAAGCTGTTTCCTGACACTCGATGTTAGACCATCACTCTGCTGCTCTCTCTCCCTACCCTGATGGACAACCCTACATCACTTTACTGTCAACCCTCCATACTTAATGTATTACTTCCTCCACAATCCTGTTCTATGTTATTCTGTCCTGTCCTCGTCCTTGGTTTATGTTTCCACCGTACCTGCAACACCTGGTCTTCTCTCACCTCATTGTCAAGGAACAATGTCCTCTGCTCTGTTATCAATGTTAACTTTTTCAAGCGTTTTTGTGCCAAAAATGAATTGCTTATCTGTGAGTTCTGTAAATAAATGTAAATATCTGTGCAGGCGATCATTCAAACTAATTATACATGTGGAAGAAGCTACAACACTCACACCCTATTTGGGTCTAACATACTGGTCTTGGGAATATAATTCTCTGAGAGAGTGATATAGTGGACAGGCCCCCAAAAAAAGACATTTAATGTTCAGAGTTATTCAATTCGCTGAGGGACAACGAGGCAAGATCTGCAAAGGGATTGAGAAAAGGGAGTCCTCTTTTTATTCAGTGTGCTGGCATCTACCCAATCATTAGTTTCCAGACTCTCGGTGGTGCCCACGTCCCTCCAGCAGCTCAGAGAGAACTACTAAATGCCCATCTCTGTTTTGGTTGACCCTCCGTGACTTTTCAGTTCATGCTTAATGTTTGAGCTTATATGATTTTAGGATTCCCTCTTGGTCTGACAGAGAAGAATACCCCGAACTCCACATTTAGGAGGAGGCATTGCGCCTCAGGCATTGCATGGGCCCTTTTCTTCTAACTCATAAAGGAACGGTTTTTGCTGTCACACAAGTCCTCATTCTCCCACTACCTGTAGATCTCCTAAATCATGCATACCTCTGTAAAAGAATCCTGCCATGGGGGCTGGCCCACAATACCCACTGGTTTGAATAGGCTTAGCCGTTGCTGTGAGTATGATACGAGGTCTGGGTTTGCAGTGCCCAGGCAGTCATAAATAACCCTTCAATCTCCGGATCCTCCCTTCAATCTAAGCAGAGCTCTTCCCACACCTTAAACACCATTATGCTCAAATGGCCCTTTACATTCCTTAATTCATTCTAGAGACATGCCTCTGAATCTGCTTTGCTGGTAAACTGCATAGGAGGCCACAAGCAACTCACTACAAGCCTTTCCTCCATAAAACTCAAACATGTGATCGCTCTAATTGTTTTCGCATTCCTGCTCCCTAAAACACTTGCTACTCAGTACCATCTTCCACTAACTACAAAAATACTCGAAAAACATTGATTTGATTATATATGCCTGTTTTTTTGAATGATTGACACCTCCCTTTTAATATTGTTCTTATAACCTTACAGCACCTTCTTCTTCAGCTTAACCTCAAATAAAAGACAAGTAGTAAACCTGATGTATTGTGCTGCATAGTATCCAATCAAACCAACATTGCCTCAGCCTATCTTCTGAATCTCCCCCATAACCACCTTGTCAATGAGCCCAGTAACATCAAAATTCATCACTCACCATTCTAATAAGTGCCTGCACCAAACACGGACCTTGGGGAGCGCAACACATATTGTGTTATGACTTGAGGTCCACGTAGATTATAGTGCCTCTGTCCCCGAGGAACCAATAAGAGAAGAGCTATACTACTTGCTGATTGGGTATTGGGGCCGCAGGATAAAGGCAGGAACAGGATGCATCGGGTCCCGGATGGCTGAAAGGAAAGGCAAGGGTTAGAATGCAGTTATTGTAGGAACACAATGAACAAGGGCAAATAGAATCATAAGCGACACCTACCCCAAGGATGACTGGTGCTAACGTGAGACCTAACTGTTGCCGCTTGGAGAGAGTGGACAGCAGGATGCAGGCAGGCAATCAAAGTTGCTGTGATTGAAGGATCACTGGAAACCAATATGGAACCACCAGAAAATAATGTCAAGAGTCACAATCCAGTAGGTTCAAGGCAAACAAATCCAAAGGTTGATCCAAGTAGCAGTCCAGCAAGGGTGTCCAAGGGGCATAAACAGTTCCAAAATGTCAGGTTCAGGGGCAAAATTCAAAGGACAATCCCAGGAATGCAAAGCAGGGTAAGAATCAGTGAAATCCAACAGTAGTTTCCAAGAATAGCCACTAGCCACTAAGAAACACAGCTGAGAAGCACTGAGGAGTAACCTAATGCTACTTTTAAACGTGTTTCCGGGTCACGTGACAGCCCACCTGGTCACATGACCGCTTCTTACATTTCTTCTGGGTCACGTGACCGCTAGCCGGTGCATGTGACCCTTTACGGTGGTGCGTCGGCTTTGCAAGGTGCCCGCGAAGCTGGAGGGCAGCCCCGCACCATGCTGGTGCCAAGTCCGACCGCAGGACCAGCGGGGGTAGAGGCGCCAGGAATGCCACGAGGGACGGAGCGCCAACGCGGACCAAGTGGAAGAAGACCGCGGTCCATGAGAGCGCATGGGCTGTGAAGGTAAGGAGGTGGGGGCTGTGGGGGCTTGCAACGGCATGACAGAGCCCCCCCCAAGGGCACACGTCCACGTGGGCTGAGAGAATTATCCCTGTGGAAACGAGTAACTAGCAAAGGGGCATGAACTTGACTAGCGGGCTCCTAGGACGTCTTCTCCGGACCATACCCCAACCAATCTATCAAGTAGTAAAGACAACCCCCAATGACACAAGATCCAAGGATTGCACTGCCCTCGTATTCAGCCGAGGTGCCTCTCAAGACTGGGTAAGGAGGCAGGATGACTCGCATGCCATCCGGACAGGGCTTGAGAACGGAAGTGTGGAAAACCGGGTAAATGTGCAAAGAGACGGGCAGTGAAAGGTGGTAGGCGACAGGATTAATGACTTGGGTCACTCGATACAGACCGACAAAGCGGGGCAGGAGCTTACGGCAACCTGACAATGGGAGATGCCTAGTGGAAAGCCAGACCCTGTCCCCTATAGTGTAGATGTGTGCCGTAGCACACCTCTTGTCTGCTGTTTTGTGCATTTGGGCCTGCGATTCCCAGAAGTGTAACAGGATTTGAGTGTATATATCCCTCAAAGTGGTAACACAGGAGGAGACAGAGGGAGGTAGTGTGGGTTGGAGATCAGGGATCAGAAAGACTCGAGGGTGTTGACCATAAAGAGAATAGAAGGGTGAATAGCCAGTGGAGGAATGTGGTGCGTTGTTGTATTCAAATTCGGCCACATGAAGTACCTGGTACCAGGACTGCTGATGTTGCTAGGAAAGACAATGCAAACACTGCTCCATGGATTGGTTAACACGTTCGGTTTGCCTGTCAGTCTCAGGATGGTAAGAGGACAAGAAGCGTGCATCGATTCCGAGTAGCTTGGTGAGAGATCGCCAAAACCGGGACGTGAATTGTGACCCTCGGTCCGAAATCAAAATGGAAGGTAGCCCAAAAAAACAGAAGATGTGCTAAAAGAAAAGGGCAGCCAGAGCAGGGGCCGTGGGTATTCTGGTGCAGGGAACAAATCGTGCCATTTTCGTGAAGGAATCGACCACCACCCATATCGTATCATAACCTTTAACTCTAGGCATGTCTGTTACAAAGTTCATGGGGATGGTGTGCCAAGGTCTCAATGGAAGGGGTAGAGGTTGTATTAGCCCTAGGGGTCGACCCTTTCTATTCTTACACTGGGCGCAGATCGAACAAGAGGCCACATAAAACACTGTGTCACTGCACATAGTGGGCCACCAGCACCAATGCTGGAGCAAGGACAGGGTACGTTTTTGACCAGGATGTCCATTGACGGCTGCATCATGGGACCATTCTAGGGCTAATGTGCGTGTGTCTGGGGTAGGTAAGTACAGTTTGTTTTGTATGAATGGTAATCCGTCGTGTAACTCCAACTCCCAGTCACATAAATGGTCTGGATGTGTAGTAACCCAATGACGGAGTGTAGTTAACAAATCCGGTGGTGGGGTACATATACAGACCACATGTTTGCTGTCTAGAAGGTTTTCGGGAAAAATGGGGAGTGACGTGTCTCCGGGAATACGCGAAAGGGCGTCTGCTTTTACATGTGCGGTGGCCGGATGGTGTTTTATGACAAAATCATAGGCAGAAAAAAACAAATTCCAACGGACTTGCCGACTGTTGGTGCAATAAATGGTGTTGCCAAACCTGAAAGGCATCCTTGACAGCCAAGAGCTTTTTCTGTGACTGTATAATGGCTTTCTGTTAGGGTGAACTTACGTGAATGGAAGGCAACGGGATGTAAAAGACCGGTGGTAGGCCATGTTTGAGATAGAACGGCACCCATGCATAGGAGGAGGCATCGGCTTCCAGCACATAGGTTATTTCCGGGTTGGGGTGTTGTAGGACGGGGGCAGTAGTGAAGGCCGTCTTGAGGTTTTTAAGTGCATTCTGCTGCAAGGAGGTCCATATAAATGGGGTGTGTGGACTTGTAAGGTGAGTCAATGGTGTGACGATAGAAGGAAAACCGGCGATGAACCGACTGTAAAAGTTGGCGAAACCAAGAAATGATTGTAGCTCTTTTACAGTCTTGAGTACGGCCCATTCCACCACTGCCCGGACCTTGGCGGTGTTCATAGCTAAACCCCCCGATTGTTACACATTGCAGTAGATGGTCTCTGTGGGCTTGTAACCGCTTGTGCGGTACGCTTCGCAGTTCCAAGATGAATGCTCAATGTGGTCTCCGAGCGGAGTGCAGCGGTCTAGTCTTTTCACGTTTCCCCAAAACGCCAACGACCGCTCACGTGATCCTTTATCCGGAACTGAAGCCGTCAGCTCTTCGCGTCGCTTCTGTTGCAACTGACGCTTCATGAGCTCGCTACTAGTTTTTCTACTGCCTTACTATATCTTCTACCTTCTCAGCTATACTAATTCTGTTCTTTCATGTTTCCTAGATCTCGCCACCAGCCTTCCCCTTCGAATCTATTTCCTCAAGCGTTCAGATCTGCCCGCCAAGCCCTTATCTCCGTAGCCCAGTCAAGAGCGCTCTCCCCGGCTTTGTCATATCTTTGGCACCCGCTAGGAGTAAGTGCTTTCCATCTCAGGATCTTTCTCTCCTTCCGACTTTGGTACTTAGACGTTTGTTTATTGTAGAGCTCCAGTCTTCCACCTGCCTTACTCCCGAGTCCCAAGACCGGTCATCCAACTCCCGATTCCTCAGCTCCGCATCCACCCTGATCCACAAGATTCCCGGACTTGACCAGGGTTTTCTTCCCTCTCAAGGGTTTCCCTGGCAGTTCTGTCCTTTCTCCTGGTTACCTCCATTCCGGGTCGGAGAGAACAGGGCAGTTACAGGGGAGCTTTCACCGCAGTATTTGATTCTTCCATATTGGATAATTCGGTCTGTCAAGGTGAGATTGTTAAAATCTTTGGTGATTCAGTTGGGATTATTAACAGTTATTAACAGTAAGCAACGCCTTTTGTATTGACAGACAGAATCCTTATGGAACAACAAATGCAACAACTAATGGCGGCAATGCAGGCCATGTCCTTAGAGATGCAGTCATTAAAACAAGACAATGTACAACTGCGACAACAAGTCGCCAGAGCCTTCTCTGACACTCCTCCAACTACGTTACACATAGTCATGTATGATGGTGATCCATATAAACTCAAGGAATTCCTCGACAGTTGTACGGTCCAATTTACATTTAAATCTTGCTTTTTCCCTGCTGACAAAGACAAAGTGGGGTTTGTAATTTCCCATCTATCGGGCCCTGCATTAGCATGGGCTACTCCTTTAGTGACATCAAACAATGTCATTCTTGATTCTTACCCAGCCTTCACTAATAGTCTAAAGACTATGTTTGGCAGAAAAGAAATTTCTGTAGCTACACAAGAAAGGCTTCTCGACCTGAAACAGGGTAGTAAGGATTTGTTGGGATATATCACACAATTTAAACAATTGTCTTCCGAACTAGGATGGCCAGATGAGGGTCTTCTCACCCTTTTTTGCAGAGGTTTACAGGATGAACTCAAGGATGAGATATCTAAAGTTCCTCGCCCGGCTAATCTGGCTGATATGATAACCCTTAGCATGCAAATAGAATACTGTGTGCAAGAACGTTCCTATGAAAAAAGGAAGAACAAGGGAACACGACCACATAGTGATTATCCTTCTGTAGGTAGTAAACCTCACGTCCAAACCGAAGAGCCTATGCAGATAGGAGCCGTAAGAGGACCACTATCTGCTACCGAGATAGAGAGAAGAAAGACACTTGGACTGTGCATGTATTGTGCGTCCTCTTCACATGTTTTGAAAGATTGTCATCTTGTTCCCCCACGTCGCACTCCAAACCCGAAGTCGGGAAACCTCAAGACCCTACCGCAAGGGGAAGAATGGTAGGGGTTCAGAATCCAATTCCCCCATATCGAATGGGTATGACTTTAGATGCTTCAACTAACCAGACCATGGTGGTAGTGTCTTTATCCATGATACTTTCAGAACAAGTCTTACCAGGTATTCCCGCCTTAATTGATTGTGGAGCCGCCGGAATTTTTTTGGACAATGATTGGGCTACAAAACATGGGATAACCCATGTATGCAAGACCGTCATAACTCCCATTCAAGGAGTGGACGGAAGTCCTTTGAGTTCAGGTCCCATTAAAGAACAGACTGGCCCAATTACCTGCTTGATTGCTAACCATAAAGAGACTTTGGTTTTCAACCTCATTAAAGCAGCACATTTCCCTATTATCTTGGGTCTCCCGTGGTTAAGGCTCCATAACCCATTCATCAATTGGTCAGCGGGTACTATATTCCTTGGGTCTGAATATTGCGTTCATCATTGCCTTTCACAGGAGTCGGTGGGCATACACATCCCTACGGAAGTGACACACCTCCCAGCGGTATCCGTGGTCTGCTGACCTCAGTCAAGACAATAGACTCTTTCAATTGAACAGAATATGCTGATTTGGGTGTGCCCGAGCAACAATTGCTCTGGGAGAAATAAGACATGTGACCATTCTGACTCACCAAGTTTCTGGGGGCGGGGACAAACCAATGGGTGCACTGCAGTGGAGGCAAATGTATGTTTTATTAAATTGCTTATAAAATATTGTATTAAGCTGACAAAAATGTACAATTTGGAGATTCTTAATATGAAAAATTCACTCACAATTTGAGACTAAGCTGGATGCTGTGGGATGTTCCGAGGCCAAACCCCCTATTTATTAATATTGTCACTGCTGGGTTCATGCTAGAAACCTAAGAACTTCCAGTAATATGCGCAGAGAGGGTGTGTACCTCCGTGTAAGATTTGTTGCAAAACCAATGTGGCAAAACCCACTAAAAGCACAAAATGTTGTCATTTCTGAACCCAAGCTCGTAGAAACATGTGACTTGAACCGAACTGTACCTTAAGCAATCGGTCATGCAACTTAGGTAATATTAACAAGTTGTGTATCTTGTAATTATGTGTTTTATGAAAAAGAAGATATGTTGTATGGACACAAAGGGGAGTGTCCTTTCCTTGAGCCATAAACATGATTCCTGATGACTCATTCTGACTCACAACTCCGTTCTCCAATCAGGTCACAGTAAATCCTTTGACCTATCAGGATCCTCAGAGGGTTGGGCATAGAAAGTCAGCCTTCCCACCCTCTTTCAAAAGACATAAAAAGAGCCACTGAGACCCAGATAGACACACTCAATTTCCACTCTTCAACTGATTCCTGCACAGCACTTTGCCGGACGACTTCAAACCCAGATAGATCCAGAGACCAGACTCTAGAACCCAGCTCTAGAACCTTAAGCAGGGGCTTAACCCAAAAGCTGAACTCTTTTCAGAGGCACCAGAATCCAGCAACCTAACTCAACTATTCAACAGCCGGGCGAGCTGTTTGATTCTGGCTAGAACCCTGTGCCAGAGCCATATCCAGACCCAGAAAGCAGAGCTGTATCCAGACCCAGACCAGACCGCCGTACAGTGCCGATAGCAGACCCAGACCAGACCGCTGTGAGCAGAACCAGTGCCAGAGACCGGCCAGTGGCGACAGAACCGCAGCCCAAACCTGACCAGATCTGTGACGAGGTCCATTCCCTTCCAAAACTAGGAGTGAGTATCTAGAACTGTCCAGAACCCATATCTTAGTTTAAAGTAATCTTATTCAAACCATTTCAACCTGTCCAGAACTTCATAGAAATCGTGTGTCCATTCTGTGATTTCAACGCTGCAAAAGTGTCATCTGTCATTCTGAAATCTTGACTTCATTTCTGAAAATCCACCTCCATAAAAACATCTGTATCTTTTGAACCTAGAAGCGAGATTTAACTGTCATTTTAAAACTAAGAACCTAAGCTTTCCAAAAAACCAAAATGACCTTCTAACTCCTTAGTTTTTCCATAATCGCGGTTTATGCACTCGGAAAAAGTGCCGCAAATTGCAATTTGGCTCAATTTCACCACTTGTAAAAATAGCTGCTTCTTGCTTTCCACTGCTGAAATTCGTTTTCAACCTGATCATTACTCCTGAATCATTGCTAGTGTTGACCTGAACTAATTCAAAGTAGCTGTCACCTACCCTGAATCTCCTATAGGGAATTAAAATCATTTTAGCATATGTTCCACTTCATTGCAATCACATTTAAAAGTATTTGGCCTGTGTTTTAAAATCATCCCTGTTTCTCTAAGCTTGCTGGGGGGAACGGGAACTGAACTGCTTGATTGTATTCCTGAAAACCTGTGTGTCCTCATTTCCATCTCTTCATATTGCATATGGGGGAGTGAGTTGTCACAAGGGAAAAAGTGATCATATTATCTCTAGTTGAATACGTATCGAGTTTTATTTCTGTGCCTGCATTCTTTCCCGTCTTGCATTTCCTTGAACCGTAAAAGTATTCTCTGCTACTTTATCCTTCCTATTCCTACTCCTTTATGATTAAAGAGTTGTCGCTATTGTAATATTACCCAATACTGATCACTGTTCATATTCATAAGTGTGCTATCAAATATTAATGTATTCATAAAAGTGATATATATATATATATATATATATATATATATATATATATATATATATATATATATATATATATATTGTTTAATTGTTCCAATAAACCTTTTAATTTGCAAAACAAACCTACTTCTTGGCTCAGTGAGGTCAGGGGGATTCAAAGAGAGGGGCGTTATATAAGGGTTTATCATCCAGATTTAAGAACTTGACATAAAAATATATGAATAAGGGCTTCCATTGGGCATCCCAGACTAGGCATTGACTTAGTTGGAGTGCTTGATTGAAGTCACTTACAAAGTGGGGGCTCGTAATGGGATGTCTGGATTAGAGCTACCACTTGTGCGGCTTAATACAGTGTGCTAACTGACAGGATACATAAATCCTGTTGGATCACCATGCTGTGTTACGCTGTAAAAGCACTCCTCAAAGGAACGCTCTAAGGAAACGGTCTGTTTTGCAAAATAAAATACTAACTTCTGTAAATCAGGAAGGAAATCAATTTCCAGAATGTCGACACTGGTAAACATCAAAATAGCGAGAGACCACCTCTTACATAAGCTATTTGTGAGAGGTGAGTGGACTCAGCAGGACCAGATGGTGTGGTTGCAGGCAATCGCACCCCAGATCACTGCAACAGGGTCAGATATATGGAGAGATCAGGGTCCTTACATGTGGCCCTGAGTGAACTATATATGGCCCCTAAAGCCAAAGATGAGCACGACAAGATTGCCAAGATAGCGGCATATTTAAATTTATATATGGGAGCCATACAGGACAAATGTGCTGAAGGCCAAGATCTGGCAAATAGGCAACTGATGGCATTAGAGAAGGCCCAATCTGACCTGGACTCTTCTGAGCAGAGGCTGCAGAAGAGCCAGGAGTCCGAAAATGATAGTAGGCAGTATATCATTAAAATCAAAGAGGACATGGGTATCCTGCAACAGGAAAAGGCAGACCAGGATACCAGAATTCTGGCCTTGCAGAAGGAGTATCAAGAAGGTTTGGACTCCCTACTGCAAAGCCAGAAAAAGCTGGAGCAACAACTAGACTTCAACAGGGCATGTACAGAGCAGATAGCCACCCTGCAAAGCCACCTAGATAGAGTGAAGGAAGAGAGCAACAAACTGATTTTGAAAGACCTGGATACCCAGGCAGAGTTTGATGAGGAGCACCAGAGAGCTGGTGCCTTTCATAGGCAGAGGGACGACCTGGCGGCACAGATGCAGGCTCTTACTCAGGAAAGGGATACCTTAGGCCAGGAAGTCTGCCACTTAAAAAAGAAAATCACCTAGCCCTCCAGGGACTGGATGACCTCCAAAAAGAGCATCAGAACTTGTTAGAGCACACCAGGAGGGTGGAAGATGCTCTGGCAAGAAAGGAGCAGGCCAGTAGGGACGGTACTCAGGGGGTAACCCTCCTGCAGCAAAGACTGGCCCAGTACTCCAAGACTAACCAGGAAGCACAGAGAGAGAGAATGAGGCTCTCTGCCAGCACAATGATAGGCTCCAGCAACAGGTAGCCATGCAGGAGAGACTGATAGAGTCTAGTAAGGCCTTGATTGAGGAACTAAAAGCACAGGCTCTTGCAGGGCAACAGGGAGCAGGGGCTAATAGAGATGAGGTTCGCTGGGAAAGGGAAACACCTGAGCATAACCTCAGGAGCCCTAGTACCAGAGGCCTCCATCTCTCCCAGTCCCTGGACTCGCCACCCCCATGTCCCCTGGCGCACATGAGCCCAGGGCCACAGGGATGGCAGATTACTATCCAGTTAGGAGTATGGGACTCATGAACAAGTGCCTCCCAGGAATGGATGGCCGGGCATCCGGGTATGGGCACCCAAGTACAGTGTAATTTAATGGGGAACCCCGAGAGAGTAGGCCCTCTAAGGGCATTCTGAAAACCTCTGCCCAGTTAGGTCAGTGGGGAGGGTACCCATCAAAACCGGGCAGCATGGAGGAATCTGAAGACTCCTCTGCGTGTCCAGGACACAAGAGACTAGGTCCCCACATTCTGCCGGCCATTCCCAGGCTCGCAGAATCCGGGAAAACCTGGAAGATCAGACAGGCACCTCTGGGAGCAGTGCTTCTGAGTCAGAGGATGAATGGACCAGGGTTACCCGAACCAAGAAGGCCAATAAGGCAAAAAGGGCCTTGCTTAAGGACCCCTTAAAACAGATTAAGGCAATCAGGAGTGTCATCATGCCTTTTCACAAGAATGCCAAGTATTCTGTGTGGGAACACTTGGCGCTCTTTGAGCAAATGATGGAGACTTTCCATTTGAAAGACAGCAGTAGCTGCATGCAGTACGTCAAATGGACATTCTCCCCTGAATACTCCAGTTTCTTTGCGGAGCTGGAGGACCAAAATCATGCAAGATGGTCCACCTACAGGCCGGCCATCTTAAAGCACTTTTCTGTTCACAGAAATCCCCAAGTGGCTTGCAAGGCAGTCTACAATTTGCAAAGTGGGCAGGATCAGGCCCCACAAGAATTTGTGCAGGA
This sequence comes from Ambystoma mexicanum, assembly GCF_040938575.1. NCBI lineage: Eukaryota > Metazoa > Chordata > Amphibia > Caudata > Ambystomatidae > Ambystoma > Ambystoma mexicanum. Next base: position 78,617,578 of record NC_090941.1, read on the forward strand.
ATTGAAGCGTGCCTTTGCACAGACTACCAAAAGGGTGCGCCCGGACAGCAAAGAATTTGTTCACACTTTTTTCCATGCCTTGCCCAAATACATCATGACCCAGCTAGTGAGAGATTTTCATGAGAAAAGGTCACTATACTGGGTCATTGAACAGGCCACCCGAATCTATGAGGTGCAGAAGCCCATAGAAAATAAAAGTAATGCACAGAAAAGCCCCAAACCGACCAGCACCCCTGCTGCTGCCAAGGTGGCAGAGGTAAAGGTTGCCCCCGTTTTAGATTTGGAGCTGGGGGGCCTAAAAACTTGCCTGCACAGAATAATTCCAAGCCAAGAAGGCCCTCGGGCCAGTCACAGACAGGGAGTCAAGGAGGTAGTCCCACAAATGGGATCCCTCACTCCCCTGATTATGTAAGTCCCTGCTGCAAGGGAAACCGACCCATTCTGGGTTATATGTGGACTCCTCTAGCCCAAGGGGGGATCCAGCCAAGCACCTAACCCAGGGAACATCCCTCCTAACTTCCCACAGGAGGGCAGAAATTCACCAAATCCTGGGCAGAACTTTTTCCCCAGGTATCCACCCAATTTCCAACCCCAAAATCATCCATCCTTCTTTCCCCACTTGACACACACTGAGCCCAGACCACCTAATCTGGGAGAGGGCAGGCCAAGGGTGGAGGGGTACCCAAATCTTCCTAACCCGGGGTACTACCAGAGAAGGGATAGCTACCCTTCCCGGGATCAGCCAAGGGGAGAAAACAGAACCCCGTATCAGCCTGAGCGGGTTTCACAGTTAGAACGCCAGGTCCAAAATATGGCAGAGGAGCTGGGTTGCGTGCTAAGGGCTCAGCAGAATCCTCAGATGGGCATGCCAGTGTAGAATGCACCAAACTCTGGGCCTGGTGCTCCAGAACAATGACGGGGACAGCACCCTGATAACCCACCGGTTCCCAGGGAGGAGGCACAAGGGGAAGGGGAGTGTAAAGCCTTGGAGGAAGCTTCCTTCCCCACTTGTAAACAGCCCTGGGAAAACCCAGGAACCGAAACAAAATCTCCTACCCCTCAAGGTCTGCCACCCAAGGAGCAGAGAGGAGGTAGGAGAAACAAAGGAACCCAAACAGACTCACTTTGAGGAGGAGGTACAGATCTACCAATTTGAGATAGAGGGATCCTCAGAGGATCCTGGGAAAAGGATCTTCTCCTTCAGAGATGGGGGAACTCCTCCCAAGGAAAAATGGGTCCCAAGAGATTCACAGACAGACTGGGTAGATGTGGGGACTGAGCTAGCACCGCCCATCATCTCATCCCAGAACCAACAGCATCAAAATCCCCTGGTTCAAACCCATTCTGGTGACTGCCTCCAAAAAGGGGGGGGCGGCACAGAACCGGAACCAAGGGAACCCAAAACGTCTCCCATTTCTAGTTGCCAACTTTTTCTTTCAGATTCCCAAGACTCTCCACAGAATTCTGCCCAAATCTCTTCTCTTTGCATGTCCAAAACCAGAAAATTGGCCCACCAGTTGTCCAAAAATGTGCATTATCTGTGCCCCCTTGAGGAGAAGGAGGGAAGATACTATGCCCCAGTACAAGTACAGGGGCAGGGTACAATTTTTGCCCTGGTGGACACTGGATCCCAAGCTACTCTTCTGTCCAAAAAGGCCTTTGATGAACTGAATTCAGGTAGGGGGGAGAAATACCAAATTCCTATCACCTCTCTTCCTGGACAACTTCAGAACTTTGACGGGAAGGAAATTCCCATTGAGGGGACTGCGGATTTGGACATTAAGATTGGGCGACAAAAGGTGAAACACCCGGTCATAGTAGTGACTCCAGAGGGCACCCCTTGTTTACTAGGGAATGACCTCCTGAGAAGGTTGTCACCCCTAATAGATCGGGTAAACAAGGTCCTCTGGACCCAGACTAGCCGACCAATAAAATTAAAACAGAGTGCCAACCATGTTAGTTTAAACGGCACATGCCACATGGTTGAACAAAAATCTGACCAAGTAGAATATCACTTCCAGAACAACCAAATTCCAGACGTGACAGTAATAGCAGTAGGACAACAGACTGGTGATGGGGGAACCTCTCTATTTCTGAAAATCAACCTTCCTTCCAGTTTAAGGTGGTATTCCACACTGGAAGGAAGCACTCTGAAATTCTTTACCAATCCACAATCAGACATTCCCACTCCAATAGTCCAGAAAGAAGTGAAATCAGCTCAGAGCCTGGCTGATAGTCAACAAATTGGAGAGCAGTTGTTCATCCCTGTTCACTTAAATGATGGGGAGGACTCGCCCGAGTGTGTGTGAACAACGGTAAGAGCTTCATTAGCGAAGCCATGTTCCGCCAACTCCCAAAAGATCCAGCCATTCCCACATTCAAACTGATAGACAAATGGGAAATGGATCTGGAAACACCCAATTCCAAACATCTCCTGCCAAGCAGGTGTATGCTCAAAATCTCCATAGGCAACAAGAGCATAGTCCATAATTGTTGGGTCATGCGAGACGTCACTGCCGCCTTTTACTTAGGCAGCAACATTTTCAATCGCTTTGCCATTAGTTTGGACCTAATAAACTTCAAAGCTTGGTCCCGATTAGCAGATAATCCCACAGGCTTTGATGATCCAGAGAAAGCATTTAGGTCAGCTCAATTGCTACCTTATGTAGTTGAAATTCAGATTAGGGAGGAAGTCACCATACCAGAAAAGACCCAACAATTCTCCCTGGGAGTGAAAGTTAAAAGAGGACAAAAATTGAAAAACCCTGATGCTTATATTCATCTAAATGCTTCTCTCCAACAGCAAGGGTTGGGGGTAAACCCAACACCATTAGTCAACATAGAACATGACACCATTCCAATAGAGGTGGATAACAGCGACTTAAAGAGTATTGCTCTAGCCGCGGGCACCATTATTGGAATGGCGGTTGATGACCGACATTTTTCCATTGATCTAGGAAATGAACTGTTAGGACCAATCCCCAAGGACTGTTTTGACAGTGACAGTGATGACAACACAACACCAGACGGGATCTTTACCCGGCATAGGTGGAACTTCCTGGTGTACACTTCCTGCCCTTATGGTAAGGAAGATGTGACTTGTGACTTCAGAGGGGAGGAGGTGATTTTCCAGGTCCATGAGGGCTGCCTTTCCCACCTGAAGCCACCAGTCCAAATCAGCACTCTGACCAGGGACTTCTCCACCCAGTTGGAAGAGGCCGCTGAGATAGCGAAACCAGAAGTCTTTCCAGGCTTCAGGCAGATGGTTGAAGAGAGAGTCAACCTAGCTGATGCCTGTGTGACTCTGGAGCAGAAGAAAAAGTTCAAACAAGTTTTGTTGGATTTTCAAGATCTCTTTGCGGTGGACTCATATGACTGTGGTCGCACCGACATCCACACAACAACAATTCCCACGGACCCTGGCATGACTCCAGTGTTTGTGAAGCAATATCACTTGCCTCTCGCATCCATGGAGTCCCTTACTGAAATAATTAAGAAACTTGAGTCCCGGGGGATAATCTGTCCAGTGCACAGCACCTTCAATAATCCGGTGCTGGGAATATTGAAGCCAAACGGCCAGTGGAGACTCTGCGCCGACCTTAGGGAGCTCCACAAACAGGTCCATACTTCCCGATGGCCTCTTCCCTACATTGACCAAGGGCTGGCCCAGATCCAGGGGTCACAGGTATTCACTGCAATAGACCTGACCAATGGATACTGGACTGTGCCTGTCAGTAGGGAGGACCAATACAAAATGGCTTTTACCTTTGTGGCCAGCAGTACACATGGACCCAGACTCCCTTCGGATACCTCAACTCCGGCAATTAATTGAACATTTTCCTACACAAGGCCATGCCCGACCTGGGTGCGAGGGGTAACCTGGTTTATGTAGATGATGTCCTCATCAAAAGTTCATCTGTGGAGGAACACATAGCAGAGATCCGTTATGTCCTGACACAGTTGAAGGCCGCTGGAGCAAAACTTTCCTTTCAGAAAGCACAGTGGGTAGAACCCGTGTTAATTTCTTGGGGTATGAAATTACTCCTCAGGGTCTCTGTCCTCAGGAAAAGAAAGTGGAAGCACTTCAGAAACTGAAAGACCCCACAAATCTGCGGGAACTAAGGAGCCTCCTTGGACTGACTAATTACAGTAGAAAGTTCATTGAGGGCTACGCAGAGATCACTAGACCCCTGATTCATTTCTTGAAGGGGGGGTCAAGTGGGAATGGGGTCCAGAACAATCCGAGGCAGTAAGACAGCTCAAAGGAAGCCTCTCACAAGCGCCGTGCCTAGCTTACCCTGTCAGAAACAAGGAGTTTTTCTTGGATACAGGGTTCTCTAATACATGCTTGACTGCAGTATTATATTAAAAGCATGACAAGGTCAATAAAGTAATCTCCTATGTGAGTAAAACTTTATCCTCTGTGGAGGAAAAATTCAACAATTGTGAGAAGGCACTCCTGGCAACGGTGTGGGCATTGAAGAATTATCGCCCGTTTATCCAGGGGGAACACATCATAGTGGAGACTCCACACCAGCCTGTGCAATATCTCCAAAGTGACAGAATCCGGGCCGGAAATGTGAGTAAATCCCAAATTACTTCCTGGATTCTGTCAATGAAAGGCTTTCCTGTGGAGGTCAGATATGGCCAAAACAAGAAGAGTCTCCTCGCGCAAGGTCTGGCTGACTTGCATGATTGTGCCAGAGAAAACTGTCTCGAGGACGAAAGTCTAAAAATCAAGGACAACATGGAGGCATACCTTAATTCCCCACACAAAGTCTTTGAAGAAGACAAGTGTGAGGGAATGCCCACTGTCTATTTGGATGGATGCTCTTACCATGTTGGCAACAAGGGGGAGAAAGAACTTGTGGCCGGCGTAGGGAATGCGTGGGTGAATGAGTCTCCAGAACCCTCCGCTGGGTACAAGATTGGTCCCTGAAGTAGTCAGGTGGCAGAGTTGGTGGCTGTGCATCAAGCCATCCTCACTGCGGTCCAACATCAACTCCACGAACTGGTCATAATCACAGATTTGGATTATGTACGGAACGGATTCGTGGAGCACCTGGTTAATTGGAAAACCAGAGGCATGTTATGTGCTAATAACAAACCTTTGAAACATGGGAAGTTAATCCAAAATATTGATGATCTGGTCACCTCGAAAGAGATGACCCTCTACTGGAAAAATATCAAGGGTCATTCCAAAGTAGAGGGACCAGACAAAACTGGAAATGACTTAGCTGATCAGCTGGCCAAAACCGGGGCCATCCAAGGGAATCTAATTGAGATTGAGTCCCTGTTGGGGGAAATCCAGGTCACTGCTATCACTAGGTCCCAGACAAATGCTCACAATGATCTTTCAACTGCACAATGGAGTAAGGAGACCCCAGATGCTGTTTTGATTACGGCTCAGAAGGGGGATCCAATATTTGGTAAGTTTTACCAACACATTGAGGACTCTGAGAACTTTCCCCGGACGGAGACCGATTACACTGGGAAAGAGGACCTTAGAGTGTTGATGAAATGTCCAAAAATGTTCCGAATCCAAGACGGTTTGTTGGTAAGGAAATCCCAAGCTGGTCATGATCAGTGGGTGGTTCCTACCTCATTCCGAAGCCTGATGTTAAGTCACGCCCATGATGCAGCCACCACCGGTCATAGGGGGTTTCAGACAACACTTGAGATCTTAAGAGAGGTTGCATACTGGCCACACATGGGGCAGGACCTCGACCAATACTTGAAGGGGTGTCTTGTGTGTGCACAATTTCAGCCAACATCCCTCACACACCGTGCGCCTCTCCAAAAGAGGGGGATGACACTGCCATGGTCATATTTGCAAGTCGACTACATAGGGGCTGTGATTCGCTCCTCTAGGCGGAATAAGTACATGTTGACAGTGACATGCTTATTTACTAAATGGGTGGAATGTCTCCCAGCCCCAAACTGCAAGGCAGAAACAGCAGTTGCCCTGATGATCAACCACATCTTTTTGCGTTGTGGACTACCCAAAACGATTGAGTCTGATAGAGGTAGCCATTTCACCAGCGAAGTAATGACAAAGATGTGGGAGATACTGGGGGTTAAAAGGAAGCTACGCATTGCTTACTGGCCAGCCTCTTCTGGAACAGTGGAGAGATACAACAAAACCATTGTGAGCATATTAAAAAAGTGTGTGGCAGGTTCTGGGCCAAGTTGGGATATTCGATTACCTCTTGTCCTAATGGCCATCAGATCTACCCCTTCATCTGCAACTAAAATGTCACCGTTTGAGATGATGACGGGACGCAGGATGGTGCTTCCCCAGCATTTGCTTTACAGGACCCAAGAGCAGACATTGATCAATGCCTCCACAACTCATGAGTATGTTGAACATTTAAGGAAACACCTTCAACATGCTTTTGCCTATGCTCAGTGAACCCTAGAAATATCAGCCGATAGCATGAAGACCCACTATGACTTGAAGACTACTAGGAAAGAATACAATGTAGGAGACCGGGTTTATCTATACAATTTCCAAAGGAACCAGGCCAAACAGCGGAAATTCCTGCCCACCTGGAAGGGACCTTTTGAAATTGTAGACAAGATCTCACCAGTCGCCTACAAGATCTGCATCCCCAAAGGCAGTTTGGCAGAGGGGGAAGATAAGTGGGTCCACATTAATCAGCTAAAGTGTTGCCATTCCAGGCACACTCTGCAGCAACTGGAGCAGTCCTCTGGAACCCCAGAGGGGGCTGCTCCAGAATATTACATTTCCAACCCTAAAATATCCCACATATAGCCTCTAAAATACAATGATAAGAATGCAAATGTCTCCTGATTTATAAAATGCATATGTTCACCCCATTACATAAATAGTGGTGGGGAATATGTTTCAGCCACTTTGCTTTGTCATCCTAGGTGAGAAGAGAGATAGATAAAACAGGGAGACTGACCAAGTAGGACGACCTGGGGACCGGGAGCAAAGATCCGAGGGGCCCGGAGTACCGCCCAATACTCCCATCAGGACTGGCGAGAAGAACAAATCGATCCACCCCTGATGGAGGAAAAGATGCTGAACGTTGCCATCTGCAGAACCAGAAGAAAATGAGGATATCCCAGTCTTGCGAAGTTCCATCGATGAAAGATCAGAATGGCCATCGCAAGAAGGGGGGCGTGTGGGATGTTTGAACCCACTCATCCAAGCCCTGCTACATCATTGTGCATTACTGGCAGCGGAAACATCATAATGGCCGCCGGAAATCATGCTGCTCGCTCAAAATCATCCAAAAATGCACAGTAAAAATCTGAAGAATAGGCTGCCTCCCACTTTTGCCTATATTAGTGAGCACAGGAGGTCACTGCCTAAAACCACCATTGTGCTACACACACAGTAGCCTGGAACCACTTGGAAATAGCAATACTGATGGCCAAAAGCAACCCAGAGCTGTTTGGGAATTCATTTTCTTGATGTCACAAAAAAATTAAAAAGATCCCACCTCCTTGTTGGGGGGTCAACGTCATTCTCCCGCAAGAATCTACATGAATCTGATGTCCACAGAATTGCATCCATATTTGAACAAAGTATATTTTGAGGATTGCTTACTGGTAAGGCAGCTGTCAAAAATGGGTGCAATACCGGTGCTTGACACTGAACGGTGCTACCTATCTAAATTCTGACAGGAGACCTGTATTTCAGGGGCTAAACAGTAACCTGAGTTAGCTGGGACTTCAAAGGCTGGCTGTCCGTGGGAAGCCTTTACACCTAGTCTTCCCAGCAACAGCACTGGAAATCACATGGTCATGTTAACCAGATGCAGAGTGGCACCCTGGTCTGCTGACCTCAGTCAAGAAAATAGACTCTTTCAATTGGACAGAATATGCTGATTTGGGTGTGCCTGAGCAACAACTGCTCTGGGAGAAATAAGACATGTGAAAATTCTGACTTACCAAGTTTCTGGGGGCTGGGACAAACCAATGGGTTTACTGCAGTTTAGGCAAATGTATGTTTTATTGAATTGCTTATAAAATATTGTATCAAGCTGACAAAAATGTACAATTTGGAGATTCTTAATATGAAAAATTCACTCACAATGTGAGACTAAGCTGGATGCTGTGGGATGTTCTGAGGCCAAACCCCATAATTATTAACATTGTCACTGCTGGGTTTATGCTAGAAACCTATGAACTTCCAGTAATATGCGCAGAGAGGGTGTGTACCTCCGTGTAAGATTTGTTGCAAAACCAATATGGCAAAACCCACTAAAAGCGCAAAATGTTGTCATTTCTGAACCCAAGCTCGCAGAAACATGTGATTTGAACCGAACTGTACCTTAATCAATCGGTCATGCAATTTAGGTAATAAGTTGTGAATCTTGTAATTATGTGTTTTATGAAAAAGAAGATATGCTTTATGGACACAAAGGGGAGTGTCCTTTCCTTGAGCCATAAACATGACCCTGATGACTCATTCTGACTCACAACTCCGTTCTCCAGTCAGGTCACAGTAAATCCTTTGACCTATCAGGATCCTCAGAGGGTTGGGCATAGAAAGTCAGCCTTCCCACCCTCTTTCAAAAGACATAAAAAGAGCCACTGAGACCCAGATAGACACACTCAATTTCCACTCCTCAACTGATTCCTGCACAGCACTTTGCCGGACGACTTCAAACCCAGATAGATCCAGAGACCAGACTCTAGAACCCAGCTCTAGAACCTTAAGCAGGGGCCTAACCCAAAAGCTGAACTCTTTTCAGAGGCCCCAGAATCCAGCAACCTAACTCAACTATTCAACAGCCGGGCGAGCTGTTTGATTCTGGCTCGAACCCTGTGCCTGAACCATATCCAGACCCAGAAAGCATAGCTGTATCCAGACCCAGAAAGCAGAGCTGTATCCAGACCCAGACCAGACCGCCGTGCAGTGCCGATAGCAGACCCAGATCAGACAGCTGTGAGCAGAACCAGTGCCAGAGACGGTCCGCTAACGACAGAACCACAGCCCAAACCTGACCAGATCTGTGACGAGGTCCATTCCCTTCCAAAACTAGGAGTGAGTATCTAGAACTGTCCAGAACCCATCTCTTAGTTTAAAGTGATCTTATTCAAACCATTTCAACCTGTGCAGAACTGCATAGAAATCGTGTGTCCATTCTGTGATTTCAAAGCTGCAAAAGTGTCATCTGTCATTCTGAAATCTTGACTTCATTTCTGAAAATCTACCTCCATAAAAACGTCTGTATCTTTTGAACCATGATTTAACTGTCATTTTAAAGCTAAGAACCTAAGCTTTCCAAAAAACCAAAATGACCTTCTAACTCCTTATAGTTTTTCCATAATCACGGTTTACGCACTCGGAAAAAGTGTCGCGAATTGCAATTTGGCTCAATTTCACCACTTGTAAAAATAGCTGCTTCTTGCTTTCCACTGCTGAAATTTGTTTTCAACCTGATCATCACTCCTGAATCATTGCTAGTGTTGCCCTGAACTAATTCAAAGTAGCTGTCACCTACCCTGAATCTCCTATAGGGAATTAAAATCATTTTAGCATATTTTTCACTTCATTGCAATCATATTTAAAAGTATTTGGCCTGTGTTTTAAAATCATCCCTGTTTCTCTAAGATTGCTGGGTGGAACGGGAACTGAACTGCTTTTGATTGTATCCCTGAAAACCTGTGTGCTCTCATTTCCATCTCTTCATATTGCATAGGGGGGGAGTGAGTTGTCACAAGGGAAAAAGTGATCATATTATCTCTTGTTAAATCCATATCGAGTTTGATTTCTGTACCTGCATTCTTTCCCATCTTGCATTTCCTTGAACCGTAAAAGTATTCTCTGCTACTTTATCCTTCTTATTCCTACTCCTTTCTGATTAAAGAGTTGTCGCTATTGTAATATTACCCAATACTGATCACTGTTCATATTCATAAGTGTGCTATCAAATATTAATTTATTCATAAAAGTGATATATATATATATATATATATATTGTTTAATTTTTCCAATAAACCTTTTAATTTGCAAAACAAACCTACTTCTTGGCTCAGTGAGTTCAGGGGGATTCAAAGAGAGGGGCGTTATATAAGGGTTTATCATCCAGATTTAAGAACTTGACATAAACATATATGAATAAGGGCTTCCATTGGGCATCCCAGACTAGGCATTGACTTAGTTGGAGTGCTTCATTGAAGTCACTTACAACGCCAACGACCGCTCATGTGATCCTTTATCCGGAACTGAAGCCGTCAGCTCTTTGCATCGCTTCTGTTGCTACTGATGCTCCATGAGTTCGCTACTAGGCTTTCTACTGCCTTATTATATCTTCTACCTTCTCAGCTATACTAATTCTGTTCTTTCATGTTTCCCAGATTTCGTCACCAGTCTTCCCCTTCAAATCTATTTCCTCAAGCGTTCAGATCTGCCCGAAAAGCCCTTCTATCTGTAGCCCAGTCAAGAGCGCTATCCCCGGCTTTGTCATATCTTTGGCACCAGCTAAGAGTAAGTGCTTTTCATCTTAGGATCTTTCCCTCCTTCCGACTTTGGTACTTACCCGTTTGTTTATTGTAGAGCGTTTGTTTATTGTAGAGTCTTCCATCCGCCTTAATCCCGAGTCCCAAGACAGGTCATCCAACTCCCGACTCCTGTCGTCGCTGGTTAGAGAACATCTCTTCCACATCTCAGTATACTATCCTGATTCCATCCTTCTCTGAAATTCTCTTCTCATATTCTTTTGTGCATCCAGAAGAAGCCTTCCCATCTGACATCCACTGCCACGAATCGAGGACATCTCAGCTCTACATCCACCCTGATCCACTTGATTCCCGGACTCGACCAGGGTTTTCTTCCCTCTTGAGGGTTTCAATGGCGGTCCTGTCCTTTCCCCTGGTTACCTCCATTCCGGGTCGGAGAGGACAGGGCAGTTACAGGGGAGCATTCACAGCAGCAATTGATTCTTCCATATTGGATTATTCAGTCTGTCAAGGTGAGATTGTTAAAATCTTTGGTGATTCAGTTGGGATTATTAACAGTTATTAACACCGATGGGATATTGAACCCCAAAACATCTACTTCGTGGACGTGAAATTGGCATTTTTCTGGTTTGGCATAGAGATGGTGAGTACGGAGTCGGTGTAGGATCTCCCTGACATGCACGATGTGTTCTTGGTGGGTCTGTGAGAACACCAATATATCATCTAGGTAAACCACCATAAAGGTGTCAATGATGTCATGTAAGATGGAATTCATAAATCTTTGAAATGTAGCGGGTGTATTGCAGAGCCCGAAGGGCATAACAGTATATTCGTTGAGGCCGTACTTAGGGCAAAACGACATTTTTCATTCATCGCCCTCACGGATGCGGATTAGGTTATATGCTCCACGGAGATCAAGTATAGTGAAGAGTGTGGCGTTTGCTAGACGGTCCAGTAATGGGGTGATGAGTGGGATAGGATAGCGATCTTTAACTGTGACATGGTTGAGGTGACGATAATCGTTGCATGGGCGGAGATCTGCTTCTTGTTTTGGAACGAAGAAGATTGGACTTGCGGCAGGGGATTGGGATGGTCGAATGTGTCCCACTTGGAGAGATTGGTGTATGTACTCCCTTAGAATGGCATCCTCTGGTGGAGAGAGAGAGTAGATCCGTCCACAAGGTACAGCAACCCCGGGAACCAGATCTATGGGGCAATCATAGGATCTACGAGGGGGCAGGTGTTCAGATGCCTTTTTGTCAAAAACCTCTAGGTACTCATGGTATTCGGGAGGTATGTTTGTAATAACAAGGCCAACTATATGTTCCCGGGGTGTCCAGCTCCATTGGTTGAGGGTCATGTAAGGACATCTGAGCCATGGTGCCTAGTACTTGAGCGGGTGTGGTTGGGTCCGAAGGGACAAGGCAATGCTCTTGGCAATACATCGATTCAAAGACAATTACACCTTGGGACCAATTGACAACGGGATTGTGAGTACCTAACCATGGATACCCAGGAACAAGCCGTATTGTGGGGGTAGTAATCAAGTCAAAAGTAAGGATTTCTTGATGTGTGTCCTGCATAAGAAGTGTCACTGGTGTGGTTTGTTGCCTAATACGACCAGAAAGTAAAGGGGATCCATCTATGGCTTGTATTGGTTCGGGTTTTGGTTTGTTCTGTAAGGGCAGGTTTAGGGATGCTGCCAATGTAATATCGACATAGTTACCCGTGGCTCCAGAATTGATGACTAATTGTACGTGGTGTTTAATGTTATCGGCTGCAGTTAGAACAGCAGGGAGAGAAAGTGGTTGTGTGGCTGGTGATAAGGAAGGGGGCATAGTATGCTGTGTAGGCAGGTTCGTCCGTGCCCCCTGCTCTAGGGACGAGCCTTTAGAAAAATTGAGGGTCGTGCTTTGGGCTGTCTGGGACACTCTTTAACAAAATGACAGTTCAATCCGCAGTAGAAGCAGGCATTGGCTTGTCTGCATCTTTCTCTCTCGGCAGGTGAGATGGAACTGCGGACACCCCCTTGTATTGCGTCTAATCGCTGATGGATGGCTGCAGTAGCAGCCGTCATGTCAGCTCTTAGAACAGTGATTGCTTGAACAAGGGCAGCCACTGGGTCCCCGGCGGAGGCTTCCATAATCCCGTGGAGAACAGCATCTCAGTCTGTTATAACTTGAGGTCCACGTAGATTATAGTGCCTCCATCCCCAAGCACCAATCAGAGAAGAGCTATACTACTTGCTGATCGGTTATTGGGGCCGCAGGATAAAGGCAGGAACAGGATGCACCGGCTCCTGGATGGCTGAAAGGAAAGGCAAGGGTTAGAATGCAGTTATTGTAGGAACACAGTGAACGATGGCAAATAGAATCATAAGTGACATCTATCCCAAGGATGACCAGTGCTAACGTGGAACCTAACTGTTCCCGCTTGGAGAGAGTGGACAGCAGGATGCTAGCAGGCAATCAAAGTTGCTGTGATTGAAGGATCACTGGAATCCAATATGGCAGCACCAGAAAATAATGTCAAGAGTCACAATCCAATAGGTTCAAGGAAAACAAATCCAAAGGTTGATCCAGGTAGCAGTCCAGCAAGGGTGTCCAAGGGGCATAAACAGTTCCAAAATGTTAGGTTCAGGGGCAAAATTCAAAAGGCAATCCCAGGAAAGCAAAGCAAGGTCGGTCAAAATCTGTGAAATCCAACAGTAGTTTGCAGGAATAGCCACTAGTCGCTAAGAAACAGAGCTGAGAAGCATTGAGGAGTAACCTGATGCTCCTTTTAAACTTATTTCCGGGTCACGTGACTGCCCACCTGGTCACGTGACCGCTTCTTACATTTCTTCCGGTTCACGTGACCGCTAGTCGGTGCACATGACCCTTTACGGTGGTGCGTCGGCTTTGCAAGGTGCCCGCGAAGCTGGAGGGCACACCCGCCCCTCCACAGGCGCCAAGGCCGACCCCAGGACCAGAGGGGGAAGAGGCGCCAGGAATGCCACGAGGGGCGGGGCGCCAATGCGGACCAAGTGGAAGAAGACCGGGGTCCATGAGAGAGCCTGGGCTGTGAAGGTAAGGAGGTGGGGTCTGTGGGGGCTTGCGACGGCATGACATATTGCCAACCACCTTATCAGATTGTCTGACCAGTAAACATACTTTGCTGACATGTTAGCTGACACAAACCGTATTCCTGCATTCCTTTTAGCAAAAACACACTTGGTCAGTTACCTTCAGGGAACTTCTCTGGAGGTGATGATTGACTCCAACTCTATTCAGGATTTCAAAAAATCTGAAATGTTTTCCAAAAATAAAGGTATGCTTTAACATGTACTCAGGCTAGTGGCCTGATTCACAGAATGTTGTTCTGTGGGATTGCGTCATTATAAAACGATTCTTTGAATCAAGCCCTAGATCTTTGGGACAAAACCAGTTTATTAAGCTGTCAGCAACGCTGAGGTATTTAATTTCTTTTAGTCGCCAGAGAAGTTCTGTACCATCCATACCCATCGCCCTGCTTCACCCCTGACCTTTTATCCGCTGAATATGGGGGCATTAAAAAAAAAATATTCTGTAATCAGACCAAGAATGTCACCGAACAGATGATCTAGAACAACATCACAGAAGAACCTCCAAATACATGGTCATTCATTATCTGAAAGGTTAAGGTTCTCAAAATGTTTCAGTTCTTAAAAAAGTGGGTTAGGCATACTTTCTACATCAAGTTCGTCAGAATGAAGGTAACATGAACTCTACCTGACAGATCTTCTTTCCAGCACATTGATAAGAAAATAGATTAAATATCTCTCTGTAAATTGCTTCAGGTTTTTGCAGCCACACTGCAGGAACGGCCTGACGAATAATGAATGAGTCGAAATAACCTGCAACTGAAATGTGGCGCTAATCGAAGGAAAACTGACACTTTGGGCCTAATTCCTGGAACGTTTAGCGTGGTGCAAAGTTACTGCCAACAAACACGTTGAACCGGGCCTGAGTACTCTTTGCACCGTGAATTAGACTATTTAGGACAGTGCAAAGAGTACTTTTGCAGTGCAAAGGGAATGATACACTTTGCACCGCTCTGTGAATTCGGCCCCGTGGAGCGTGTTTTTGGCAGTGCAAAGTCATTTTGCACCACGCTAAACGTTCCATGAATTAGACCCCTGTATCCTATGATGAGCACTGCATGCCCAGCTGGTCAGCACGGTGGTCTATCTTCTTTTAGCAGCAGAAGTAACAGCAAATGAAGAAAAGAGGAAAAGAAAAAAGAAAAAACTTGAAGAGGATCATCACGTAAGTGCACTTCGTGGTTGCTCACCGCAACCAGTGAGTTTACACCAAAAATGAAGTAATGCACGTGCGAAGAATGTTGCAGGCCGGGAGGAGGCATGTTTGGACAACTCAGTCAACAGTTTTCCAGAAACATCAACTGAAAGCTATTCAAGGTCTGTAAAACACCCTATAAAGGGAAACAGTCACAAGGTGACATGCTTGGCTCAATACGAACCCACTAAATACATTGAATATATACAAAAGAGAAATATAGGTAGATCTTCTGACTGTGTACTTTCATTGCTGTGTTTTATTAATTTCAAGGAAATTGCATGCACTGCCCCTGTTTTTAGTGACCTGATGTAGAGTCTGGCACATTTCAAATCTGCTGGTTTACTGCGGCCAGACATGGCTGCCCTGGCTTTCCATCAGGAGGCCGCTGGCGGGAATCACCTGTCTCTATGCATGGGAATGGGAGCCGCTGGATTTTCCACCTGGGTCCAGATTATGAAAGAGTTGCACTTGGCACAAAAGTGGAGCAAATTTAGCACCAATTTTGCTGCTCCGAGAATAGAGAATGGAGCAAACGGGTTTAGTACCGATCGGTATTATCTAAAACAGAAAATTCACCAGAGAAAATTTAGAGCAGGCTGTTTTATTTACTATGGTTGCTGTGTAAGATTAAACGAAATGTAGTAGACCCCTTTTGTTGTATGTTATGCAGCAAATATAGTATACAAACCAACCTGGTAACTGTGTGCCCGAATGCAAACGTTTTTAGATAATATGGATTGTGACGGAATCAGTTTGCTCCATTTTGCATTATCAAAGCATTTTCTCACTTTTTAGCACTGGTGCAAATGTTAGATGAACTGGCCCATCCCTGCCGGCAGATTATTAGTGCAAAGCCAGTGAATTCCCAACTTTAAACAGAGTCATTTCTGCTGTGAAAAAAACTGTGGACTTTAAATCCCTGCACTTTAAATCGGGCCCAACGTGAACAATGTTAAGAAAAGCTCAAACAATAGCCTCACATTACTCTTACAGTAAATGGCCCAGACCTGTCAGGGATGCGTGCCAGACCATTCTAATCATATTTCCTGAATTGAGCTGGGGTAGGAAGCGTAAAGTCCTCTTCGCCTCTTACTTCTCCCCAGTGCAGGTAATAGAACAGTGCATGAAAAATCTTCCATATATTTTTAAGTCCTTTCGACTAGATATTCAAGGAGGGCTTAATGTACTGCTCTAACTCAAGCTGTTGATATTTGGAACACGTTGTTTTGTTTATTTGTCTGCTCACCAGTAGAGGTGTCAGAATAGTCAATGAAAAATGCTTTTTATATTTAAGTCCTTTCCCCTAAATATTATAGGAGGGGATAATGTACTTCTCTATCTCCATTCCTAAATATGTGACGCACGTTTTTATTTTGTTTTGGCGCCCCAGAATTGAAGCCCACCGTGGACTTCCAGAAATCTTTGAAAAAAAAACAAACAGCTGAAGTGCGAACTAAGCGGTCCCAGAAGTGTGACGCCTGCATAACATCCTTCCTCTGTCTTCTTTGGGCTTACATTTGGGAGGGTAAGGCTTGTATAGATACATATAGACAGATTGTTGCTCCCATGTGGAGTTTGAAAAGGCTCTAAATGTACTTCGAGTCGGAAGTAAATGTGAGTAGGAACAAACAAGACAACCTATCTGTATTTTTCAACTGGTTATTTTGCATTCATTTTTGCAACCAGTTTAAAGAAGTGTTCTTTGCAGTTAATGCACAACTACCCATATAACATGGTATGGCATTGAAGCAAATTATTTATATTATACTCCTCCTAAGTTAATCACATGCAATAGGATCACATGTAACATCTGTTTAAGAGGGACACCATTTTGGGAAGTAGGGTATCCACACAGACAAGCACATATTAACTGTGTTATGCATTCATTGTGTCCTTCGTAAAAGCCATGGTAGAAGCTTCATGGCCAAAAGAAACAGCTTATTTCTTGTTAATTTTAATGTTGATATTAAAGGTTTTTATATAAGTGCACTGTCACCAATGGAGTTGGTCCCCAGGCGCTATGGCGGACCTGTAAAACAAGAAGACGGGTAGGGTTAGTCGGGTGAAGGGGGGATAGGAGAGTGGGAGAAGTGGTGTGCTATTGGTGGCTTCAGTTCGATATACACCATGCGCTGAGCTTTGCTGTGAGTATTGGACCGGGACATACCTCGTGTGCTGTTGGTGCTGTTTATGTGTTTGTTTGTTGTTGATACGGTGTGGTAAAGTGTGTGTGGTTTGCTGGTCGAGAGATGGTTGTGTGAATTTTCGGGTGGGTTAGGTGTGCAGAGATTTGAAAGTTGGGTTAGTGGGTTATGTATCCTGATTCTAGTACATCTTGTTCTATTTCGGTTGTATTCCTATGGGTGAGGTTATTGCTATTTGGGTTTAAATCTGTTTATTCTTTTAGTACCATTTTGCACAATTTTCCCTTGACAAACAGTTGTCCAGATTAATTGTCCACATAAACATGACTACATCATGATAGTTTTCCTATGGATGCAATTATTAACATCCCCATGAACCAGTACAGAGGAAGAGACACATTTTATTTTAACATTTAACAAAACTATTGTGCTACACTGTGTTTGTTGGTATTGTATACCTTATCCTTGAGTGTGTGTGTTTTTTTGGGAAACAAAGGTCATTTACCACTATGTTTTATTCTACTAGAAAGTGTATGAATTGAAAAGTGCCCAGCTACCATAAATGTTTTGAAGAATTTATGGAACCTATATAAGTATTTAGGAGGCTGCTGGTCACGTGACCAAGCCCTGCCACTCAGCTGGTCTACCCACCTCCATTTTTCACACCTTTCAGGTAGCCTCTCTTCCTTTGCAGTTGGGGAGCAGGTGCAAGTGGATCTTGGGCATGTAACCTAGGCCCCACACACCTGCTTAGCCCTGCCGCTTCCTTTTGTTTCTTAACTCTTAGATAAAGGGAATCTCTCACACAGGCATCTGAAATGAAGGGCAGATGAAGAAAAGGACAATTCCTTTTTGAACCTGCTCAGACTGGGAGGACCCAGGACCAGAACGCCTTCTCCGCTAACATCGGGCAAGCTCCCTCAAATATGTTTTCACTCCTTTTTCGAAACAGCCCATCCCTACCTTCACCGCTCATCGCCGAACACTCCGCTCACCAGCAGCATCATAGAAACCGCATTGCAGCAATCTCACTCATGCCACCATAGACCCAATCAGCACTTCATCATGTACAACTACACAAAAACTGATGCTCAGCGATGTGCTCTCTGCAGCTAAAAATACAGTGGACATTGCTGAGCTCATCACCACACTTGACTTGCATGCCATCTGTGTTACTGTGACCTGGATGACATCCACCCCCACACATCCTAGATATCCTCATCCCCAATGGCTACAGTCTACAGACAAGATCGGCAGAGGCCTCACCATCATTCGCAAGCTATCATGGCCATGCACCCAACTGGACGTTGCCACCATTGGCTCTTTCAAAAACCTTTCTTGTCACTTACCGCTCTCCACAACATACACAGTCACTTTTTGCCTCATTTACAGACCTCCCAAGAACAGCACCTCATCCCCCAAAGACTACATGAATTTGGTCACTTCCAAGTCTCTCACAAATGGCAATAACATCTTACTCAGCGTTTTTCAACATCCCTTGCAACACAGCAACCAAGTAAATGAAGGAAGATCCCCACTGCCTACTCAACACTCTGACCTCACACAGCACACAGAAGACCTAACAGGAAAGGTAATATCCTCCACCTCCTCATCACCTCCAAATTCCAATCCCGCTTGGCTGGTCAGACTATCTAGTGATCTCATTTGATAATAGCCACACCACACCAGCCAAGCAAGCCCATTGGAAACCCATCCAACAAGCCTTCACATCATTCAAGAGCTTGCCAGTAGGGGGTCTCACAGAAGACCTCACCAAACTCCACTTCACACGGGCTTATCTACCTCTGACGAACCAGGATTGTGACTCGCTTCTGCAAGAACTCCAGACCACCTTCGCAACCAAGATCAATTACCCTGCCTCAGTGAAACAACGCACCCTCAAGACTAAATCTTCCACACCCTGGTACACTAAACAACTCAACCTTAACAAATGACCCATCAGAAAACAAGAACAGACTTGGCGAACATCCTGTAGCACAACCAACCTCTCCCTGTCAACTACTACCAAAACACCATAGCCAAAGCCAACAATGAAAGCCTTTAAGCACTGCATCAAGCATCTGCCTGACACACCATAACGCACTCTGTTGAAAACCCCACCTCCATCAACTCTTTCTTCATAAACAAGATCAGCATGATCTGACAACACAGAGACACCAGCGCTTCAACTGGCAGCACATTACAAATCCCATTTTACAAAACTACAAATTCATGCACAACATTCAAGACACTCACTATGGAAGTCGTCACTACCCTTTACACTGAAGCACTCCTTCCTTACCTGCCAATCATCAACAGGTCTTTAACTCAAGGCACTTCAACCCTCAAGACTCGAAAATGTCTCCCGCTTCGTAGGAAACCAACAATGAACCATGACAACATCAGCAACTACTGCTGATTCACCCATCTGCCCTTCCTAGGTAAGATCATTGAGAGAGTAGTAGCCATGCAACTCTTCCAACCCTTCGAAGTCAACACCCTCCTTCATTCCTCCCAATCTGGCATCAGACTCAAATGCAGTACAGAAATGGCTACCATCAAGTTGATCTACAATGCCCTTAAAATCCTTGATGATGGCCACCCTTGCCCCTGGTTCTCCTTGAACTGTCAATAGCATTTAACACGGTAGACCAGCAGACACTCACCGACAGTATACACCACTGCTTCAGGATCAGTGAGATCCTACTCAGCTGGTTCAAATTGTATGTTGCTAATTGCCACCAGTTTGCTGAAATGTATTCCTCCCGATTACTAACTCTACCAACTCTGCCCATCACCTCTGGAGTCCTGCAAGGATACATCCTTTCTCTTGCAATCTTCATTCTTTAAATGGAACCACTTGGAATACTCCTTGATGCACACAACATCAGCATCTACCCAGATACACAGATGAAACGCATCTCTACCTCAGGGTATCCTCCATCAAAGACATCCACAGGCTCAAGGCCTGCCTATCATTGATCCGGTTATGGATGTCCAGCACTTACCTGAAGTTCAACCCCTTCAACCCCTTCTACTCCTTCAAGACTAAATTCCTGCTCCTGACCAATCACACTGAACACCCTGACATCCAGACCTGGCCCTCTGATATGCACCACAAGGGCTTCACAGCCCAGCTGGCCACCTGCACCAAGTCTCTTTGGTTCAACATTGACAGACACCTCTCTTTCAAAAAGGACATAGCATGGAAGACACAAACAGCTTGGTGCTAAGTTTTTCTCCTGTGGAAAACCTAGTCCTTCATCCAAGAAAATAACTAATACCATGGCACCCGTGGGATGTGGCCTGCATGCTGCAGTATGGCTCATTGAAGACTCCACAAATTCGATTACATCACCCTGACCTTCATTGAAATGCCCTGGCTCCTGCTGAAAGCCCATATCATTTTAAAATCCTGCTGCAACCTCTACAAGGCTGTCACCCTGAAGTCCCCAAGCTACCTCACTGAGAATCTCAGCATCTCTGGAGGCCTATGATCCACCAGAAGTAAGCATATGTGCAGACCTAACTCTGCTGGTGCAGGAAGGAAAGAGTCAATACTGCCACGTGAGGCCTATTGGGCAACATCTACTTTCTCTCTAACACGCAATGCAATATCATGAAAACACTAAAGAGAGAGAAAATTATCACATTATTTGTAAACCTGGATAGCACAGGTAATTGTCCCTACAAAGATGTTAAGTATCCCTGGTAGTTGGTATGCTGACCCTAGTGAGCAGTGATGAGTCACTGATCTAGGTGAAGGATAGAAGGAGAAGACTCACCCACTCTAAACTACTTGATTGAAAGGTTATTCAAAAGATCATTAAAAAGGTTTTATCGGACTAGTATTTAAAAAAAAAAGTTATTGGGTAGTGACCGTACACCGTCTAAAAAGATGAAAAACAGAGGTTTCAATTAGATAACCTCCTGAAATAGGGGCAGACTGTTTTTTGCAACTGCTTCACAGCATAGACGGATTCTGTGTACCACATATTTGTGCCTTAATTGTCAAATGGAAAATCTGGCAAAAAAGAGAACAAGTGAGGAACAAACCTTCACCTACAATAATGTGAACACACATTTACCCTAACAGTGTTTAGCACAAATTCATACATCTGTATGTGTCAACCGGTTTCAGTGGGAAGAGTTAATGTATACCACCTTCATCAGCACGGTCAGTTTGATGTGAGTTCTGAACCACATTATCTCACATTCTGTTGCCAAAATGCTGCACAGCACAGACCACTTCATGCAATGTGCAGCACCCAATCGTCGGGTGACTCCTTAGCAGTATGTTCCGTAGGTCTTGGTCAAAGATTTTGGAATTTTGTGTTATATGATCATTTTTGTCAAATATTAATGTATTACTTGTCTGTCTTGCTGCAGCCTATCCCTGCACGCTCGTGTCTGCCCAGTCAATCCTTCAGAGGAAGGAAAGAACCAGATGACAGGCCTTTTCTGTCTTCGTCCCAAGACTCTGTTGACATCAGAGTCACCCCCTCACTTCTACAGTTCAGGAAGGAGCTCAAGAACCTGCTCTACAAGGAACAGCTTATCCTTAACACCCAGGTACAGAAATGCTACTCTCCCCACCCTACCTGAGACTGGGTGATCTGATCCCCACTGTTTCCTCCCCTGATTGCTTGTAGATCCCTTGCTGACAAATGTCCCACCTCCACTGCTGTTAGCTCCCCACTCCCTTGTTTTTCTGCTCCCCTCATCATGTACTTCCTCCATGTGTATAAAGCTCTCTGTGTCTTTTCAAAGCTAGGTCCGTGCTCAAAAAACACCCTAATTATAATAATGACAATGTGTGGGAAGAAAACCTCTGAATACCCTCATAGCAGTTAAATTGAAACTGAAATCTGATTTGACTGAAAAGAACAAGATGAAAATTAAGTCAGGAGGAGCCTTTACTTTTGCTCATAACTTGCACATCACCCCTCTCCACTGACTTGTTAACACATGTGTTTTTTATACGTTGCAGTCCTTCCTAGACCACAGTGAGGCCCAAGTTCCACAACGTTTTGTACCATTCCTACCTATTGTGACACATCTGGGCTATTCATGCCTTCTCCCCAGGGGGGAACCACCCCATTCGAGGCTACGGAGAAGAGCCCCCTCAGCAAGACCCTCTCTAGGGGTCTGCAAAGGTGGGACCACACTGGGAGTGACTCCATTATGGGAGACAAGGACTCCCATTCCTATAAGGAACTCCCTATCAAGAATACACTGTCTGGATATATGGGAATAGAAAAGACTGATTTTACTTCTGTTTTGAATCCAACAAATAGTGACATTGCTTCAACCTCTTTGTCTTCAGGCAATGCTGGATTCCCCTTGGACCCAGCAGTCAAAGAGGAATGACACACTTTTTTAAATATGGTGGCGAAAATAAAGAGATGAGAAACTTGGAAGGAGGACAAAGAATCCTATGGAGAGGCAAACCTCTGATGTGGGAACGTCCTGGAGGGGCAGAGTTGCACTGCAAAGTTCAACCATGGGTAGTGTGGAGGAAGAGAAGGAGCAAGGAAGGACTGTACTGAGAGTGGGAAGCCAGCCACCACCGAGACTGGGACAGAAGTACCATCTCTCCTGGTGGTGTGAGTCTGCTGTACCTGTAGCAGGTATGGGGCCCACAGAACAATGCTGAAACCAGGGTCACATGGAGGAACAAATCCTTTTCTATGAATACGAGGAAGCATACTCCTGAGATGCACAGAGTCCAGCAAGCACATGCTGACATACCGAAGAAGCCGGAGAGGAGAACAAACAAAATGCACCATGCTAATACACCATGCAAAGAGAGCAGAACCAACAGGTACCTGAGGTATCAGGGTTGACCAGGCCATAGGGAATGGCCAAAGAGATCACCCAATATAGAGAATCAGAGGAGTCAGGAGAACCCTATAGAAACAAACATTATCTGAGTAGAAGGGAACATGGAGGAGTCAAACAAGCAACAGAAAAGAGGGGAACAACAAAACTGGTGGAAAAGGGATGAAGGAAACATCCCTCTGTTAAAAGGATCTAAGACTTCAGATTTATATCAAGACTTGCAACTTTTCCTAAGGAAGTTAAAGGGGAAGTTGAAGAGTCGTCTTTTTTGAACTGACATTGAACATTTGATTTGGAACTGAGAATAACCCGAGAGATATTACAGAAACCTGAGATGAACAAAGCCCGAGCCAGAAACATAGTTCTCTGGTTTAATGTAAGTTGTTTTTCCACAGTGGTAGGGCCAGATAGTGGTTATGTTTTGAACTGAGGAATAATTTTTATTTTGACCATAGACAAGCAACTTAGTTTTGTAGGCAGGGAAATCCCTTTTAGCAAAGGGACAGTCAGGTATTTCCCTTTTTAGTCTAATAAACACATTTGAAATGTCCTCCTTGAGGAGTGGAGCAGGAGTGGTTTACTGTGGTGTTGCCTTGCCACTTGCTGAGCGTGAGTCGTTTTACGGTACCCCTAGTGGTGCCTGGAGGTGGAGCTATTGAGTTGACTCTTTTGTGCTGGCTACTTAATCCACGTCCAGCGCAGAGTGCAGCGCGGAGTGGAGTGGAGCAGGAGTGGTTTACTCTGGTTCACTGTGGGACACAAGGCAAAGGTAGCTTGATTAAAAGCACTCTTACATAGTATATTGCTGGGCTACACTTTACAAAGACAAATTCAATATGTTTGGCCTACGAAGCCTGCCTAAACACTCATATAAGTCGCTCCATGAACAGATGCTGGAATTCGCGACTGAAATGCCCCTAACCACTTCTCCGACTACAACATTTGAAGGGATTACTATAGCTAAACCGCCCCCGGGGGTGTACCCCAGGGGCACAACCAGATCGTGTGCCGCCGCTTTAGACCTGGCGAGTAACTTAAATAGAAAAGACTGAAACCATAATTTTGAACGGAAAATTCCTGATTCCGGGAACCTTCGCGTGTCTGACACCGAGATATTAGTTGCAGCTGATTGCCAGGAAAAAGTTACTATAAAATGCAGTTTGTTTTATTAATTGTTTTGCTGATACTGAAGAAGATGAGGGAGAGGATGAAAGTGCTGCTGACTCAAGTACTTCTTACATCCCTACACCACAGCCAGCATCAAGGCGAAGCTCCTTTTATCCCTCGCTCCAACATATTGCAACACGTGAATCTCGTGCGCAAGCTGCACTTGCCTCAATAAATCAGATTATCTCAACCTTAGCCGGTATGAGGACATAAAAAAGAAGTGTGGTCCCACACGACCACTTTGAACGCAATTCAATCTATACTTGACTCTTTGATTAAACCGGTTGGTTATCCTGATTTCAGGAGTCAGGATCTCATTCTTGTTGGGTCGGACCAATCACAAGTCGAGGCGCAGATGGAACAAGAAGCAGGTGAGGCCACAGATGCACACATTACAGCTATAAATGTTGCTATGTTGTAAGAATCTGCTGCAGTAATTGTGAGATCGGACTTGTCACAAGCAGTGTAGTGGCTTGAACAAGAAGCAAATGACACTACAGATATAAATGCAGCAGCCACAAATACTGCTATGCTTAAACAACCTGCTGAGGGATTAACAAATGCCACAATAATACAAACAATACAAACAATAATAAAAATCTTTTTAAAAACACAGGCCAAAAGTCTGAACAACGTTCATCTAAACAAAAGGCTCCATATCAATTATTTCATCATAATGGTGGATTGGTGTTAAATCGCTTCACTGAACTGTGGTTGTTCTCAGAAATTGTAAATTTGGGTGTAATTTCCACTACAGATATTGAGAGTGTGGAATTTGTGGATAGCAAATGCACAGCCATAGTGGTGCTTGGATGTGAATCCAGAGTTGTGTTTGAGTTTATGTGGAAGGAAGCAAATACTTTGAGACAGATTGAGTTTCTGCTTAGTACTGTTGATATAGATAGGGAAGTTCCTAATTGGAGCCGTGACTCTCAAGTAAAAGATGACCATCGATATAACACCATCAGTCATCATTGTTAACTTGCACAATGAATTCGGGGAAACAGGATATGATAGTTCAAATGGTAAGATTGGAAGGGGCTGGCGATGATAGGCAGCTGGAATGGTCATCGGTAGCCTCGGCCTTAAACACCACCCATGGCTCTGAAATATCCTCGCGTAGGCTCTAGCACCCCCGGAACTCAGATTAGCTACATGGAATACCAGAGTTCACAAACAACTACTTACTAATCCTACCATTGGGTTGATGTTGCGAAACCTGAACCTAATTTGTCTCCAACAGACATGGTTGATGAAACCTGTGGTTATGGATGGGTACACTGTTATTTGCCAATTGGCTACTAAGGACAACCGGCATAGAGCAAAAGGTGGCCTCATTACTATGTGCAGAAATGACTGTGGTATCAAATTTACAAACACACATGAGGCTACCACAGGACTATTGGCCTCAGAATTGGAATGCCCCACTGGGTCTTTGAATTTGCAAGTACTACTTTGTAATGTTTACTGGCATGAGGGAGTTGGCCTGTTAGTCACCTTTCTGGAAATGTTGACCAATCTTATTACTGATTGGATGGGAAAACATAGTGTGGGCCATGCAATAGTTTTGGGGGACTTCAGTATGTTTTGAGGCAGGTGGGGATGTCAGCGCCCTGAAAACCCTACTTTCTAGTGAGGTGGGTGTGGAACACTGCCTCTGCAGCAGCAAGCGTTAATGATACTAAATGGAAAAACTGTATGAATAGTCTCGGTTTGTATCCATTGAATGGGTACACTGAGGGGGCTGCAGGGAAGTATGTCATATGGCACAGTGGTTCTCGGTGTTCCACTCTGGACTTCATTTTTATGGACTCCTTTTTGATGTCCAATTGTAGTGACTGAGAAATTGTTAGAAATAACTGGAGTGATCACAGCTTACAGCAATGTAAATTTAATTGGTATATTAGAACCAAGGGTAAGATCTATGGTGAGGACATCGTGGTTAACCATGCTCATAACAGAATTGTGTCGAACCAACAAAGGATTGACATTGTGAATGATGAAATAAAAAATGTGGTGAAATACACTGATTATAATTGGAAGTTGTCAACGTTCACGAAAGTCAACTTTTGTGACTTTATGTCTAAGATAACTTAGTGTCATATTAGTGGGGAATGTAGCAATGATAACCCTAAGTGTTCTAATAATTAGAAAACACATACATATGATACTGCTTTTGCTGAAATGATGAAGGATCTGAGGCATTTGATCTGTGTTATCCGGAAGGCTAGACCTTAATAAACAGATAGTGCTGAAAGTATGAGAAAACTCAAATTGATATATAAAAATTGGGTCAAAAACCATCGGGCATTGATGGTACAGGCAGACTCTGAGGAAATGCTGGGCTATCTTGGAATTAAATAATCTAGACCTTTCTGGGCATTGATGAATGGTCAGAATACATGTTTGGGTGAAAGTACTGTCAATGCCGTTTCAGAAGGAGACTCGGTAAAGCACTTGAGTGATCTATTCTTGGAGAACCAACTTGATAGTTGCATCAAAGGGTTTACACAGAACAAATAATGGGCTTGTAGAGGAGGTCCTGAGCGAGGCATGCACTCCAGTCGCACATTTTGAAGTACCAGGAACGTTCACACCGTGATATGTGACGTATGATGAGCAAATAAAACAGCAGAGAGCCGCAGTAGGGCTCTTCCCAGTGCCTATCAGAAGAATAATACCTATTGAAGCACCGATAACCAGACAACCATGGACAGTAAGGTATCCATTGAGAAAACCCTACCAGCAAATGAAACAAAATGAAGATTGATTAAGTACTGTCCAGGAAGAAACCAAAAAGTCCTTAATGGAGGATGAATGGTGACGTCACGAGGGCCTGGACTAACGCACACATAGAAGATATGACGACTCAAGGATGACACAAAGAGATGAAATACCATAGATAAAGATATCGCAAAACTGAAAGAAGAGAACGTTGATGAAAGACAAAGGAACTTAAACTGCAAGCAGGGTGAAGATATTCAACCCGCTAACAAGTGTACATATGCTTGTAACCGCAAGAAAGCTAAGGAAACAGTGCAGCTTGCTATGCTAAGTAGAAGGAAAGAGCGGCAAGCGCCATTATACACAATCTACCTCAAAACGAAGCATGTTATATAAAGTCCACTTTACACAAAAGCAGAATTAACTCAGGTTACTAGAGGTCAAACAGGACAGGATTCATATTCCAGCTAAAACAAGAAGAGATTGTTGAATCGAAACTCAGCAGAGTCAACATGAGCCAGGAAAAGCCAAGGTCAGACCAATAGAAGGAGCGAACAGTAGCTTTGCAGAATCAAAATTTAAGAACAGAACAGCCTATCTCAGGAAGGCCGAGATAAGGAGGCCCAGGCAGGTGGCAAGCTCAATAAGAATTAAATGCACAAATAGAAGGAAAACTAGGCAGATTCACAGTGTGAGCAGCACGTGACCATCCGAGCAAGAAGAGGCACGGATTCACACCTACACATAGCTGTCACCCAGACAGAGATAACATAACTTTTCCTGACAAGAAGATACAGTTTCGAGGCTGACCACAGCCAACTAATTGACACATAGCCACTAAAGTAATGATTGATGGAAGGGAGGCCGGGTGAATCTTGGGGCATCCTGCACCTGGCTGACCATTCTGCGTGCTACTAAGTAAAGTGGAGATTTATGCATGGGGTGATGTCAACCCAATCAAATGGACCAAATAATCTACGGTCCTATAGTTAGTAGAACCAATGGGACGTCATACTTTTAGTGATGCCTACCATAGTAATTTTTGAAGGAAGGGCTTAGATGCCCACCTGATAGTGTTTATCCAATCCCCGCACTCAGTTACCATATACAGATATAGCACATATATTAAAGTTACCTTTTTTCAACCAATAGAATCGCATGTTAACTTTTGAGTGTTACACATCAGATTATGACGAGTTTTGGGTATAAATGTTACTGTTGTATGAAGTTTGTGGGAGTTGAAGTGAGACGGGCTATCGTATCACTGTTGATTTCCATGTTTCCCCGTTTTTTGTACTTGCCATTAAACGAACTCCCCTTTACCAAACCATTGAGTTGTCCTTATTGATTGGTGTTGGAGTAAGAAAACCTGCACCCCCCTCCATCTCAAGGTGCAGCTATCTCGTCTTAAAGTACTGCAGAGCAAACCCCGACTCTATGGGCTGGCCGGGGGTCTCTGCAGTACACTTGGTAGAAGAGGATGGTTTACCAACTATCGAGTATTTGACTATACTAAGGCACCTATTGGCCGTCGACATAAAGTTACTCTAGGTCTTCGGCAATATCACAAGCCCTTTGCCATTCGGCTGAGTAGACCGTGAAGCTCCCCGTAGACAATGGTAGTGTAAAAGAAGTCTGCAGTAAGGGCCTGAAGGGACCTGTTTTCCCACATATCCCTTCCCATTCCTACGTGCAGCTGAGCGAGCAAAAAGCTGAAGAAGGTGGTAACAAAGGCGGTGATCCCGAGGGTCCAGAGAGGAACCATGAGAACGGTGAGTGAAGAAAAAATTGAGTGCTTTGGCAAACAGTGTATGCCTTAGAACAAGTAAAGGGAAAAGGTAACGGAGGGAGGGGGAAAAACAATATAGTCAGAAGTAGAGAAGACTGTACATATATATATATAAGGGGATAATGACTTAAGAATAATAAAATAAATAAAGGTTACTGGGGTGGACACCCGAGAAGAGAGAGGTTACCAGGGCAGACACCTGAGAAGTGAGAGGATTCTCCTTATTCCTGCGCTTTAATATAGCAGCCAGACCAAATGTGTACCCAAAGTCCTGCATAATGGGGAAAGAGTAGGCTACCACAACGTTTAAAGATATTGTGAAAGGGGTTTGTTTACACTCCATGAAGTGGTAATGATTAGAGGCAGAGATATTTGTGTCCAGCTGGTGTCTGTCTAGTCTGTTAAGCGTCTTACATGTTTTCTGTCGTGACATCATATGTATTGAACATTTTCTTGAGGAAATTGAGTTAAAATTTCATGCGATTTGATAGCTGAGACATAATCGCACGTGAATTGATGTTTTTGAACAATTTAGAAGTATAAAAAGTTTTTTGTAAAAATTTGGATTGCAGCTTGCGATATTTGGTGCTCGCTCATAATTTTTGTACTGTTGAATTTGCATGAAAGCATTGACAAGTGTTATATAAGAGGAAAGGGAACAAATGTAAGCATGGAAGACATTACTCCATTAGCACACTTATGTAAGCAATTGCCAAAAAACGCACCCAAGCTAAAGAAATATAGCACCGGGTGGGTTTAAGGTACCGCCCACTAGATGTTTATGCCATGGCCACAAAATGGGTCTTTATCTAAAGCTGTGTTACAGCATATGACAATATATTTGCATGCCACAAATACAGACAAGAAATTAGAAAAATGCCTTGCTGTTCTCGAGTGGAAAATGTACGGACAGGTAAAGGAGGAAGAGCCGCCAGCAGATTTTATACTTAATGTACGCATAGAGGGGGTGAGACGCCTGCTGCTCCACCTGCCCCGCCCGAAACAAAAATCGAAGAAAGTAAGGACGAGGGATTATACCCGTTAAGGGAACTCAAAGCAGCCACGGGGTACAGCAACCCCACATACGAGTCACCTACACATAGTAGTGATGAGAATCAAGGGAGAAATAAGGACAAGAATATTACCTCCGCAGTCCCAAGGCACAAGGGGAGACGCAATGATGAAAGGAAAGATCAGGCACAGACAAGTGCATCTCTCGACAAGGAGAGAGAAGGGAAGAGATGGAAAGGGAGCGAAGACAGAACTGATGAGATAGCATTTGCAAAAGACAAATGGATGGGAGGACAAATCTTATTGAAACTCGATGGGAAAGGCAGTGATGACATGAGACAAAAAGAAAATGTTAGATGAGACACGGAGAAAGGAGAAAGAGAAGGAGTTAAGAGATTAAAGGATAAGAAGGAAAGACAGGCAAAGGCGAGAACAGCTATATCGCGAAGAGCAAGAAAACAGCTCCATCGCAACCCAAGAGCAGCCTATGATCAAGACAGACAGAAACAGCAAAGGTTAGAAGAAGAGCAAAGGGTACGTGAAAAAAGGAAAAGGAGACAAAGAGATGAGGAAATACAAAGGGCAGATGAACGTAGAAATGAAAAGAGAAAGGAAGAAGATAGGGTCAGAGAAGAGGCGAGGAAGAGCAAAGAATTTGATGACAATATCGAACGTAAGCGAAGACAGAGAGCATGCGATCTCGAATATTTGGAGAGGAAAGTTAGAAAACCCGATCCAGTTGTAGACTGGGAAGACATTGAAGAATTCTTTCCTGCATACGATTCAGTACCAGGCACATCTAGGGCAAACATTGATGATGACTTCGACACCAGAAGCATCGGGGAAACGATCGATAGACTAGATGATGAAATGGGGCTAGAACAAATACCCCAAAGAGAGGGGGAGGACGAGCGCCTGGAGAGCACTCAGCTGTATGACACTGAGGATGTCACCCGAAGTAGTGGGAATAGGGAACTGTCCCTGGATAGATTAGAAATCAGTAGAAACAATGAAGACACAAAAAGTTGCGTGAATTGGGGACAAACAATGTCTGACTCCGAAAGGGAGGAGAGCGAGGAAAACGAGGAAGGGAGGCGGAGCGAAAGAAGACTCCCAAGGAAAAGAGGGATACGATGGTCAGACACTAGTGAGTCCGCACCGAGGACATCAGAGTCAGCCATGCAGTCTGACCGACATGAAGGAGTACCTCATGGTCAGAGGGGGGTGTCTTCACCGCCCTATGTAGACAGATTAAGGACATTGCCAGGTAGACGGCAATGCAGGAATATTACCCCTGCAATAGACAGGAGAATTATGAGAGAAGAGAGAGAGGGATATCCATTCCAATTTCCACTACTAGAGAAGGGTGGAGTAAGACCACATTATATTCCATGGCCACACATGGATCGAGAAAACTTGAAAAACAAGCTTCTAATGCTGACATCGGGAGCCGGAAAGTGTATACATGAGCTAGAAAAAATGACAGGAGGAAACACGCTAGCTATAGGGGACTTTAAAGGTCTCCTGATCGCCATACTTGGTGAGAAAGCAGACGATGTGTGGGCACGAGCAGGCTACCCTGGCCTAACCACAATTAATACCGTGCATGACGGAGTGCCATTTAACAATTGTAAAGCAGCAGTATGGAAAGCGCTACAAGTACTTTACCCAGATACCTCCGATATGGGAGCAATAATGACTCAAAAAATGAAGAATTCTGTGAAGATCCATTAATTTATATACAGAATTTCCAAGACGCGTGGGTGCTCGAAACGCATTAATCTTGGACGAAATCAATACCTGTGTTTTACCATATATTGTGCCAAGGGTTGCCAGAACCGGTGCAGAAACATCTCAAGAAATTGGAGTTGAGGCTAAACCTTGGGCAGAAATTCAGTTGAGCATTGCACATTATTGTAGACTGTTGCAAGAAAAGAATCGCAAAAAGGAAGCAACTCGAAAGGGTGAGGAAGCAAAATTAGTGCAGAAGAAACTATCAAAGTATGCTCTTGAAGGAACCATGCTAACTAGCGCAGCTGAACAAAGCATGCAGCAGGTGGCTAGTCCACAGCAGAATAATCAGGGTAACATAGGGCTTTACCCACGGAGAAGAGGATTTAGGGGAAGAGAATGGCAGAGCAATCAGGGAGGTTTCCAAAATAATCAAGGAGGCTTTCAAAATATGCAAAATGGAAACCCGGATATGTCAAATGGGCAAATAATCCAACCACCGCCAGTTTGTTGGCTGTGTGGATTGACAGGCATTTGATGCGCACATGCAGAAGTCAAGGCATGATGCAGAACGGCCAAGGAATGGGAGCAGGCACAGCGAATCCACCTGCAATTTTACAACAGGGCATTGCACAGAATCACACGGTGCAACAACAAGTGCCAGGAGCGCAACTAGGAGTGCAACCTCAGAGCATGGGCAGTTTTCCACAAAGACAAACCCAACAGGCACCGTTGCAAGTGCCACACACAATGAGCACAGGGCAGACCCAGAACCCTGGAAGGGGAAGTAACAATGGGAATGGGGAAAATCCACAAGTGCACAGTGGGCCAAACTTGTATATGAAATAGGACAGCTCCCTGGGAACTCTGATGTGCTCTATCCTATCAGTGAGACCAGACCCTCATAGGGAACCTAGGGTGGATGTTGTTATAGGGGGTAAAGAATATTCCTTCCTTGTGGACACGGGTGCGACACGCTCGTGTATACGTGAAGGCAAAAGTTTTACTTGTCCGGCGAGGTCATAGATACTCAGAGTTTTACAGGAGCTCACAGACGAGTTCCCTTTCCAGACACACTCCCAGTCCCCATAGGAGAGTGCAAAATGAATGTACCTTTATTATATTTACGTCAGACCCCAGTAAATATTTTGGGTCGAGACTTAATGACAAAGTTGAACATGACTATTTCGTTCACGGAGGGGGCATAGTAAGCTCCACTCCAGGAATGCACTATTCAAATGTATGTGAAATGGTTAGAGCATACTCAGGACACATAGCCATGAGACCCATACCATTAGAGCCAGATATTTTCACATATGGCATGCGAGTGCTTATGGCAGGATTGCCAGGCCTTGCAGACAGGATCCTGAGAACCCCTGATGAGTTTTTATTCAGACCAAGAATACCTATGCATGAGGAGGAGGGAGAAGTATTTCCCTTGATTATACACACAGCTGCAATGCGAGGGAAAGTCGTCTTGGTTGATGGTTACGATGATGAAGGCAGACAATGGTGCACAATAATTGCTATTGAAGAAGGATATCAAGTGACTGACGTCACCAATGACGATTTGTTTGAAGACCAAGCAGACACGGGAGAGACAATGGTGGAAGTAAGTCTCACCTTTTGGGTAAAGATGATCAAAAGAGAAGTGCCTCAGAGAATGATGTTGGCGCTAAAACATCCTGAATATTTTGATGATGATATAGCTAAATTGCCTGTCTCAGTGTGGACTACAGGACCCTATGACGTAGGCCTCTTTAAGGGGGTGGGAGAAGTAAAAATTAAACTAAACCCAGGAGCAATTCACCCAAGAGCCCGACAATACCCCATGTTCAGAGAGGCAGACAAAGGGATTTCTAAGACAATTTCTGCCATGATGGACCAGGGCATCTTAGTGACGTCAGACTCACCATGTAATATGTCAGTGTATCCTGTCAAAAAATCAAAGGGAAGGTCTTGGCGTTTAAGTCAGGATTTACGCCGAATAAATGATATTGTTGAGCCGAGTTCCCTTTAGTCCCGAACCCGGCTAGAATATTATGCAATATACCCGTCGAGGCTAATTATTTCACGGTGATTGACTTGAAAAATGCATTTTTCTCAATCATGTTGCACCGTGACTCACAAGATCTGATGTCAATCACGTTCAGACAAATGCGTCTGAAAAGCACGAGGCTGCCACAGGGATACTGTGAGTCTCTGTCTATTTTCAACAGAGTCCTGCAGATGGATATGAGCAATATTGCATGACAAAGTGTCATCTTACAATATGTGGATGACATCCTAATTTGCAGCACCACAGAAGAGCAATGCAGGCACGATTCTGTTCAGCTACTGACTATACTGGCTGAGAAAGGTTATAAGGTTGACAAGGAAAAGTTACAATATAGTCAACAGGAAGTGCTGTACATAGGCCAGCTGATCTCACATGAAGGCAAGAAAGTGACCCCAGAAAGGGCTGAAGCCATATTGAACACGACTAAACCACACACGATAAAGCAAATAAAGAGCTTTCTAGGCCTGTGCCACTATGTTAGGGCATGGGTTTTCGATTACAGCTCTTATACTAAGCCTTTACTTCAGGCCCTAAAGAAGGCCTAAGTGACAAAAGAAAAGATTGAATGGTCTGAAGCCATGGAGAAAGGGTTTGCTGAATTCAAGAGAGCGATTTGTACAGCTTCAGTTCTCGGAATTCCCAATTATGCAGAGGAATTTTACCTGTTTTCACATACAGATGGCAAGGTCATGACGGCAGTGCTCGCTCAAAGAACCTCCTTGGGGTACAAGGTACCTCCACTGGCATATTACAGTGCGAATCTGGACCAAGTAATGAGAGGTCCTTTTCCCTGCGAACAAAGTTTAGCTGCCGCGGCGTTCGCCATAGAGAAGGTGACAACCATTGTAATGGGATGCTCCATGACATTGTACGTCAAGCACTCATTATTTGCCATTCCAGAGAAACCAAAGGGCACATTGACATCTCAGAGAGCTTCTGCTTATGAAGTGATCATATGAAACCAATCAATTAAAATAGTCCGATGTAAGATAGTGAACCCAGCTATGTTTATAGCAGGGCCAGTCACGGAAGGAGAGCCGATACATGACTGCACAAATTTTGAAGAATTCTATGATGAAATTCCCAGGGTAAAATAAAATGCCTTGACAGGTGGAGAGATCGTCTTTAATGACGGGTCTTCGAGAATCGAGCAAAGTGATGGGCAAAGATATCGAATGGAGAGTTTCAAGTGCTTCTTAGTGCACGAATACCATCTCATTATTCAGCAGAGGCTGCAGAATTATTGGCGTTGATACTCGCCATTGAGAATCACGCAGACCAGGAAGTAACGGTCTATAGTGACTCCGCCTATGTGACATCAACGGTACACGCAGACATAGCGCGCTGGAAAAGGAGGGGTTACCTCTGAGCAGATGGCACAACAGTGCAGCACGTAGCCTTATTGGACAGGCTGATTAAGACACTACAGCTCCCAGTGGGCACAGCGGTCGTGAAATGCGCCGCCCACACAAAAAGGACAGATTTTGTCTCACGTGGAAATCACGCAGCAGACACGGAAGCCAAGCATATGGCATCCAAAAGTGAGACGATTAGGGAAGTGGAAGTTGTGTGCACCCATGAAAGAATGATGGTTGCACGAACCACACCTGAAGGTTACAACGATCTTGGGCAAACGCAGCTAATGGAACTCCAAGGGGAGGCGCCGCAGGACGAGAAAAACCTGTGGAAACGTCGAGGGTGTTCTTTAAACCCCTCTGACAGCTTGTGGCGACAAGACAGCACTGGTAAACCAGTAATGCCTGTAGCCCTATTCAAAATAGCGCTGGAGCAGTTACATTACCCGGCACATATGACAAAAGAGAATCTAGCATCAACGCTCGCAGAAGACTGGTTCATACCGAATTTAGCAGAGCATGTTGCATTTTTTATGGTGAACTGCATAATCTGCCAGCAATTCAACGCTGGGCACACATTAAAGGTAATGAGAGGAGTCATCCCCAGGCCAAATGGGCCTTTTCAGCACTTGCATGTCGATTATGTCGACATGATTCAAGTATGCAACGGGTACAGATACTTAATTGTTGATGTGTGTCCATTCTCTAGATGCCTAGAAGCAGGTCCATGTACACACCCAAACTCTACCTGTGCGGCCACATTTTTAGTGAGGGAAGTGTTCCCCAGGTGGGGGGTGTGTGAAGTTATGAGATCAGATAATGGGGCTCATTTTGTTAATGCAGTGTTCGAGCAGATTAGCTTGCTGCTTGGTATAAAGCACAAGTTCTCGTCGGCGTATCATCCACAAGGTAATGGGATCTGTGAGGAGCTCAACGGCTTGTTGAAAGAGAAAATAACCAAATTGAAGCTTGCTCTAAAGAGGGGATGGTTGCACTGCCTTCCACTGGCACTGTATGCTCTTCGGAACCAACCTGGCTCCGACCATCATCTTAAGCCACACGAGATAGCCACTGGAAGAAGAATGAGAACTCCCCTAGCACCTCGAGATAGAGCTAGATGTGATGCCCAGTCAACAGGAGAGGTTTTAGGGTCTGAAATGCAAAACTATCTCAACTGCATGATATCTTGCCTTACTGTAATTTCAGACCAGCTGAAGCGACAACGAAAAGGGTGCAGCGCAGCACAGAACACAGAAGGAGACACTACACCAGACTCAGTTCAAGGTCTACGTGTTCCACTCATCTTCCCTGTAGATGCCGTCTTGGTGAGGAACCATACAAGGAAAAAGTGGGACGAGCCAAGGTTCAACGGTCCTTTCACAGTGGAGGACTGCCCTCCGTCCGCAGTCAAGCTACAAGGAAGAAGAGCTTGGATCTTCCTGGTTGATATCAAGCCATACATCGGAGGAATCCCCCTGCCTGCACCCCACCGCAAAGAGAATACAGACAACGGGGAAGAACCACAGCACGTGCAGACGAGATCCATGATGAAGAAGAAGGACTAATGACCAGCAAAGTAAAGACAAAGAACTTTTTGTAAGTTGTGGCTTAACCCAGACACTTCCTCTAAGCAAAAAAGGGGATAAGGACATAAAAACAGACACTCTGTGCATCCTAGTTGCAGGGTGAAGAAGACAATTGCGCGTATAAGCAACAACATGTTTTGTTGATTTGAACTTATAACTGAGGCACACTTAAGCCGTGATGAGAAAAAGACTATGACAAATTTTGACCAAGGATATTTACATTGGAAACAGATACAGTATCCTGATTCATCCAAAATCGAGACTTTGTTTGGAAGCAATTATGGTGTCCCACAGTAGAGACATCACAAAGGACATGGGCCCTCATTACGACCCTGGCGGAAAGTAACTGACCTGACCGCCATAGCGTAAATAGCGTTTCCGCCATTGCACGACGGAGTAAAGTGCGGCTAATTCTGACCCATCGGGCACGAGCACTACGCCATGGCGGAAGTGCAAAGTCCGCGATGGCGGAAATGTCCCCAAAACGCCCCTCACCGCCGTCGTACAGCGCCCTAGGTGCAATTCCGCCACCCATCATAGCGGTCACCGTAATGAGCGGTAATCGCAAAATACGGTGACCATAAATATACGGAAACGGAAGTAAAAACATGGGCCCGGAACGGGAAACAGCACGCCGTACACCTATAAAATCAGAATCCCAACACAACCATCAAAAATCCTACCCTGAGACACATCCCAACCCGTTAGCCACCCTAGTGAAAACAATAAAAATGGGAAAAGTTGCGAAATAAGCGTGCGACCGCAAGCGGCAGGTCCACTTCTCCCATGAGGAACTCACCGTGCTCACAGAGACCCTCCAGGAGAATGCTGCCATCGTCTTCTCGACGCAAATGACCAGGACGGCACTTGCGAACAAGAAGGCCATATGGGCCCTGGTGGCACAGCGGGTAAGTGCGGTGGGGACCGCAACCCACAGCAATGCAGAAAGCGATGGGACGACTTGCGGATACGCGTACGGAGCATACTATCAGCCAACCGTAACATTGCCACAGCTACCGGGGGAGGATCGGAATCACCCATCAAGTTGACCCCCTGGGAAGAAATCTGTGCCTCCACCATTGGAATGGAGAGTATAGAGGGAGTCGGAGGGATGGAGAAAGGAGTGCAGACATCCGAAGAATCAGGTAGGTGGGCCAAATAAAACAATGCTAAATCCACAATGTCCAATCATGTGAAGTACCATGTGTCCACATAGTGCAACAGAAACACATGTCCAGGAGAACGTCCACATACATTGGCCTGATAGCGCACTTTAAAAGTCACTTTAAATACATAAATAATTAAAAATCCTAAAAACACCCTCTACACGTGCAGCATGCACACCCTAACTGCAGGCTGCAAAACAACTGCATCCTCAATCCACACAAAAATGAAACCACCTCCAAGGCCCTGACCCAAATCACCCTCAGGTACCACCCCGATGCATGTGATACATTGCCATTCCAATTTCCACAGACCCATAAATAACGCTCGCCCTCCTTTACTCCAACACAGGGTCCGATTCAAACGACGAGCTTCAGGACACCCCTACCAGCACACCTGCAAAGAGGGCCAAGACCAACGGCCAAAGACCCTCCACCTCAGCTGCACGGATCAAGACACGGCAGCAGCACAAATCAAGTGGCAGCACACAGGAGGGGACTGCAACAGGCACCCCAGCAGCCAGCATGCCCACAACAGCAGCACCACAGGTCCCCCCAATGGATGCCACAGAAGGCACTGCTTCTGGTGGCAGCAGCACCATAGGTGACACTGCATTAATGGCAGCATGCTCCGACACAGAAAACGGTGCTGTCGATGTAGTATCCATCCATGACCTGTCTCAATCCCCCTGTTTGTTTCATCCCGTACACCATGAGGATACCACGCAGGGGCACCCACAAGACAACGACTGGCCATCCCCCACAAGCCCTGTGGCAAGGCAACATGAGGTGATCAGCCCCTCTGTGACACCACCGCAAATGGGCATGGCCCAGCAGAGGCAACAGTCCCTCGACCAGGTGATCGTGCAACAGCAGCAACTGGCCACGCTCCTCAAGGAGCATGCTGATGAATGTGGGGGTACTAAGGCAGCCATAGAAACATCAACTGAGACACTTAGGTCAGAAATGGAGAGAAGTACAGAGACACTAAGGGCACAAATGGAGAGAAGCACCGAGAGCATGAGGGTACAAATGGAGAGAAGCACCGAGAGCCTGAGGGGGGAACTGCATGCGACGTCCAAAGACGTATGTGCTGAACTTGCCGCTGTGCGCCGTGTGCTCACTGAGCTCTCACAAACCCTTAGGGACATGCATGGACGTGAGCAGGCAGAGACATCATCCGTTGCAAGTTCCGTCCAGGGCAGCCCCCAACGTAGATCTGGGAGGAACCTGCGCTCCACAGGCAGGGGTGCCCCTGATACCCGGAGAGGGGGCTTGCAATAGCGTCTGCCCACTGACAATGAGCATCTTTGGACACTGGTGTTCGGGGGGGAGGTAGGAGGGTGGAGGGGGTGTGTTGGGCTTTCTTGGGTGGCGGGTCGATGGGGTGTGTAACATAATTTCACATATGCTATAAACATTTCACAATCATCCAATGAGATGTGTGGACATTGATCTTTGTGTACGAGGCCTTTATAGGCGTACAGTCCATATTGTGCATGTTCCAGACACACACAGTGCCACAAGTCCCGTGTCCATGTATCAGCCACCAGGCGTGAGTGCTAGAAGCATGAATCTATGATAATCTGACGAATTTCACGGCCCTCCTGTGCCTCGCGGACTCCTTGAGGTGCTGCCACATCCCCAACCTCATCATGACCATCTTCATGTGCCTGCAGTTCTGCGTCAGGGGGCATGGGCACATTTCTACGTACGCACATGTTGTGTAGCATGACACATGCCATGACCATCTTTGCAACCTTCTCATGGCGGTACAGGAGTGCCCCGCCAGACCTGCTGAGGCAGCAGAAACGAGCCTTCAGTAGGCCGAATGCCTGTTCTATGACTACACGGGTACGTGAGTGGGCATGGTTGTAGTCCTCCTCATGCTGGTTCTGTGGGTTCCGGAGTGGTGTAAGGAGCCATCTCTTCAGTGGATACCCGGCATCACCTGTATGTGGACAATAAAGGATGTTTGTGGAATGACATTGCTACGTACGCATCCCCCCCCCCTTCCTGCCAGGTCATTGCCGCATCACATACCCCACATTATCATGCATGAAATGAGACTCACCGAGTAGCCAGGATCTGTTCCCTGCGTGTCGCTCCATGTAGCGTGGTATTGTAGAGTTCCTCAAGACCATAGAATCATGGGTTGATCCAGGAAATCGGGCACAACAATGTGTAATGATCCTGTTGGAGTCACACACCATTTGTACATTAAGGGAATGATATTGTTTTCGGTTGCGGTACTGGGCCTCCATGGCATGTGGGACAACCAATTCCACATGGGTGCAGTCGATGGCACCAATGCAACCCGGTATGCCGGCAAGTGCATGGAATCCCACTTTTGTGTTCGTAATTTCCTGCTCCGAGCGTGGTAGAGAGATGTAGTCGTCTACGTGCTTCAGGAGGGCATCGAGCACTTGCGATAGTGTCCGTGACAACAGTGGCTGTGAAATGCCATGCAACTGTCCGACTGTGTGCTGGTAGGTGCCTGTGGCCAGGAAGTGTAGTACAGACACCACCTTCAGTAGGGGTGGGATGGCGGTTGGGCTATCTATCATGCTGGCAAGGTCAGCGTGTGTCATGTCCACAATGGCGGTTATGGTGTCCCGGTCCAAACGGTAGAGGGTGTGGATCTGCTCATCAGTGAGGTTGAAAGGATGAGCTTGGAGGCGTGGGATTGCGGGCTGCCTGCGTGGTGGTAGTGGCTGTGCTGGTGGGCCTTGCTGGCCCTGCCTTGCCCTCCTCCTCCTCCTGCGTCTCCTCTGTGCGGCCGGTTGTTGTAGTAGTTAGTGTTCGTCTTCTTCTTGAAGTTGGAGTACTTGCAGTGCTATCAGGTCCCCCAGGGCCAACATCGCTAGTCCTGCCGGTAGCATTTTGGAGTGGGTGTGGTTGTGGGAGGGGGTTGGGTGTGCAATTTATGTGTTTTCAGGCAGTATAGCCTCCACCTGTGGTGATTCATTCCACCTGTGCAAGCTGCAATCCCCTTTGGGCGAGCACGTCCCGCACACAACGCTGCAATTCGACGCATGGCATCTTGCTATTGCAATCATGTATTTAATCCCGATGGCAGTGGAATATTGGTTCATATGTTCATTCTGCTATGGTCCCATTGTTTCACATACTATCTTTACAGTCGCGAACAAACTTGTGAAGGATCAGTGGAATGTAGTACTCGATTAACGGTGGACCCTCATGCAGCACTGTACCGAGGTTCACCGACGGGCGGGGCGTCCCATTTGTGAGTGAAGGCAGTTGCCATTTGCCCACACTGCCGCACTACATGGATGAATTTGTGATTTCAAGCGGTCACAGATGCCTTTTCGACGTGATGTTGCAAATGAGGAATTCGAAGGACAGCGCTTTCGGTTTTCAGCTAGCGGCGAGGAGACGCCCACAGGTCTGACTGCAGATATAAAGTTCTATTGTTTAATGTCCTTCGGACAGGGGCCATGGCGAGAATGCAATGATTGATATGAATAGTATGGGATGCGCAATAGCGTAGTGGACGATAAGGCAGGACGTTCCCAAATACATGTTACTTCACAACACTAGAATTCCGGGCTGGAGCACAGTGGATTTTGCAGACTGCATTACGCAGACTCAATGGAAATTTCACATGTTATGTGACTAAATAATCAGGCGTTTTCATACCGGGATGAGGGAATGATGTATGGATGCATGGACAGATGATTTAATTGGGAGTTTACCATGTACATGGCTTTTTGGAATCTATCCCCTTCCCCTGCGCTATGTGATGCAGAGCTGCCATAGTGGGACCATCGTCTATCTGCCCTTGTTGAACCCTCCCTGTCTCGACGCGCCTTCAAACACTTGTGTCTATGCACGTTACTAATCCCATCTAATGGATTCTGTTTTAACAGACGCATGCACACAAAGACTCGTTTGTAATAGTGTTTTCACCTCGATTTATATAGTTATGATTCGCAAGTGATTTTTGGGTGGGAATAATCCTTTTGAGTGGGCTAACATGCATATGGCTGTAGATTTCGTGTGATCATTGAAGTGAGTAATTCAAATTAAGTTCTGATGCCCATACCATTCTTTTTCATTTCATTTGGGTGACAAATATCTCCTCCCCTTTTGCCGCTGCCATCTGTATGCCACTCCTGCAGATGGCTTTTTCTCCCGACACCTGCTGCTTCGTGTTAATCAGTGGAGCACCATTACGATCTTATGGGACGATCGCCAATGGGCCACATGCCCTTACGCAGTGCTAGTGGCTAGGAGCAACATATCGACCTTTCAGCTGGACTAGTGCCTACCTAATGGGACGGCCCTGCGGTTCTAGGCGCTTCCATGTTGCCTTTTTGAACGTGAATGTAGCCCCTGTGTACCATGAAGGAACAGGGCGTCACACAAGAAGAAGCTGGTCATTTATTGCGGATGCAGCCCACAATAATGAAATATATTTTGGAGTTCATGACCTAATAGCTGTATGGGCTTGGTGATTTTGTTGTGCATTAAATTTCTATTATGATATTAACCGTGTAGCGTTATTCTTTGCAAGTAATGTAGCATATTCCTATTTGTGGAGCGATGTATTGTGAGAAGATCTGCATTGGGTTCCGGCTTCTGAGTATAGTTGCGTGGTACTGTACTTGGCGCGTTTGCCTACGAAGCCCAGTGAGGTCAGGGATAGGGGCTGCCATTATGACTGTTTTAATGATGTCA
Organism: Ambystoma mexicanum; assembly: GCF_040938575.1. Lineage (NCBI taxonomy): Eukaryota > Metazoa > Chordata > Amphibia > Caudata > Ambystomatidae > Ambystoma > Ambystoma mexicanum. The sequence goes on from NC_090941.1 coordinate 78,659,608, forward strand.
TGCTCAGGGGCGGGGGATTAGCTTTTGTGTAACAGATGCCGGTCAGCCAGGTGGATTGGTGGAATGATGTGATTATCAGAATATGGCTGGTCACAGGTGCCTGTGTTTGCGTGCGTTTCTTGGAGGGAGACTGAGGTCATGTCCATTGGAATAGCTGCTGTATTCGTGCCATCTGTGCCCTGCAGCTCCCATTGGCCCCTCTTGAGATGGGCCTGGCTGCTCAGTCACTCTGCCAACTTGTGTGGTACATGCTTATGCTGATGGTTGGTTTGTTTACTGGCAAGAGTACAGGGCTGGTGCAGTCTCCCTCAGGTTACTGCTTTGAATATTGCCTTACACTGGTGTCAAGCGATGGGGGCCTGTTGTTGTTTTGTCTCATATTTCAGTTCATATTGCTGTACTTGAACCTTCACATGCCTGTGCTGCATCAGTACGGCAATAGTGACATGGCAAATATGGATGGCCACTCACAAGGCACTTGGAGCCCCTACATTCATTTGTTCGTTGGCATGCATGGGTGACTTGTACATTTCACTGGTTGCATTGTGTGACTTCATTGCACCTACGAGGAGTTGTGCAATGTGGCCAGGGAGTGGTGTACAGGCACTCAGTAGGGCCATTTACGGTTGGTTCGCGTTGCCGTACTTCTCACCATGGCGGAATGGTACTTTCCGCCATGCTTGATGGCGTTAGGTAAATGTCCGCTAGGGTCAGAACTCGCGTACCGTTGCGCCATGGTGGTAATTACAGTTTCGCATGGCGCGCGTGCGCGTACTTGGTGCAGTTAGCGTTGGCGTTCACTACGGTGTCGCTAATGGCATCGTACTTTACGGTGACGGGTCATAATCGCACCGAGCGCTATTCGATGGCGGTATTGCATTTCCGCCATCGTTTTTCGATTTCCGCCAGGGTCGTAATGAGGGCCATGGTCTCCTATTTCAACCTGTCAAAAACACCATAAGAGAGGAAAGTGTCGACACTCTCCCCCGAACCACAGACGCCAAATGAAGTCGACCCTCCACCCGTGGTTGGCACAGATACCTGATATTGAAAATACAGGATACCACGTGGCAACCAATGGGGGAAGAGGGTTAGGGAGAGGTTGTGGACGGGGAGGGGGAGGTTGAGGGAAACCAGATAGAGGTTTAGGAAACACCTACAGTGGATAGGATAAGGGGAAACACAGGGAAACAACCCTACACTGTCTAATATGTAGCTAGTAAACCAAGACACATAACACACACATAGATCACGAAATATGCCCCCTTAATACAGGCTGAATAAGGACCTTAGCTAGTGTAATTGTGCTCTCTGATAGCCTTTTGATACAGGCACATGTAGTAATTACCAGGACATAGAATACATGTATGCAAGCGTAAATGAAACAAACTCATGGGATATGATTCCCAACATGAAAAACATGACACATGGCCCTTTGAGCAAGCAAAAGCAACATAAACATTCATAGAACATGTAGGACCAAAGGTGTGAGTTCAACACCAACGGAGAACATATACATTGAAACATGGACTAATCAAAGTGTTCGGCCCATATGATATGCTCCTCCAAGTCTTTCATATGCAAACATTGCCCCACGTTAACACTTGGAAAGCAACAAAGTTATTGAACACTTATCTGTGTGCGTCTGGGAGACTCGCAAGCGGTCCCAGACGAGAAATGATGACGCCTTGATAGAAGCAAGCGAGGCCCGTTCACAGAGTCAGCGCCGGTATGGGAGCGGAGCCTGAACAAAGCGACGCGAGTCCTCCTTGTATTTCCTGTGCTTCGCCGCTCGTTATTGCTAGGGCCGCGTAATTCACTGTGTGCTGCGGAGCTCACATACACGGAATCCTGAAGTAAGGCGTGCGCGGACCGCACGTACCTCCGGCATGGCTTCGCCTCGTGAAACAATAAGCCACACCTGCCGTGCGCCGTTGGCCCGTGATAAACTGTTGTTAATTACTGACAGCTGGTCAACGTACCCGGTAAGGACTACGAATGAACAAGAGGCTGCTGGGAAATATAGTTTATCCAGCCCAAGTACAACTACTAAGCTCTTTTCAGATTTAAACACCTCTTTCGCCTCCACCACCCCATATTCCTGACATTACCTCCTCTCTCAGGGCCCTTCCAAGGGCTCGGTCTATCAGGATGTTGCCGATGAAATTGTTTGACCAATCGTGGAGCATGTACCTTAGCGGCGGGTTCCCAAGAACAATCTTCTGGTCCATACCCTTTCCACTGAATGAGGTACCAAAATTGTTGATTCCTTCTTTTAACATCCAGAATTCTCTGCACCTCGTATTCCTCTTGACCATCTTTCATGATTGCTGGGGGTCACCTCGTGATCATGCCTGGAGCTGCAGGTTTAAGTAAAGAGACATGGAACACTGGGTGTATATGTAAAGATGCAGGCAAACGCAATTTCATGGCAGTTGCAGATATACATTTGCAAATCTCATACGGCCCAATTAACCGAGGTAGAAATTTTTGTGATCATATTAAAGACAAATTGCGAGTGGATAACCAAACTCTGTCTCCCACTTTATAATGAGGACCTTCCTGTCGGTGCTTGTCAGCCTGTCTTTTGTATTGTCTCTTGGCTCTCTCCAGATTTTCTCGTGCCTTCCATCTGGCCTCAAGAAGCAACTGTTTGCGCTTCTGTAACACTGGCATATTTCCTATTTCTGTCAAATCTTCTGGCATCATATTTTGTCCATGACCATATAAACATTCATTAGGTGCCATGCCCAAGGAAGTATGGTAGGTATTGTTATAAGTAAATTCCGCTAACCATAAAGCTTGCACCCAAGAGTTCCAACCATCACTCAAATAGCCCCGTAAATATTGTTCAAGTGTTTGATTAACTCTCTCTGTTTGCCCATCTGTCTGGGGGTGATAACTGGTGTAAAGAGCAGAGTTAATTCTCAATATTCAACAAAAAGCACGCCAACATCTGGAGGTAAATTGCGAACCTCTATCTGAGACAATACTTTTGGGCAATCCATGCAGCCTTACCACATGTTGTAGAAATAACTCAGCCAATTTGCCTGCCCCAGGTATTCCTTCACAAGGAATGAAGTGAGCCTGTTTTGACAGAAAATCTACCACTACCCATATGGTGTCATATTGCTTATCTGGCGGCACATCAGTAATAAAATCCATAGAAATGTGTGTCCATGGTTGCTCAGGAGTAGGTAAAGGCTGTAACAACCCTCTTTTTCTAACATGTTCTGCTTTGTTCCTTGCACAATTTACACATAATTCCACATATTTTTCCATATCTTTTTTCAGGGAGGGCCACCAAAAGTATTTTTCCAACATGGTCTGCATTTTTCTCAACCCTGCATGTCCTGCTAAAGGGGCTTGATGACACCAGAAGAGAGCCTTGTCCTGCAACTCTTTCATTGGTAAATACAATCTCTTCTGATGATAGGGCAACACCTCTCGTATAATATGTGCCGGATGACTATTCCGCCACTGTACCATCTGTCTTGATGTTAAAGCTTTCTTGACTAAGTCTGTGGGCCTCATTACGACCCTGGCGGAAATCGAAAAACGATGGCGGAAATGCAATACCGCCATCGAATAGCGCTCGGTGCGATCATGACCCGTCACCGCAAAGTACGATGCCATTAGCGACACCGTAGTGAACGCCAACGCTAACTGCACCAAGTACGCGCGCGTGCGCCATGCCAAACCGTAATTAGCACCATGGCGCAACGGTACGCGAATTCCGACCCTAGCGGACATGCACCTAACGCCATCAAGCACGGCGGAAAGTACCATTCCGCCATGGTGAGAAGTACGGCATCGCGAACCAACCGTAAACGGCCCTACTGAGTGCTTGTACACCGCTCCCTGGCCACATTGTACACCCCCCGTAGGTGCAATGAAGTCACACAATGCAACCAGTGAAATGTACTAGTCATCCATGCCTGCCAACGAACAAATGAATCTCAAGAGGGCCCAATGGGAGCTGCAGGGCACAGATGGCACGAATACAGAAGCCATACAAATGGACATGACCTCAGTCTCCCACCAAGAAACGCACGCAAACACAGGCACCTGTGACCAGCAATATTCCGATAATCACATCATTCCACCTATCCAACTGGCTGACCGGCATCTGTTACACAAAAGCTAATCCCCCGCCCCTGAGCATGACATCATCAAAACAGTCATAATGGCAGCCCTCATCCCTGACCTCACTGGGCTTCGTAGGCAAACGCGCCCAGCACAGTACCACGCAACTATACCCCGAAGCTGGAACCCAATGCAGATCTCCTCACAATACATCGCTCCCCAAATAGTAATATGCCACATCACTTGCAAAGAAGAACGCTACACGGTTCATATCAGAATAGAAATTTAATGCACAACAAATTCTCCAAGCCCATACAGCCATTAGGCCATGAACTCCAAAATATATTTCATTATTGTGGGCTGCATCCGCAATAAATGACCAGCTACTTCTTGTGTGACGCCCTCTTCCTTCATGGTACACCTGGGCTACATTCCCGTACGGAAAGGCAACATGGAAGCGCCTAGAACCGCAGGGCCGTCCCAATAGGGAGGCACTAGTCCAGCTGAAAGGCCGAAATGTTGCTCCTAGCCACTAGTACTGCGTAAGGGCATGTGGCCCATTGGCAATCGTCCCATAAGATCGTAATGCTGCTCCACTGATTAACACGAAGCAGCAGGTGTCGGGAGTAAAATCCATCTGCAGGAGTGGCATACAGATGGCAGTGGCAAAAGGGGAGGAGATACCTGTCAACCAAATGAAATGAAAAAGAATAGTATGGCCATCAGAACTACATTTGAATTACTCACTTCAATGATCACACCAAATCCACAGCCATATGCATGCTAGCCCACTCCAAAGGATCATCACCACCCAAAAACCACTTGCGAATCATAACTATCTATATCGAGGTGAAAACACTATCACAAACGAGTGTACCTGTGCATGCGTCTGTTAAAACAGAATCCATCTGATGGGATTGGTAACGTGCATAGACACAAGTGTCTGAAGGCGCGTCGAGACAGGGAGGGCTCAACAAGGCCAGATAGACGATGGTCCCACTATGGCAGCCCTGCATCACATAGCGCAGGGGAGGCGGATAGATACCAAGAAGCCCTGTACATGGCAAACTCTGTATCAAATCATCTGTCCATGCATCCATACATCATTCCCTCATCCCGTAATGAAAACGCCTGTCTCCATACTCACATAACATGTGAAATTTCCATTGAGTCTGTGCGTTATGCAGCCTGCAAAATCCACTGTGCCCCAGCCCGTAATTCCAGTGTTGTGAAGTAACATGTATTTGGGAACGTCCGGCCTCATCGCCCACGTCGCTATTGCGCATCCCAAACTATTCATATCAATCATTGCATCCTCGCCATGGCCCCTGTCCCAAGGACATTGAACAATAGAACGTTATATTTGCAGTCAGACCTGTGGGCATCTCCTCGCCGCTAGCTGAAAACCGAAAGCGCCGCCCTTCGAATTCCTCATTTGCAACATCACGTCGAAAAGGCAACTGTGGCCGCTTGAAATCACAAATTAATCCATCTAGTGCGGCTGTGTGTGAAAATGGCAACTGCCTTCACTCACAAATGGGACGCCACGCCCGTCGGTGAAGCTCGGTACAGTGTTGCATGAGGGTCCACCGTTACTCGAGTACTACGTTCCACTGACCCTTCACAAGTCTGTTCGCGACTGCAAAGATAGTATGTGAAACAATGGGACCATAGCCGAATGAACATATCAACCAATGTTACACTGCCATCGGGTACAAATACATGATTGCAATAGCAAGATGCCATTCGTCGAATTGCAGCGTTGTGTGCGGGACGTGCTTGCCCAAAGGGGAGTGCAGCTTGCACTTGTGGAATGAATCACCACAGGTGGAGGCCATACAGCCTGAAAAAACATAAATTGCACACCCAGCCTCCTCCCACAACCACACCCACTCCGAAATGCTACCGGCAGGACTAGCTATGTTGGCCCTGGGGGACCTGATAGCACTGCAAGTACTCCAACTTCAAGAAGAAGACGAACACCAACTACAACCGGCCGCACGGCGGAGACGCAGGAGGAGGAGGAGGACAAGGCAGGGCCAGCAAGGGCCGCCAGCACAGCCACTACCACCACGCAGGCAGCCCGCAATCCCACGCCTCCGAGCACATCCGTTCAACCTCACTGATGAGCAGATCCACACCCTCTACCGTTTGGACCGGGACACCATAACCGCCATTGTGGACATGACACAGGCTGACATTGTCAGCATGATAGATAGCCCAACCGCCATCCCACCCCTACTGAAGGTGGTGTCTGTACTCCACTTCCTGGCCACAGGCACCTACCAGCACACAGTCGGACAGTTGCATGGCATATCACAGCCACTGTTCTCACGGACACTATTGCAAGTGCTCGATGCCCTCCTGAAGCACGCAGACGACTACATCTCTCTACCACGCTCGGAGCAGGAAATTACCAACACAAAAGTGGGATTCCATGCACTTGCCGGCATACCGGGTTGCATTGGTGCCATCGACTGCACCCATGTGGAATTGGTCGTCCCACATGCCATGGAGGCCCAATACCGCAACCGAAAACAATTTCATTCTCTGAATGTACAAATGGTGTGTGACTCCAACAGGATCATTACACATTGTTGTGCCCGATTTCCTGGATCAACCCATGATTCTATGGTCTTGAGGAACTCTACTATACCACGCTACATGGAGCGACACGCAGGGAACAGATCCTGGCTACTCGGTGAGTCTCATTTCATGCATGATGATGTGGGGTATGTGATGCGGCAATGACCTGGCAGGAAGGGGGGGGTGCGTACGTAGCAATGGCATTCCTCAAAATTCCTTACTTGTCCACATACAGGTGATGCCGGGTATCCACTGAAGAGATGGCTCCTCACACCAGTCCGGAACCCACAGGACCAGCATGAGGAGGACTACAACCATGCCCACTCACGTACCCGTGTAGTCATAGAACAGGCATTCGGCCTACTGAAGACTCGTTTCCGCTGCCTCAGCAGGTCTGGCGGGGCACTCCTGTACCGCCATGTGAAGGTTGCAAAGATGGTCATGGCATGTGTCATGCTCCACAACATGTGCGTACATAGAAATGTGCCCATGCCCCCTGACGCAGAACTGCAAGCACCTGATGATGGTCATGATGAGGGTGGGGATGTGGCAGCACCTCAAGGAATCTGCGAGGCACAGGAGGGCCGTGACATTCGTCAGCATCTCATAGATGCATGCTTCTAGCACTCACGCCTGGTGGCTGATACATGGACACGGGACTCGTGGCACTGTGTGTGTCTGGAACATGCACAATATGGACTGTACCCCTATAAAGGCCTCGTACACAAAGATCAATGTCCACACATCTCATTGGATGATTGTGAAATGTTTATAGCATATGTGAAATTATGTTACACACCCCATCGACCCGCCACCCAAGTAAGCCCAACACACCCCCTCCACCCTCCTACCTCCCCCCCGAACACCAGTGTCCAAAGATGCTCATTGTCAGTGGGCAGACGCTATTGCAAGCCCCCTCTCCGGGTATCAGGGGCACCCCTGCCTGTGGAGCGCAGGTTCCTCCCAGATCTACGTTGGGGGCTGCCCTGGACGGAACTTGCAACGGATGATGTCTCTGCCTGCTCACGTCCATGCATGTCCCTAAGGGTTTGTGAGAGCTCAGTGAGCACACGGCGCACTGCGGCAAGTTCGGCACATACGTCTTTGGACGTCGCATGCAGTTCCCCCCTCAGGCTCTCGGTGCTTCTCTCCATTTGTACTCTCAGGCTCTCGGTGCTACTCTCCATTTGTGCCCTTAGTGTCTCTGTACTTCTCTCCATTTCTGCCCTAAGTGTCTCAGTTGATGTTTCTATGTCTGCCTTAGTGCCCCCACATTCATCGGCATGGTCCTTGAGGAGCGTGGCCAGTTGCTGCTGTTGCACGATTACCTGGTCGAGGGACTGTTGCCTCTGCTGGGCCATGGCCATTTGCGGTGGTGTCACAGAGGGGCTGATCACCTCATGTTGCCTTGCCACAGGGCTTGTGGGGGATGGCCAGTCGTCGTCTTGTGGGTGCCCCTGCGTGGTATCCTCATGGTGTACGGGATGGAACAGACAGGGGGATTGAGACAGGTCATGGATGGATCTAACTTCGACATCCCCGTTTTCTGTGTCGGAGCATGCTGCCATTAATGCAGTATCACCTATGGTGCTGCTGCCACCAGAAGCAGTGCCTACTGTGGCATCCATTGGGGGGAACTGTGGTGGTGGTGTTGTGGGCATGCTGGCTGCTGGGGTGCCTGTTGGAGTTCCATCCTGTGTGCTGTCACTTCATTTGTGCTGCTGCCGTGTCTTGATGCGTGCAGCTGAGGTGGAGGGTCTTTGGCCGTTGGTCTTGGCCCTCTTTGCAGGTGTGCTGGTAGGGGTGTCCTGGAGCTCGTCGTTTGGATTGGACCCTGTGGTGGAGTAAAGGAGGGCGAGCGTTATTAATGGGTCTGTGGGAATTGGAATGGCAATGTATCACATGCATTGGGGTGGTACCTGAGGGTGATTTGGGTCTGGGCCTTGGAGGTGGTTTCATTTGTGTGTGGAGTGTGGTTGCAGTTGTTTGGCAGCCTGCAGTTAGGGTGTGCCTGCTGCACGTGTAGAGGGTGTTTTTAGGATTTTTAATTATTTATGTATTTGATGTGAGTTTTAAAGTGTGCTATCAGGCCTATGTATGTGGACGTTCTCCTGGACATGTGTTCCTGTTGCACTATGTGGGCACGTGGTACTTCACATGATTGGACGTTGTGGTTTTGGCATTGTTTTATTTGGGACACCTACCTGAATCTTCGGATGTCTGCACTCCTTTCTCCATCCCTCCGACTCCCTCTATGCTCTCCATTCCAATGGTGGAGGCACAGATTTCTTCCCAGGGGGTCAACTTGATGGGTGATTCCGATCCTCCCCCGGTAGCTGTGGCAATGTTGCGGTTGGCAGAAAGTATGCTACGGACGCGTATCCGCAGGTCGTCCCATCGCTTTCTGCATTGCTGTGGGTTGCGGGGTGCGGTCCCCACCGCACTTACCCGCTGTGCCACCAGGGCCCATATGGCCTTCTTGTTCGCAAGTGCCGTCCTGGTCATTTGCGTGGAGAAGACGGCGGCAGCATTCTCCTGGAGGGTCTCCGTGAGCACGGTGAGTTCCTCACGGGAGAAGTGGACCTGCCGCTTGCGGTCGCACGCTTTCTTCGCTACTTTTCCCATTTTTCTTGGTTTCACTAGGGTGGATGACGGGTTGGGATGTGTCTCAGGGTAGTATTTTTAATGGTTGTGTGGAATTTGTGGTTTTATAGGTGTACGGCGGGATGTTTCCCGTTCCGGGACCATGCTTTTACTTCCGTTTCCGTATATTTACGGTCACCGTACTTTCCGGTTGGCGCTCACTGCGGTGTCCGCTGAGATGGGTGGCGGTATTGCACCTAGGGTGCCGTACGGCGGCGGTGTGGGCCGTTTTGGGGTCATTTCCGCCATCGCGGACTTTGCACTTCCGCCATGGCGTGGTGCTCGTGCCCGATGGGTCGGAATGAGCCGCACTTTGCTCCATCGTGCAATGGCGGAAACGCTATTTACGCTATGGCGGTCCGGTCGGTTGATTTCCGCAAGGGTCGTAATGAGGGCCTGTGACTTGTGTGGTAATAGCGCCAACAATTTTATCTGGTGAGATAACGGTTTTAACTTCACATATTGGATGTTCCAAATTTTGCTATCTAGAAAGTGCATCTGCCTTCCCATTTTTGCTCCCTGGTCTAAAAGTAACCACAAAAACAAATTCATTAAAGAATTGAGACCATCGCAATTGTCTTGGACTAAGTGTGTGTGCTGTCTTGAAATATTGCAAATTTTTGTGGTCAGTTACCACCATCACCTGATGTCTAGCACCCAATAAGTAGTGTTGCCACTCAAGGAATGCTGCTCGAATCGCCAACAACTCCTTATTGGTTATAGAATAATTTTGCTCACACCCTAACAACTTTCTGAAGTAAAATGCAACCGGGTGCCATATTTCTTTTTCATCTTTCTGTGACAGAATAGCACCTATCGCCACATTGCTAGCATCTGTCTCAACTTGAAATACTCTCTCCGTGTTAGGATGTTGTAACACAGGAGCATTATTGAAGGCTACTTTCAACTTCTGAAAAGCGTTTCAGCTTCCTCACTCCAAGTAAATTTCATTGCCTTTTTTAATAAATGCGTGATGGGAGTGATTATGTTTGAGAAATTGCCGATGAATCGCCTATAAAAGTTGGCAAAGCCTAGAAAGGATTGGATATCTTTGATGCATTGTGGCGAAGACCAGTCTCTCACTGCCTGCACTTTCTTAGGGTCCATCACAATGCCTGTATTAGTCAAAATAAATCCCAAAAATTCCACTTGTGTTACATTAAAGGCACATTTCTCCACTTTGACACATAATTGGCAATCCTGTAATCGTTGCAATACTGTTTTTACATGTCGCACATGCTGCTCTGGAGATTCAGAATAAATCAAGATATCATCAATATAAACAATAACAAAAACATCAATGAATTCCTGTAAAACTTCTTGCATAAAGAACTGAAAAGCAGCAGGAGCATTACATAAACCAAAAGGCATTACAAGGTATTCAAACAACCCAAACTTAGTCCTAAAATCGGTCTTCCACTCATCTCCCTCCTTAACTTGTATCAAATGATAAGCTCCTCTCAAATCCAATTTAGTGTAACTCTTAGCAGACCTCACTTGATCCAACAAAACCGAAATCAATGGAAAAGGAAATCTATTCTTGATAGGTACCTTATTTAAGGCTCTGTAGTCAATACAAGTACGTAAAGTCCCTTCTTTTTTGGGAACAAAAATAAAGGTGAGGAGACCGGGGATGTGGAATGCCTAATAAACCCCTTGGTCAACATTTCATCTACATATTCCCGCAAATACTGATTTTCTTTTTCAGTAAGGGCATAAATTCTGCTGCAAGGTAATTTTGCTCCGTCCTCCAAATCTATTACACAATCATAAGGTCTATGCGGAGGTAATTGCTCAGCCAGTTTCTTGTCAAACACCTCACTAAACTCTCTGTATGGTGCAGGAATTCCCTCCGCCACTGCTCCCACAATTTGATTTTTAGACCTCTTTTCGACTAACCATGTCACTGGTGCTGTGTCCGAAGAGATATGCTCTTGACATTGCTTCTCCTCAAACCACACTGTCCGTCTTACCCAATCAATTCTGGGGTTATGAAGCACCAACCAGGGTATTCCCAAAATGTATCCAATTTGAGGGGCTGCTATTAAATCAAACGTAATTTCCTCTATATGCCCCTGTACACAAATCATTTCCGATTTTGCTGTCTGCTTTCTTATAGGGCCTGATACCAAAGGAGAACCATCCACTGACTGTACTCCTTCCGCCTTGCTTTTGTCACACAGAGGCAATCCTAACTGTTCCACCAAAGTAATATCCACGAAATTACCAGTAGCCCCTGAATCTACCATGGCCAGAACCTCCTGTTTCGTCAGAGCAAAATATAACGTCACCAATATATATAAGTGGGAAGTCTTACCCCCCACTGTGTTTGCAACCCATCTGGGGATCTTGATCTCCATGGGGCCTGTCACCTGTGTTCCCCTTAAGGCCGGCCAATCTCTTTTCCCGCTTCCTTGGTTGTTCTCACACTGTCTCCACTTTTCTGTGGAGTATTGGGACATGTACGTATAAAATATCCTGCTTGCCCACAATAAAGACACAGTTTATTCACCTTACGTTGTTCTTTCTCAGCTGCTGACAAGGGCCCTCTTACACTACCAATTTGCATTGGTTCCACTTCACTTGTCCTTCCTCCTCTGCTTCTGTCTAAATGCACAAAAGGCCCCATTTCCGGATTCTTTTTATCTCCTTTCCTTTCATTCATGCGATGATCCAATCTAAGAGCTACATGAATCATAGCCGTGCAAGTGGTTGGTTGTGGTTCCACTTGAGCAATGGCATTCTTCAGTTCCTCACGTAATCCCTGGTAGAATAACACTGTCTGTTTTGCCGCTGGCCACTCGGTCTCAATTACCAACCTGTTAAATTTGGTAACATATGTGACTAAATCCCGACCTCCATGTTTTAATCCCAACAGCTCCTTATCTTGAGCTAATGACACTTCTCTGCGATCAAATAACCTGCCAAATTCTCCTAGAAAACCATCCCAGTTGTATAATAAGGGATCATCTTTCTGCACCAACGGCATTGCCCATGCATCTGCATCTCCTGTCAGATATGAAATTACAAACGCTGTCCTAGCCTGAATAGATTCGAACGCAGTAGGTTTACACAAAAAATGAAGACGGCATTGAGTCAGGAATGTCATATACTTCCTAGGATCACCAGAAAAGTGCTCTGGCGCTGCCAACGGTACACTACTGGAGGGTTGGACAATAACCGTGGGATTCTGACTCTGGGAATCTCTTGCCACATTAGCTCCTTCCAACAGTGTTCTCTGAGTTACCAGACCCTGTACCTGGGCCTTTAATGTGTCTGATTCCTGTTTTGCTTGTACTAACTCTACCTGAATATCCTGAAGTACCTTAAGCACATCTGCCAAGGTCGGAGCAGTCACCTCCATTTGGCTCGGGTGGTTCTAGGTATCCCAATTTGGGGGTGGCTTATTATGTCAAAAACATCATAAGAGAGGGAAGTGTCAACACTCTCCCCCGAACCACAGAAGCCAAATGAAGTCGACCCTCCACCCGTGGTTGGCACAGATACCTGATATTAAAAATACAGGATACCACTTGGCAGCCAATGGGGGGAAGAAGGTTAGGGAGAGGTTGTGGACAGGGAGAGGGAGGTTGAGGGAAACCAGATAGAGGTTTAGGAAACACCTATAGTGGATAGGATAAGGGAAACACAGGGAAACAACCCTACACTGTCTAATATGTAGCTAGTAAACCAAGACACATAACACACACATAGATCACGAAATATACCCCCTTAATACAGGCTGAATAACGACCTTAGCTACTGTAATTGTGCTCTCTGATAGCCTCTTGATACAGGCACATGTAGTAATTACCAGGACATAGAATACATGTGTGCAAGCGTAAATGAAACAAACTCATGGGATATGATTCCGAACATGAAAAACATGACACATGGCCCTTTGGGCAAGCAGAAGCAACATAAACATTCATAGAACATGTAGGACCAAAGGTGTGAGTTCAACACCAACGGAGAACATATACATTGAAACATGGACTAATCAAAGTGTTCGGCCCATATGATATGCTCCTCCAAGTCTTTCATATGCAAACATTGCTCCATGTTAACACTTAGAAAGCAACCAAGTTATTGAGCACTTATCTGTGCGTCTGGGAGACTCGCAAGCTGTCCCAGACGAGAAATGATGATGCCTTGATAGAAGCGAGCGAGGCCCGTTCACAGAGTCAGCGCCGCTATGGGAGCGGAGCCTGAACGAAGCGACGCAAAGCCTCCTTGTATTTCCTGGGCTTCACCGCTCGTTCTTGCTAGGACCGTGTAATTCACTGTGTGCTGCGGAGCTCACATACTTGGAATCCTGAAGTAAGGCGTGCGCGGACCGCACAAACCTCCGGCATGGCTTTGCCTCGTGAAACAATAAGCCACACCTGCCGTGCGCCGTTGGCCCGTGATAAACTGTTGTTAATTACTGACAGCTGGTCAATGTGCCCGGCAAGGACTACGAATGAACAAGGGGCTGTTGGGAAATATAGTTTATACAGCCCAAGTACAACTACTAAGCTCTTTTCAGATTTAAACACCTCTTTCGCCTCCACCACCCCATATTCCTGACACAACCTAGTGCTAAGATCGTACCCGTCACTGGTAGGGAGGCTCACCAGTGTCACAGACTTTCTCCAAGATCCTGAAAACAAAAAAATAAAAAGACAACTGCTTACTGTCATTGCCGAACAACTCATCATACTCCCTGAGTACAGCGAGAAAGAAGCAAATGTTACCAACACAGGCGGAAATAGATGAGCTCATCAACACACTGTTCTTTCGCATAATCGAAGACTGTCAACTATTGTCGGGAGAACAACAGACACTCTCACATTCCTTCAAGACCCAGCAAACACTGAACATTTGAGCCAACTTTTAAATAAGATCATCATTTTAATCGCACTCCACGCAACCGGACAGTGCAGACATTGTTTACATCAAGGAAAAAACATATAATCCTGAACCCAGCAAGACAGGACAGATGTCCCTGTCACCAGAAGACAGCATATTGGCACACATTAGTCTAGTCACAGACTTTCCCAACAGCATATTGGTGCACAATTCGCCTAGTCACAGACTTTCCCGAGCTGGTGGGGAGACCTTTTGAGGTCAACGTCCTCACCTTCATCAGAGATCCAGCTAATATCGCACAGATGTGGATGCTTCTGCATGGTATCATACTCCAAGTGGAACTTTCTAATCATCAGAGAGAGTATTTGAGGAGATGTTAAGGAAACTTTCCTCCGAGGGACAGATCGAGGGAGCAGAGTTGAGAACTCCATTTGTTATGTTTGTTGTTATTTTTCCCTATTTCTTCATACTGACCAGTGTCCATCATGTCCTCAGGACTGAAGCAGATTCGAGGAGTGGACTGGGAGCTCACGTACTTTGAACACGCACAGTAAACGTGACTCACCAAAGTATTATTTTATTTTATTTTTTCCATAGTCTAGCAAAGGAACTGTATCCTGAAGTAAAAGACAATTGTCACTTGCAAAAGGGGGGATACTTGTGAAGCACCTCACACTTTTGACACAGAACTCGAAGAACGATATTGGGTTGGGGAACAACAAAATTGTCATTGAGTAAATGATTGAGATGGGGGCCCAGTGCAGCAACCTGGTCCTCCCAAAAGCAGAGAGGCACCCTCGCTTCTCTGGAAGAAAATGCTATTGTCTGACGTATAAGGGCATAATGTACTTATGTATTATAATTGTCATTATCTTTCTGTCATTAACGATCAGAACTGCATTCTTTATTGGCACAGGAAGCAGTCCAATTTCAGTGCACCCTCCTGATGATATACGCATGAAAACCACAAAAGCACCCATACCTTATATAGTAATTCCAGTCGCTAGAAAATCTGATGGTAGAGTAAATGAACTTGAAATGAACGTGATTGATAGTGATATACACACATTGATGGTAACGAATGAATGGAAAAGCCAGAGACAGGGTTGGCATGAAATGAATGAAGAAAAAACACTGACAACTACACGCACACACTGAATGCACACGAAACAGGCCTAGTTGAAAGGGGCCCCTAGGGGTCCCTCGCAATATGGAAACAAGGCAATAAACATACACGAAAAGATGCGCCAGACACGAGGTTCAAATTCCCAATGCTAGGGTTTATTGCAAGCAAAAATAGTCCCAATTGGCCAATTCTGGTCTCACGCCCCGCGACGTGAGTTTCCTAGACCTCGAGGGACGCAAGAGCCAGAGAATTACGTACATCAGTTACATATATACAAAATGCATATCATACAATCAGAAATGTCATGTTTAACACCCCCCTTTGGTTAGCTTCTTTGAACTCGGGATGACGATGGACATTTCCGACGGGTATGACAATTATGACACTTTCGATGTCTATTCTAGTAACAATGTGCAATTTAGAAAGTGCGGAGGCATCTTTTAGTTGTTGAACAGAACACAGTGGTTCTGTTCTTGGAAGCAAGCTGCACACGGGGGAAGAGCCACATTCCAAGCTTTGCTATCTATGAGGTACTATTCGTGTCCTGGGAGCTGACACACTCTAAAGGGTTTTGCGAAGGGGGGGCGTAAGAAGAGCATAATTCAAGCCTTTAGCTGTTTTATTCTAACACAGTACAAGACTGGCTGGCAGCTGTGAAATGATTAAATGCCCTGCAGCTCTCCCTCAAGGCTACAGAGAGGGAGCGTGGGCATTCCTTTCTGGGCTACTCATGAGGAGTTTCAACAAACTCCTCAGTCCCGCGACCTTGTCCTTTCATATTCAGACAACAATGTTTAACAGTTGAGCAGAGTAAGCAGAATTCGCAAGAATTGCAAGCTGCAAAGCAGTTTTAGACAGAAAGCAATGAGCAATGGTTAACAAGCAAAATGGCGATTCTTGCTACGTTTAAAATGGCGCTTGTTGGTCAAGCATAGCAGTCTGTATTTCTATAAGTCGGTGCATAAGACGGTTGGCCTTCGGCCATCAAGTTACGTCTGTCATTCAAATGAAGGGTATTCATTTTTCCAGATTGACAAACCCTCCTTTTGGCCGTATGCCAAACGTCTTGTTCATTCATTGCATCCCCCTCCGATGAGGATAAGTCTGAGGTATCTATGTCTGAACCTGTCATGCTATCATGAGCATCATCTTCATCATCAATGTCTATAGCCATGAATTGTTTTACTGTTTTTGTTTCATCAGTGTCTCTGTTATTTTGGCCATGCGTTTGTTTTTCTCTCGACACCATGTGCATACATCCCTTAGTACATCCATCAGTTATTTCAGTGCAAACTAGTGGTAAGCATTGTATGCAACTGCAACATGTTACGAATATACCAAGTACCACCATTAGTATCGAAATTAACTTCCATCCCCAGGACCGCAACAGTCCCCACAACCAGGATCCTATCCCCCAACCCCCCTCTTCAGTAGAGAGTGTGGAACTTAGGACATGTAATTTCCCGATTGCTTTAAATATCGTAGGGGAGTAATCATCTATATACACACAGCATGCAGTTTTTACGAGTTTGCAAACTCCCCCACGATCAACTAATATTATATCGAGAGCCATCCTGTTTTGTAGTGCCATTAGTCTTATTCCTTTTTCTTCTAACGTCATATTCAATAAAATATCCGTTGTTGAATCTATTGTATTTTTTAATATTCTAGACAGTTTTCTTATATTGTAGGAGTTTTCTATTTGGGACAAGAATGGTATAAATGATTTGGCTATATCTATTGCTATCAATCCATACTCATTACTCCTTTGAGTTCTACCTTTTGTTCGTCTTGCTACTTCTGCTGTTTCCAAGAGGAACACTCCTGGAAACAGTAGAACTAGGTAGCATGTACCTCCCCAATTCCTAGGTAACCATGGATATGCTTTTTTCCCACATATAAAGTAAACAGGGTCCCCTACGTACACAGGTTCTATTTCGTGCTTTAAAATCACTGTGTTCAGGCAGTTGCTAAACGTTCCTACTTTATAGGAACCTTTTTTCTGTAAACATAGGGGAGCAGTTTCAGGGCTGTGATCCACTGTATAGGCAGGGGGCACAGCATCTTTATTCCATTCATCCCTCATTCGAAATGTCATTACTGATGTTTCTTCTGCTGGCGGGGTTGGTCTATTCTGCCTATGTAATCTATCTAGTCTTGTTGTCTTTCGTGTATTCTTTCTCATGGGATCTGGTGAAAACACGCGGGCTTTGTGGAATATGGAGCAACCCACAGGTCTCATGATCACTTCCTCAAATTCATTCATATTGGTCTCATCTAGCTGACCCATATTACTCTTGTTCCATTTCCCAAAGAACATTGCACTCAACGATACTTAACATGAATAAACCAATGGTAACGGCTGTACATACCAGCCTATCCCTTTCCCACCGTGCTGTGGTAAATGGGCACAAACCCAGCAATCTTTTTTCTTTAAAACCACATGGGTCATGTTCATGATGAGCAACAATGTATTGTTGCCGTATCCTTCTCTATGTCTTTCTTCCATTGGGGACAAAGTACCAGTGATTATATGAACCGGGCTTTCAGTAGCTGCTTTTGGCAAAAGTGTTTCTAATGGGTGCGCGGACTCCAGGAACCATAGTGTAATAGCTGTTATTGTTGGTACTACCATAATTAAGAAACACAGGACCAATGTCCAAATCAGTACCTTATTCCTTTTACCATGCTTTTTCCCTAAATTTACAGTCTCTAAAACTATCATCATTTCAGCAGGGGTGCAGGAGGAGGCTGAAACCGGTCTTGACTTGTTCTTCATCGTCCTTCTTCTTGCTGGCGAAGTTCGTCGCAAATGTCTCTCGTTCTTGATGCCAGAAAAGTTCAACAAAAAATGTCACAGTTCAATTCTGCCAGCCCTTTCACAGCCTAGATCACCTATCCACTCCGAGCAAGATTAGTTGTTCTTCCTCCCACAGCTTAGACGATTTCTGAACAGTTTTTTTATTGATAGAGTACTATGTGCATCCAGCTTGTCCCGCTCTGGCTTAGGACACATGCACTCTATCAGCCTTAGTACTTATGTGCGTCCAGCTTGTCCTGTTCTGGCTCCTGACACATGTACTTTTTATAAGCGCACCGAGGAGCCTTGAGTCTTGAATTGTCTGACTTGCACAACTCTCACACTTCTCTCCTCTACGCCCCTGGCTCCTACTCCGTCCGTGAGTGGAACCAAAGGCAAAAGAAAAGCACCAAAGATCTGTGGATCACTTTGCCTGTCGAGGCCACAAATTATACCGCTTCACTCCTGGTATTGTATGATCCGTGAATAGTGCCGTTGCACTTCCAGTATCAGGCTCAGTGTCAGCCTGCGGCACAATGATGGGTAGCGATGAGCGCCATGGCAATGATGTAGTTTCTTTCTTTGGCTTTTGTGCGTTTGCAGAGACTGGCGGGTGCCAAAGGGGTAAACGCGTTGTTTCTGCTCGTGTTTGCAATGCAGGGTTTGTGTCGCTCGGCAGTGATGTTGTTTCTGCTGAGCAACGTTGGGGCACTTTTCGCCCTTTCTCCTTACTGGCAGCCTCCTCAGGCTCTGTTTCGAGTTTCACTTCTCGCTTGGGCTTTGTTTCAACTTTCACTTCTCGCTCAGGCTGATGCTGTGGCAATGGACTGGCAACAGTTTCTTTCGTTTCCGAGACCGTTTCCTTTCTCTGGTCGTCGAAAGTTGTCAGCAGTCCTGGGAATCTTTTGGCATGTGTTGCATGGATCCATGCCTTCCGTCCGTCCACTCGAATGGACGTTTGCGTCGCCAAAAGTACTTGGTACGGCCCGCGCCACCTGGGTGCTAATGCTGTCTTCTGCTCAAAGTTTTTAATCAGGACCCAGCTTCCAGGCTCCAGCGAGTGCCCCGGTCCGGTGTATCGCACTGGTAACGCCTCCTGCACCTGCTGATGAATCAAACACAACTTCTGCATTAAAAGGCCACAGTACGTGCTTAACATAGGATGCTCGACCTCACATAATTTTTTGGGCTGCGGTGCGCACCATACATTTGCCGTTCTCCCCATTATAATTTCATAAGGGGAGAGCCCAGTTTTAGCCTGCACAGACGTGCGCATGCACAATAGCGCTAGGGGTAATGCATCCACCCAACTCAGCTTGCTCCCAGCACAGATTTTAGCTATCTTTGACTTTAAGATACCGTTATGTCTCTCAACAAGCCCGGCAGAACTGGGATGCCTGGAACTGTGAAATCGTTTCTCTATCTGCAGACCTGCACAGATCTGTAGTACTACTGCGCCCACAAAGTATGGGCCGTTGTCTGACCACAGGACACGGGGCAACCCGAACCGGGAGAAATACTCCTTCAACATTACTTTTGCCGTTGACATGGCAGTACAGTCTTTTAAAGGATATGCCTCCACCCACTTGCTAAATGCACAAACCACCACTAACAAATATTTGTAGTTCTGGCACCTTTCCATTTCTATGAAATCAAAATGTATCACCTCAAATGGCATAGAGGGTGGGCCAAAACTACCTACTGGAGTCACGGTTCCCTTCCCTACATTGTCTTGCAGGCACGTAATACAATTCTGCACTAGCCTTTCTGCATTCCTTTTTATGTGCTCATTTTTCCATACTGTGGATAAATGCTGTACCATCTTCTTCGCGCAGATGTGAGTAGGGCTATGCGCCATTGTAACCATTGCGGTCACGTAACAATTTGGCAACATCCAGTTCTTGGTCTCTTTGTCCACCCAACATCCTTCCAAATCTAACTCAGCAGAGCCCTCAGCTTGCATTTCTTTGACTGTGGCAACTCCATTCTCTATCATACAAGGTACTTCCTCAGTCTCTACTGTCATCATTTCATTTCCCAAATCTGTGGCTGTTTGCTTCGCAATCCTGTCTGCAAATGCGTTTCCCTCTCACACTTTACATGTTACTTTTTTATGCGCCTCGCATTTCACTATAGCTAGGCGCTTTGGAAACGTGAGTGCAGACAACAATCGCACAATCAAAGGGCCATGCTAAATCCTGGCCCCATGTGATGTCAAGAAACCCCTCTCAGCCCAGAGTCGGCCAAAGTTATGAACCACGCCAAAGGCGTAATGGCTGTCAGTATAAATATTCACGTTCAAATTCTCATAGAGTTCACAGGCTCGGGTCAGTGCTATTATTTCTGCGGCTTGTGCCGAATTGTAGGGGATTCTTCTGCTTTCTACAACACTCTCCAGGGGAGTAATTGCATTTGCTGCCATTGATGTGCCATCAGATAATTTAAAACAAGAGCCGTCACAAAATAACTCCCCATCTGGCTCTTTCTGTGGGATGTCGCTCAAGTCAATTCTTCCCTTTGTTTCTTCTTCAGTGACCATTAAACAATCATGGGGTGGTGATTCGTTGTCTCCAATTTCTGCTATGGGCAGTGGCATTAATTCTGCAGGATTCAATGCGCTACACCTCATAATTTGGATGTGGGGTGCAAACAAGATGAGCTCATATCTTGTTAGTCTAGCAGAGGTGAGGTGTTGCGTCTGTGTTCTATTTAATAGAACATCTATAGCATGTGGCACCATCAGAATTAAAGTGTGCCCAACACCATTCCTTCCGTTTGTTTCACTGACGCAGCAGCCGCTGCGACGGATCGCAAACATCGTGGTAGTACGCACGCTACAGGGTCCAGCGCGGAAGAATAATAGCCGCACGGCCTATTTCTTCCACCTTGTTCCTGTGTCAAAACTGCCAATGCACATCCTTCACTCTCGCTCACAAATAGTCTAAAGATCTTTTTATAATTAGGAGTGCCTAAAACTGGCGCAGCACACAATGCAGCTTTCAATTGGTCAAACGCTTTCTGACATTCCTCATCCCACTGTAAAGGCATCACTGCATTCTTTTTAGTTAACTTTATCATCGGCTTAACAATCAACGCAAAATTACTGATCCACTGCCGACAATAAGAGGCCATGCCTATTACAGCTCTCACTCCTTTTTGAGTTTTTGGAATAGGCATACTAGAAATGCTTTCTATGCGTTCTGGTGTTAATCTTCTCACTTCTTTCGAAAGTAGGTAACCCAAATAAGACACCTCCTTTTGATTATACTGGAATTTCTTCAAACTTGCCTTGTGACCATGGGTCGCTAAGTGTGTCAATAGTAATATAGTACTTTCTTTGCAGATCTCTTTTGTGTCAGCGGCTAATAATAAGTCATCTATGTACTGCAAGAGTACACAACCTTTGGGTAATTCTAGCATGTCTAGCTGCTCTTTTAACGCTCTACTGTAAATGCTCGGGCTTTCTGTGTATCCCTGTGGAATGCGTGTGAATGTGAATGATCGACCTCCTAGAGTGAACGCGAACAGATATCTACTGCTTTTATCCACTGGAATGCTAAAGAACGCGTTCTTCAGATCAACTACTCTAAAGTATTCTGCAGTGGCTGGTATCATTGTCAGTATCGTTGTGACATCTGGGACCAAAGGGAATTGTGAGTCTACCACTTTGTTTAATGCGCGCAGATCAATTATGAAACGATAGGGTACTTCATTGCCTCCTTTCTTGTAAACTGGAACAATCGGGTTGTTACACGTGCTACCTGCAATTTCTTCAACCACCCCAATCTCACCAGGTCAGTAACAATACTTTTTAATCCCTTCTCACCTTCAACAGAAATTTTATACTGGGGAATTTGTGGTAATGTAACACCTTCTTTCAAAGTTATTTTTGCTGGCTCTATTTTCAAGCATCCTACATCGTTATCATGCATTGCCCACAGACAGGTTGGTACTCTACTTAGCTCCTCTGGTAACGCTTTTGACATAAATTCCGTCACCGGTGCATCGTGAGGCCACATTGTGAGGAACACCCCATCTGCCGTACAATGTATGACTGCCCCCAATTTTCTCAACAAATTTAATCCTAGCAAGTTATCTCCACAATTTTCTGTCAAAAGAAATGGACACTGTTCCGTAAATGGTCCTATTGTTATTGGGACAGCTTCGAACATGGAGTTAATTACTGGTGTACCTGCGAACCCTACAGAAACATTCTTTTGCCCCGACAGTGGGATCTCCGGAACCAAGTGGTGGTCTATCGAACACTTCTGCGCTCCTGTATCTACAAGGAAACGGTGCTCCTTATTCCTGACTCTCATTTCTACGTAGTGTGCTCTCTGATTCACGGGAATAGACATTGGTTCCGACCCCTGCCGTGGGCTGTCCTATCGCGAAAATAACACATTGTCCGATGTGTAGTCACCGCTGCTGCTATAATACGTGTTTGGCTGTGTATCAAAAATATTCCCATTTCCCCCTCGGTATCCTCCACTCTGATCATTTCTCTGTTGGCCCTGCCCGCCCTGATTTTGGTTCGAAACACTTTGGTTCAATGCTGGTTCTGTTGCGCTTGGTTTTGACCATAGGATTGGTTTTGAGTACCTCCATTGGTATATCCCTGCTGCTGCTGCATGCTATTTCTGCCTGGGCCATTTGACCCCTGATATCCTCTATGAGGCCTTCTCTGACCAAATCCACCTCTATTCTGTAGGTGCGGGCATTGCGCTCGCCAGTGTCCTTCCTCCTTACAGTACGCACATTGATTTACTCCCAATGACACCCCGTGCATATTATTCAAATTTCCCCTACCTTGTGCATTTCCTCTACCTCTATTGTAATCAATTCCCTGCTGCAGTAACACCCTCGTTTTTAAATTCACTCTATCCTTCATCCCTCTTTCTTTCGCCACATTTACCCTGTTCTCGTAATATTGGGCTATGTGTAATATCTCACTCACCGGTTTTGCTGCCCAGGAACTTTCCAACGTCATTAACATATCTTGAATTGGTGATATTAGTCTCCTCACATATTTATCAACAAATAGCCTTTTCCCCGACTCTGTGCTCACATCCTGCCCACTGAAGTCTGTGAATACTCCTTCAAATCTATTGAAATAATCTGTTACTGGCTCATCCTTGCCCTGTACACATGTAGTTAACTTGTCCCACTGAATCCTTTTTTCTGGAATTAATTCCCTCAATTTCCGCATTATCCGTTCTGGTAGATCTGCCATGCGGGTTCCCGGATTTTCCCCTACTTTTCTATTTGTGTCCTCCAATAGTAACTCCGCCCATGTGGCGCCAAAAGCCCCCACGTCATCTACCGTCCTCATCTGTTTCCATATATCTGCTGGCAAAATGACTGGGAAAATCAAATCTATATCGCTCATAGTAAGCACTGCTGACCTCACGGTTGACTCTACTTCCTTGTAGAAACCTGCTGGATTCTTTCTTAAATCGGGAATCGTCTGTTTTATAGTATTCACCTCTTGCCTGGAAAAGGGGACATGCACATACTGGGCGGTGAAATGGGCTGGTGTTACCTGCGCTCCTACTGTACCCATCGCAGGGATCTCTACTTTTGGTACAAACGTGGGCGGAACATCTCTCATTAGAAATGCCCCACTCACGATCCCTCCCCCTTCTCTTAGGTTCAATAGTATTCCTAAGTCCAGTGATAGGCCCGTTTCTCCTGTACTTCGCTCGAATGCTCTCTTGTATACCGCTAGTATCTCAGGTGGGCGGGCCTTATTATTTTTTATATCCTTCTCTATCAAATGTTCAGCCATCGATTGCAGTGCCTTTCTTTTCATTGGCATAGAATATTTGTCAAATATGTCATGTATGATCATTGTTGGGATACTAGGATTCGACACCCACTTTATCGCTTCTCGTATACACACTTTCAGCTTGTCGCCCCTCTGTACAGATGACATTGAGGGGTTGATTCATGGAACCAACGTGCGCCGAAAAAAGTAGCGCAAGCAGGCGCAAGCGTGAAAAAACAGGCGCACGCGCACGCGTGTGATTCATGGAAGTCCCTGCGCGTGTTTTCCTCGGGATGTGCGCCAAACCCGTGCATGGCGCACACGTCACTGCAACATCCCGAACGGCGTGCGCGACGCGCACAGTGAAAGCGCACAACCTCGGCGCACACACCAAAAAGGGGGCGGAACACGGGGCGTAACGCGCGGAATGGGGAAGAACGCGCGAAAATAAGGGCGTAACTGGGATGTACTGCTGGGAAGCAGACGGAACGCCCACACGCACGCGAACCACACGTATTCATGGAATCGAAAAGGGCAAAGCCGCGCACGGCCAAAGACATCCACAGGCCTAAACACGTCCGCCACACGAAGGCAGGCGGTAGCGTCCCTGCGCATCACAAAAGCGCCAATATACAGCAATGATGAATGTCCCATACTGCTATTGTGCCTGTACGAGTGGGCTACGTGTATTTCAGGGGTTCGCGTGAAGTTTTACACGCGGTCGGGCCTGGGGGAGCGGGCTACGTGTATTTCAGGGGTTCGCGTGAAGTTTTTCACGCGATCGGGCCTGGGGGAGTGGGCTATGTGTATTTCAGGGGTTCGCGTGAAGTTTTTCACGCGATCGGGCCTGGGGGAGCGGGCTACGTGTATTTCAGGGGTTCGCGTGAAGTTTTTCACACGATCGGGCCTGGGGGAGCGGGCTACGTGTATTTCAGGGGTTCGCGTGAAGTTTTTCACGCGTTCGGGCCTGGGGGAGCGGGCTACCACTCACCGTCTGCCTTGCGTGTAGAAGAACGCGTAGCCAACACCCGCTGTGAAGTAATAGCGTGTGAACCCCAACGGCTGGAAAACACACACACCGCACCCCACGAAAAGCACGTACAGAGCAATGTAAAGGCACGTGGGATCTACAAGCCCTGCCAGGGAAACGCCCGTGCGCGAAACGTCACAGACGCGCTTACGCGCTAAGGGCCTTTGGTCCGATGAAATCGCGTATCCGTGCTGACGCGCTTACGCGCTAAGGGCCTTTGGTCCAATGAAATCGCGTATGCGTGCTGACGCGCTTACGCGCTAAGGGCCTTTCCTCGAATTACACGCAGACGTGCAAGATTTTCACGTGCCAAATCACTCCGTATCAAGCTGGCCACGCGTAAGCACCTCGGAAGACCACGCTCCTGCCCAAAAGGCCGAATTACTGCCCCCCACATCACCGAGCAGCCTCCCACGAGCCATCTGCTGCTGCCTGCCTGCCTGCTGCCACCGTGCCCTGCCATTTGGTGCCTGCACATCAGCCATCTGCAGGGGTCCATTTGCTGTGTCCACCCCTGCTGGAACAGAAGACTCCCGACTGGGATACCATCGCTCCACAGCCCAGCCCCAGGACCCAGTTGCCCACCCACTCCTGTCTCTGGGGTTGCCATGTCGGGCACTGCAACATCTGGCACTACTGGCAACCCCCGGCCAGAGAGGCAGAGGGGCACCAGCTTCACTGCCACCGAAGTTGGTGTCCTGGTGGAGCAAGTCCTGGGGCAGTATGATGCCCTCTTCGGAAGTACGCGCGCCAACAAGGAAGGACGGACTCGGATCTGGACGGACATCGTGACTGCCATCAACGCGGAGGGGGTGGCAGTCCGCGACTACCAACATGTCAAGAAGAGCTGGGATGACTGCAGGTCCAGGACCCTCTTGAAGGCCCGCCGCCTTGTGGAGGGGGGCCGGGGCCGCATGAGTACCATCCAGATGAGGGTCCTGGAACGCGTACGCCCAGCGCTCCACGCCCAGATCCTTGAGAGGCAGAGCCGTCTGGAGTTGAGCGGTAAGTGGCCAAGCATTGCTGTGTGAGACAGGGCATGTCGCAGTGTGCTGGTTGTCTGATACTTGCCTGTATGTGTGACATAGGCCATGTATGCATGTGTGTGTGCAGGGACGTCATGCATGTGAGACCAGTAATGTTTGAACCACACATGTGCATGTGTTCAAATGCAACATGGGGTGCCCTTTGTGGAATGGCCACATGAGAGCATGCCAGTCTCTGTTCCTGGACATGGGTGGGGGTGAGGGATGGGTGCTGATGCCATGTACATGTATGCTGTCCATGTCTGTTTGTCTGACCTGCGTGTCTGTGACTTGTGAATGCCAGGGATGCATGACACATGTCTGTCGCAATGTTCAGGTTCACTGATGCAGCCTAGTCATCCTTGTATCCAATGTGTCTGTGGTGTACGAGGCCAGATGGATGAAACTAGGGAGAAGTGTGTGCATGTGATAGGCATGGCCCATGATGCATGTGAGTTCCAAAACAACATTGTATGTTTCAAGAATTCCTTGGACATGTATGCTAATGTCCATAGCATGCGCCATGCCTGTTACTGCATGTGTTTTACCTGCACTGACCCATGTGTTGTGGAGGGACATGATGGAAGTGATCTTTGACAGTGCCACTCATCTGCTATTGCTTCCTGTCTAGGGGACCATTGTACAGTACCCTGATGCTTGTGTTCTATGTCTCCCTCTACACAGCGCCAAGTGAAGAAGAGGGCGGAGACGGCGCTGTGGAGCAAAGCGGCGGGGATGCCCCCACGGCTGCAGCGGAAGGGGTGGGTGAGCCCCCACAGGGGCTTGCAATGGCGGAAGACGGTGTGGAGCCATCCAGGTTGGTGGTTTCCACAGAGGAGGAGGAGGCCACTACTGAGCCGCACATGGGGCCTGGTGGGGGCATCCCTGCTGGTGCAAGTGTTGCAGTCCAGGGGCAGGGGCAGGAGGCAGCACAGGTCGCCATGGAGGGGCCTGTGCATGTCACTGTCCCTGACACTGTGACTGCACCACCATGCACCAGCAGGGATGCCCCATCCCAGGCCCGTCCGCAGGTAGGGTGGATGTCCATTTCATCTGACTCCCCTCCACCTGCGGACGAGGGGACCCCTGGCCGTATGGAGAAGGTCCTGATTGGTGTCGCGTTGCGCACAGGTGCAATTTGTGATGAGGTGCGTGCTTCCCGGGAGGAGCATGCACGTCATCACGGAGAGCACCGTGCCGACGTGGCCCAGTTGGGATCGGCCATGTTCGGGGGTTTCCTACATGTGTCGGCCAATCTGGCGACCCTCTCCTCCTCTGTGGAGAAAATGCACCAGTC
Source organism: Ambystoma mexicanum (assembly GCF_040938575.1). Lineage (NCBI taxonomy): Eukaryota > Metazoa > Chordata > Amphibia > Caudata > Ambystomatidae > Ambystoma > Ambystoma mexicanum. The sequence goes on from NC_090941.1 coordinate 78,686,819, forward strand.
GTACTCCATGCCGTCTTCCGGCCCAGATGCCACCAGGGCCCCCTGTGGACCTGCCCCGACCAATGCAGCCAGCTCGGTGGGGATCCCATCCCTGCCACAGTCGGGAATCGGAGGTCCAGCAGGGGTGGACACACCAGCAACTGGACCCCAGCAGATGGAGGATCTGACGGCATTATCGGGCAGGGCACATGCACGACGGCGTCAGTGGATTCCATCAGCCTGGATGCCGTTGTGCTGGCACAGGCAGTTGCGTCGGAGGCAGCGGCAGGCTCGACGTGGGGGGCATCATGGCTCGGGGCCATCAACATCAGGGGTGCAGGCATCGGCCGGAGGGCAGGAGAACCCTGGAATGGGAGTGGCTTCCGTGTGGGAGCGGTTGGGCCAGCAGATAGGTGCGGAGCGGCAGCGGGCAGAGGAGGAACGGCTCACAATGGTGAGGGCAGAGAACTCCATGCAGAGGGCGCTGAGGCGGGCTGAGTGCCTCGAAGGTCTTCGCAGGGAGTTGGAGCTGGACACTGCTGTATCCCTGCGAGATCTCGGGGCCAGGGAACATGCCCGCCTCCAAGCCATTGAACAGGAGTTCGATGATGCCCTGGCCCATGACAACATCCAGTGAGCAGTTGGACTAGCCCGCTGCCCTTGTAAATAGTTATGTAGTTAATGTTAGGTTTCCTTTGTTTTTTCTTGATTTTGGACCTTTTGGACAATGGCCAACATTTTTGTATATAGTTTTTTTATTACGCAGTATTTTTTAGATAGGTTTCATTTCTTCAGTTGGGATCATGGACCCTGGATTGTTTATCTGTATATATTTGACTGTTGGATTCTGGATTTTTTTTTGATTTACCCATGGAGCAATGGTTTTTGGTTTTGTTTTTCCCTTGGATGTACTTTTATGAACTGTGACTTTGGACACCTTTCCTTTGGATTATGATTTGTGGTTTTTCATTATTTTACAGACATGCTGCTTTTTTGATTTTAATTCCCATTGTCGTTTGTTTATTTTTAATCCCATTTATGTTGCTTTTAATACATTTTTTCCATCAAACTTCAATGTGTAGTATCATATCATTGGTTTCATGCATGTCATGATATGGGTTTTGACATTCACTTACACCCATTGTGTGTATGTGAGGGACATGTGTTCATTTACATACTTGCCATTAGGGTTGTATCATGTAATTGGCAATTCTGAGTGGGTGGATGCAATACTTGAGTGTGTGTTTGGCATGTGGAGGCTGCCCATAAGGGCCAGGGATCTAGATTGTGATGACGTGTTGGCTGGGGGACATGTGTCAGGGCCTGCTGGCAGGTGCCTCACAATGCTGGGGGGTGTGGGTGCAGGGAGACATGTGTGGGGGCCTGGTGGAGGGTGCCCCTGCACTGCTGGGGGGTGGGGGTGCTGGGAGACAGGAGTGGGGGCCTGGTGGAGGGTGCCCCTGCACTGCTGGGGGGTGGGGGTGCTGGGAGACAGGAGTGGGGGCCTGATGGAGGGTGCCCCTGACTGCTGGGGGGTGGGAGTGCTTGGATACAGGAGTGGGGGCCTGCTGGCAGGTGCCTCGCAATGCTGGGGGCTGGGGGTGCTGGGAGACATGTGTGGGGGCCTGGTGGAGGGTGCCCCTGACTGCTGATGGGTGGGGGTGCTGGGAGACAGGAGTGGGGGCCTGGTGGAGGGTGCCCCTGTACTGCTGGGGGGTGGGGGTGCTTGGAGACATGTGTGGGGGCCTGATGGAGGGTGCCCCTGACTGCTGGGGGGTGGGGGTGCTGGGAGACAGGAGTGGGGGCCTGCTGGCAGGTGCCTCGCAATTCTGGGGGGTGGGAGTGCTTGGAGACAGGAGTGGGGGCCTGCTGGCAGGTGCCTCGCAATGCTGGGGGATGGGAGTGCTTGGAGACAGGAGTGGGGGCCTGCTGGCAGGTGCCTCGCAATGCTGGTGGGTGGGGGTGCTGGGAGACATGTGTGGGGGCCTGGTGGAGGGTGCCCCTGCACTGGTGGGGGGTGGGGGTGTTGGGAGATATGCATTGTTGATCAGTAGTGCAAGGTGACATGTGGCTTGGCTGGGGGGCATGCCCATGGTGGATGGGCTGCCTGCAGGACATGAGCAGGGGTGCAGGGTAGTCCCCCATGGTGTGGGCTGCCTGCAGGGGCCGTGGAGGTTGTAGAGCGAACATCTGGGAGGACCCACATGGCCAATTCACGTGTAGTACTCCACGGAACCCCTGAAATACACATACCCTGCTGAAATCGCGTGTGAAACTTCCCGCGCACCCCGAAATACACGTACACAGGACATTCACGTGTGGAACTTCCCGCGCACCCCTGAAATACACGTACCCTGCTGAAATCGCGTGTGAAACTTCCCGCGCACCCCTGAAATACATGTACCCTGCTGAATTCGCGTGTGAAACTTCCCGCGCACCCCAAAATACACGTACCCAGGACATTCGCGTGTGGAACTTCCCGCGCACCCCTGATATACACGTACCCTGATGGAATCACGTGTGGAACTTCCCGCGCACCCCCGAAATACACGTACCCAGGACATTCGCGTGTGGAACTTCCCGCGCACCCCTGAAATACATGTACCCAGCTGAAATCGCGTGTGAAACTTCCCGCGCACCCATGAAATACACGTACCCTGCTGAATTCACGTGTGAAACTTCCCGCGCACCCCTGAAATACACATACCCAGGACATTTGCGTGTGGAACTTCCGGCACACCCCTGAAATACACGTACCCTGCTGAATTTGCGTATGTAACTTCCCGCGCACCCCGAAATACACGTACCCAGGACATTTGCGTGTGGAACTTCCCACGCACCCCTGATATACACGTACCCTGATGGAATTGCGTGTGGAACTTCCTGCGCACCCCTAAAATACACGTACCCAGGACATTCGCGTGTGGAACTTCCCGCGCACCCCTGAAATACACGTACCCAGCTGAAATCGCGTGTGAAACTTCCCGCGCACCCCAGTAATACACGTACCCCGCTCTCACGGGGCCAATCGCGTGTGGAACTTCCCGCGCACCCCTGAAATACACGTACCCTGCTGAATTCGCGTGTGTAACTTCCCGCGCACCCCGAAATACACGTACCCAGGACATTCGCGTGTGAAACTTCCCACGCACCCCTGATATACACGTACCCTGATGGAATCGCGTGTGGAACTTCCCGCGCACCCCTGAAATACACGTACCCTGCTGAATTTGCGTGTGAAACTTCCCGCGCACCCCAGTAATACACGTACCCCTCTCGCACAGGGCCAATCGCGTGTGAAACTTCCCGCGCACCCCAGTAATACACGTGCCCAGTTGAAATCACGTGAGAAACTTCCCGTGCACCCCAGTGATACACGTACCCCGCTTGCTGTGCTGGTAGAGGGTTAGTGCAGCCCTTTGCGCTGGATTGGGGATTTTGATGGCTTTTCCCTGCGCAAGGGGCGTTCTTGGGGGCGTAACTAGCGCTGCAGCAGGCTCGCTGCGCCACTGTGCGCCACGGCTGGTTTTGGTGGCTGGAATCCATGAATACGCTCTACGCGGAAATGTATTTTAGCGCACGCGGCTGGCGCAGGGATTCGCACGCGCACACTGTGCGCCAGCCGCATGCGCCACTTGTGCGCTGAATTCTATGAATTACCCCCTGAATGTCTCCGCTGTATGTATGATTCTACCGTTCCTCTCCCATCTCTTCTAATATCCCAACCCCTGTATCTAGGCGCAACAAACATTTCGGCATACTCATTATCCAACTCATTTTTAAGATCAAAAACTCCATTCACATGTTCCTTTACTTCTTCATCTTTTATTCTACAACATGCTAATTGGTTCAAATCCAACAATCGTTGTGGCGGTAATTTGTCAAGTAACTTTTTCCATTCTCCCACCAAAAATGTTCCCATGCATTCCAACACTTCCTGTCTCTCGTTGCTTCTTCGGTACCCATACAATGAGGCCAATGCCGTCCCATCATTTCCTTCTATGTACATTTCTGCCTCTTGTCGTAATTCAATCTTTCTTTCTTTACTGATTGCGCTTCGAGTTACCCGTCCAAATCCTGTTCCTTCAGCCCCGCCTCTCGCCTCCCCGGTCTCAATTGCGACTTCGGGAGGGGCAGATGGTGCTGAATCTGTCTCTGGAGCAGGAGGTGCCTATGGGACAAGTTACACAGGTAGCATCTGTGAAGGGCCTTCCTGGGTGTTGGGAAATTGTGTGTCTGCGGTCTGCGCTTGTGGGAGGGCTCGAGCTGTGGGTGGGGCTTGGGTTAATGCTTGTGTGAGGGGAAGTACCTGGGCTACGGGAGGGGGTATGTGAGCTACTGGTTGGGCCTGCGCAGTCACTACTGGCGTGTTTGGTTTCGATTCTGGTTTTGGGCCTCGACCCGTATTAGTTAACAAATGTTCCATTAATTCGTCTGCTATGTGTAGTTCCCGCTGCGGGTATACTCCTTCTATGTTCATTTGCTCACGTCTCCCTTCCCGTCTTAGACTTGCCGTCCACTCTCCTCCTCCGCCTTTTCTTCTGCTACCTCAAGCTTCGTTTTGTGCCTACGCGCATGCTTCTCTCTACTCCTAAGTCGGAGCATTGCTTCCCTCCTCCAATCTTTGACAGTCTCAAAAGCTGCGGGTCGCACTTTTTTCCTAATCAGCACCCTTTCTAGGTTATCTATCCTCGCAATCTCAAAGCTACCATTAATCGGCCACTGATGGTCGGGTTGCTTTCTAGTTTGCCTATGCCAAATTTCACAAAATATTATCGCACCCACACCATATTTTGCATACATATCATAAGCCGGCGTTCCCCCAGGCGGTGCACTTTGGCCATATTCCAAGGACTGTCTACCGCAGCTGAAAAGCCCTGCTAAAGTGGACAGTACTCCAGGCATGTTTTTTTAACCTTCCCCTTTGGTTAGCTAACCTTTACCTGGACATTTGAATTTGCAAAATCAACACTCTACCAAAAATCAGGTTTTTGTTTGAATCGGGGAATGACTCACCTGATAAAACAAGTCGCCTGTCCTATCGCAACCTCTCCCAACGTCATGTCTGCGCTTCTCTGGCTTCTGCCTCGCTTCGGGAGCCTCGCCTCCTTTGCCCTCTGGCCCGGTACGTCGATCAGGGATCAGATGTGTGCAGATCTGCGGAAGGAATCTCTCCTCACTTCTACAGGGCGCCCCGTAGACCTCTTGATCCCGGCTCGATCGTCCCGTCCTCGCCGTTCTTCCGCCTTTACCCCGTTACAATGTATACGATGGGGCAAGTGGGGGAGGGTCCCTATTCGGGCGCCATCTTGAAAGGGGCCCCTAGGGGTCCCTCGCGATATAGAAACAAGGCAATAACCATACACGAAAAGATGCGCCAGACACGAGGTTCAAATTCCCAATGCTAGGGTTTATTGCAAGCAAAAATAGTCCCAATTGGCCAATTCTGGTCTCACGCCCCGCGATGTGAGTTTCCTAGACCTCCACGGAACCCCTGAAATACACATACCCTGCTGAAATCGCGTGTGAAACTTCCCGGGCACCCCAAAATACACGTACCCAGGACATTCACGTGTGGAACTTCCCGCGCACCCCTGATATACACGTACCCTGATGGAATCGCGTGTGGAACTTCCCGCGCACCCCCGAAATACACGTACCCAGGACATTCGCGTGTGGAACTTCCCGCGCACCCCTGAAATACATGTACCCAGCTGAAATTGCGTGTGAAACTTCCCGCGCACCCATGAAATACATGTACCCTGCTGAATTCAAGTGTGAAACTTCCCGCGCACCCCTGAAATACACATACCCAGGACATTCGCGTGTGGAACTTCCGGCACACCCCTGAAATACACGTACCCTGCTGAATTTGCGTGTGTAACTTCCCGCGCACCCCGAAATACACGTACCCAGGACATTTGCGTGTGGAACTTCCCACGCACCCCTGATATACACGTACACTGATGGAATTGCGTGTGGAACTTCCTGCGCACCCCTAAAATACACGTACCCAGGACATTTGCGTGTGGAACTTCCCGCGCACCCCTGAAATACACGTACCCAGCTGAAATCGCGTGTGAAACTTCCCGCGCACCCCAGTAATACACGTACCCTGCTCTCACGGGGCCAATCGCGTGTGGAACTTCCCGCGCACCCCTGAAATACACGTACCCTGCTGAATTCGCGTGTGTAACTTCCCGCGCACCCCGAAATACACGTACCCAGGACATTCGCGTGTGAAACTTCCATGCACCCCTGATATACACGTACCCTGATGGAATCGCGTGTGGAACTTCCCGCGCACCCCTGAAATACATGTACCCTGCTGAATTTGCGTGTGAAACTTCCCGCGCACCCCAGTAATACACGTACCCCTCTCGCAAAGGGCCAATCGCGTGTGAAACTTCCCGCGCACCCCAGTGATACACGTACCCCGCTTGCTGTGCTGGTAGAGGGTTAGCGCAGCCCTTTGCGCTGGATTGGGGATTTTGATGGCTTTTCCCTGCGCAAGGGGCGTTCTTGGGGGCGTAACTGGCGCTGCAGCAGGCTCGCTGCGCCACTTTGCACCACGGCTGGTTTTGGTGGCTGGAATCCATGAATACGCTGTACGCGGAAATGTATTTTAGCACACGCGGCTGGCGCAGGGATTCGCACGCGCACACTGTGTGCCAGCCGCATGCGCCACTTGTGCGCTGAATTCTATGAATTACCCCCTGAATGTCTCCGCTGTATGTATGATTCTACCGTTCCACTTCCATCTCTTCTAATATCCCAACCCCTGTATCTAGGCGCAACAAACATTTCGGCATACTCATTATCCAACTCATTTTTAAGATCAAAAACTCCATTCACATGTTCCTTTACTTCTTCATCTTTTATTCTACAACATGCTAATTGGTTCAAATCCAACAATCGTTGTGGCGGTAATTTGTCAAGTAACTTTTTCCATTCTCCCACCAAAAATGTTCCCATGCATTCCAACACTTCCTGTCTCTCGTTGCTTCTTCGGTACCCATACAATGAGGCCAATGCCGTCCCATCATTTCCTTCTATGTACATTTCTGCCTCTTGTCGTAATTCAATCTTTCTTTCTTTACTGATTGCGCTTCGAGTTACCCGTCCAAATCCTGTTCCTTCAGCCCCGCCTCTCGCCTCCCCGGTCTCAATTGCGACTTCGGGAGGGGCGGATGGTGCTGAATCTGTCTCTGGAGCAGGAGGTGCGTATGGGACAAGTTACACAGGTAGCATCTGTGAAGGGACTTCCTGGGTGTTGGGAAATTGTGTGTCTGCGGTCTGCGCTTGTGGGAGGGCTCGAGCTGTGGGTGGGGCTTGGGTTAATGCTTGTGTGAGGGGAAGTACTTGGGCTACGGGAGGGGGTATGAGAGCTACTGGTTGGGCCTGCGCAGTCACTACTGGCGTGTTTGGTTTTGATTCTGGTTTTGGGCCTCGACCCGTATTAGTTAACAAATGTTCCATTAATTCGTCTGCTATGTGTAGTTCCCGCTGCGGGTATACTCCTTCTATGTTCATTTGCTCACGTCTCCCTTCCCGTCTTAGACTTGCCGTCCACTCCTCCTCCTCCTTTTCTTCTGCTACCTCAAGCTTCGTTTTGTGCCTACGCGCATGCTTCTCTCTACTCCTAAGTCGGAGCATTGCTTCCCTCCTCCAATCTTTGACAGTCTCAAAAGCTGCGGGTCGCACTTTTTTCCTAATCAGCACCCTTTCTAGGTTATCTATCCTCGCAATCTCAAAGCTACCATTAATCGGCCACTGATGGTCGGGTTGCTTTCTAGTTTGCCTATGCCAAATTTCACAAAATATTATAGTACCCACACCATATTTTGCATACATAGCATAAGCCGGCGTTCCCCCAGGCTGTGCACTTTGGCCATATTCCAAGGACTGTCTACCGCAGCTGAAAAGCCCCGCTAAAGTGGACAGTACTCCAGGCATGTTTTTTTAACCTTCCCCTTTGGTTAGCTAACCTTTACCTGGACATTTGAATTTGCAAAATCAACACTCTACCAAAAATCAGGTTTTTGTTTGAATCGGGGAATGACTCACCTGATAAAACAAGTCGCCTGTCCTATCGCAACCTCTCCCAACGTCATGTCTGCGCTTCTCTGGCTTCTGCCTCGCTTCGGGAGCCTCGCCTCCTTTGCCCTCTGGCCTGGTACGTCGATCAGGGATCAGATGTGTGCAGATCTGCGGAAGGAATCTCTCCTCACTTCTACAGGGCGCCCCGTAGACCTCTTGATCCCGGCTCGATCGTCCCGTCCTCGCCGTTCTTCCGCCTTTACCCCGTTATAATGTATACGATGGGGCAAGTGGGGGAGGGTCCCTATTCGGGCGCCATCTTGAAAGGGGCCCCTAGGGGTCCCTCGCGATATAGAAACAAGGCAATAACCATACACGAAAAGATGCGCCAGACACGAGGTTCAAATTCCCAATGCTAGGGTTTATTGCAAGAAAAATAGTCCCAATTGGCCAATTCTGGTCTCACGCCCCGCGATGTGAGTTTCCTAGACCTCGAGGGACGCAAGAGCCAGAGAATTACGTACATCAGTTACATATATACAAAATGCATATCATACAATCAGCAATGTCATGTTTAACACCCCCCTTTGGTTAGCTTCTTTGAACTCGGGATGACGATGGACATTTCCGACGGGTATGAAAATTATGACACTTTCGATGTCTATTCTAGTAACAATGTGCAATTTAGAAAGTGTGGAGGCATCTTTTAGTTGTTGAACAGAACACGGTGGTTCTGTTCTTGGAAGCAAGCTGTACACGGGGGAAGAGCCACATTCCAAGCAGAATTCACAAGAATTGCAAGCTGCAAAGCAGTTTTAGACAGAAAGCAATGAGCAATGGTTAACAAGCAAAATGGCGATTCTTGCTACGTTTAAAATGGCCGCTTGTTTGTCAAGCATAGCAGTCTGTATTTCTATAAGTCGGTGCATAAGACGGTTGGCCTTCGGCCATCAAGTTACGTCTGTCATTCAAATGAAGGGTATTCATTTTTCCAGATTGACATAGTGTCAATGACCGCAGAACCACAAATGAAAACAGCAGAGGAGATGAGACTGCCTGCCATTAAAACCTTCACTGAAGATAGTGGAAGACAACAAGAAGAATTAAGAGAAAGACTAACAGAAGCAGTCATATCAGAAACCCTTAAGAAAAGAGAAGCGGCCTCAGAAAAACTCTCCACAAGGACACACATGTTAGTAAACTTACTATTCCCATACATAGCCAAAGCGAGGAAACAACAAGGGGAACTGAAGAACAAAACTACAGAGATTGTATTCCCGAGCACACATATTCTAACAGAAGGGACAAGTACCAGTTCTACAATACAGCCATATACCGGACCAGCGTCTGGCTAGTTGGCATGGGCATTTGCACGCAGCAGAGAAAAGATGCATGAGGACCAGGAAAGAGCTGCCAGACTCCTGTCCACTCAAATGGCGCAGATGGAGAAGCCTGCACCATGGGCCAGGATACCTGAGGATCCTTCCGCAAGAAAAAGCCATACAGAGGCGTTCAGAGATGTAGTTATAGCAAACTACAGAAAAACCTTAAGAACCAAGAGAAGCATGCATGAAGATAACAATGAACTAAATGATTACCTGGATAGCACAGCACACTTAGGTAACAACATTTGGTACCAGCACATGAAAGAATTTGGAAGACGAAATTCAGAAGGAGAATGCTTTGTTTGTGCATTCCTGCAGCACAGCATGGGGAAGTCCAAGATCTTCGTGGCTGTAGAAATGTATGTCCAGACATCACACTGACTCTCACACATAGCAATGTGCAACACCAGAGGCTAGTTCATGGGAAGTGATGCCTCGTTGATATGGGCAACTGAACCGGCTTATCCCGATGAAGATGATTATGTCCAAGACATTAAAATAAGAAACAGAGCTCATACTAGGAATCATGTGATCAGGTACGAGAAGCCTGGAGTTAAAGGAGCAGGAATAAGATGGGAAGTGAACCCAAGACTAAATGTCCAAGGGAAGACTCCAGCAGAGGCTCACATTTGGAAAAACAGAGGCCAGAGGCAGATTTGGGGAACAGTGCTTTCACCAGACAGATGGGAGAAAGGAGTAGTGATCTGCAGGGCATGGATGGTCTTCGGAGCCTGCAAGGAAGCAATTGAAAACTCACAAAGACTGTGCAAACCACTATGGCCTAAACTTATAAAACTACTAACATGGGTCGAAGACAGAGGAGGACCCCTGCAAGTAGTGCCACTAGAAAGTCCGAAATTGTGCTTCAGGAACAATGGCACAAGGAAAATGTGAGAGAATTAGAACTGCGGATGCATTTTTGAAGCCCCTGCAATGACTCATGGGACTGCAGTGATCATGGATCATTATTTGGCATGTGGACCCAAAGCATACATCAGACTGCCGAAAAACTGGGGAGGCATGTGCACTATAGTGAATGTCCATGTTCCAGCATTAGTGATCCCAAAACGTGACCTGAATATTGATAGCTTCCCGAAAGCAGATGCTCATCTGAGGAAGAAGAGATCTGTGGAACTGATAACCCGAATGAAGAGAGAGAATTACTTCTCTCCCAAATCAGAAGAAGCATTTAATGCAATCCCATATGAACACAGGCTGTGCAGCCTCACCTCATCAGTGTTCCCGACCATTCTGATGCCAAGATTTCAAGTTGGAGCAAATACTAAATGGTTGCAGGTAGCCAGATGGTAGTTACTGCAAACCATCAACATGACAATAAAAGGATTCAATGCGATCAAGGAGGAGTTAAGGGCCATCCGACTGATGACTCTCCAGAACAGATATGTACTTTACATGATCACAGCTATGGATGGAGGAATTTGTGGGTCATTTTACTATGCGAGTATCTTTGTTTAATGATTATTTCTTATTGATTTGTTTACTCTGTCATTGTATTTCTTATTTGATGCTCATTTTTAATTAATTATTTTGGAAAATACTTCATGTGATCATCTTTATAATGCTTTTATCCTTTCTTGTTGTATTTGTTTGAAAATTGTAAATAAAGATGTAAAAAAAAAATAATTAAAAAAAAAATTGGAGAATCATGTTGCACATTTACACCTTCTCACAACGAAGAAAATGGAACTTTAACAGAAGCTATAGGTATGCTGACAAACCTACAGAACCAGATGATCAATGAAACCAATGAAGCTGATGATGACAGCCGGTTTGGATCACTGTATTCATGGGTTTCACAATGGATGGCGGATGCATTCAAGTTCCTAGGAGCCTTGCTAGTGATGATATTACTAGGATTTTGGGTTATCAAGATAATAATTTCGCAATGCCAGAAATCTGCAAAGAGGGCCATAGGGATGAAGATCATGATTGATCAACCCCGGATGGAAGCCCAGAGATCTGACTGATGAAGAAATAAGAGACTTTGTGAAGGCCAGCGAGCATGCGCCAGAAGGTACAACGTTTCTTTACCCCAGGAAGCGCAGAAATTATGAAGGAAAATGGATTTATTGCAGCCCAAAGGGAGTATGTCAGCTAATGACATGGAACAAAGACGAACATGTAAGTACAGCAGGAAGCCTGAGAGGAGTGATAAAAATATGGACTCCAAAGAGACACTTCTTCAAACCATAATGTACAAACCCAGAAGATGAAGAAGAAATGAATATAGAAAAACCAAGTAAGATGAATCCAAAAGAGGAAGCGGAACTGGTTGATGAATCGACGAGAGGGGGAGTGTAGAGGAGGTCACCCATGTTGAAGTACCAGGAACGTTCAATTGAGATATGTGATGTATGATTAGCAAATAAACCAGCAGAGAGCCACAGTAGGGCTCTGCCCAGTGCCTATCAGAAGAATAATACCTATTAAAGCACCGATAACCAGAGAACCATGGACAGTAAGGTATTCATTGAGAAAACCCTACC